>NC_058405.1:77830087-77953942 GCF_002201575.2 Neomonachus schauinslandi
GATAGATAGATAGATAGATAGATAGATAGATAGATAGATAGATAGATGATAGATAGATAGATAGATGATAGATCCTCCAATCTTTAAAAATATACATAAATTTATTAGAATTTTGATATTAAATAATTTATTGAAACTAGAGAAATAGAGAGACTCTTAATATATTGACTCTTGAAAACTAGAAGCCCCAGAATAGATTTCAAAGGATTTAGAAAGAATTCTTTATAAAAGGCTTTAATATGGCATTCTTTGTTCAACTGGAAATTGGGCCACTTTCGGTACCATTTCGTCCCTGAACCGTTCCCATGATAAACTGTGTGCTCCAAAGCCTCCCGCATCACACTGGAGGGGGCCGTGTAGGAAATGGTAAGGGGGGGATGTAGTTCCTGCCCTATCACCCCTACCCCTGCCAGCAGCCCTTTTCTGTCACAAAAAGCTCAACTGTGTCCAATTTCTAACGTAAGTGTACTGCCTTATAATTAGTTGGTGATTCTCTCTGTAATGGCACACTGGAGTCTTTGCAGGAACTCCCTGTCCCTTTTCAGAATTAGCTGATTTATAGTCCTTGTTCCCACTCCCACCCCTACCTTTCTGGAGGCTTCCAAGCCTGCTGGGCATCTGCTTCTGCTCCCCATTATGTCCTATTCCCACTCAAATCCTCGTCCATTTCCCAGGATTAGATGGAGGCCAAATGTCTCCTATTCTGAACAAATGCCTCCCATCTGAGAAGACCCAATCAGAGACAAGACCCAGTTCTCAAGAGTGCACTAATTTAATTGCTCACCCTTGCCTATAACCCACAATCTCAGCCATTTTTACTATTATGCCATCAAAATGAGAACAAGGGAACTGGTGTTCTGATTTCTTTTATGTGATCAATATGTACTGGGCTTGATATGAAAAACCTAGTTGGGAAAGCTTACTCTACGAGGTACAGAAGTTAAATGTCACCAATACAAAGATTGCCAGTGGAGTCCCCAGAAAGAAAATGTCAGACACTAAAATGATGTGGGTGTTGAAAGCTCATCATTGTTAACATTTTCTGGTGACCTTCATTGTTTACCAACTTACTGAGAAATGTAGCCTGATTATTTTCAGCAACAATGCAGTCATTTCTTTGGAAGCAATAATAATTGCCATCGCAAATGATTCACCTCTGTCAAAGAGGGAGTAGCTTTTAAATCTATTTGAATAAGGATATTACAGCACACTGTCTTGTAGGCAGTCACGAATTATTGAATTTCCATGATCCAAATCATCAGGAATCTTTATTTTAAGTATTCCATTTACAAAACACCTCAACTATGTTAAAAATCACAGGACTCTCAGTTTACACTTTAAAAGCAGGGAGAGCTCAGTGTCTCCCTTTTGTTCCTGGATAAAAATAGGCAAATGAGTGATGGTGGAGGACAAAGGAAAAGGTATGCCTGCCGCCAGTAGCATTACTACTGCGGTAACAAAGGCAAGGGTTTGGAGTCTAGTGTGCCCAGTGCTCTGACTATGAGCATCAGAGCATTAATCTAACAGCTCCTCTCACCGAATGCCCACAATCCATCAGGTACTGGGCCAAGGGCTATACGCACACTGTCTTTAAACCCGTAACGATCTTGCCCCGGCGATATTCTTCTTCCCACTTCATCGATGAAGGAAACTGAGCATCAGAAAGGCTCACCAACCTGCCCTGTGAATAACGAGAGAAACAGATTTGATTCCAAATCCCTGTACTGTACACTAACATTTTCCAAACGAGTAAATGCCTGAGTACAAAAACCTCAGGGAAAAAGTTTAACATAGACTAAAAACACCGTATCTCTCCGTGATGTAGAACCAGAAATAAAAGAAAATTAGTCATAACAACACATTCTTATACATTTCTTCACCGAAACATTTTTTTCACTGACAGAAATAGGAAAGGAATACCACAAAATAAATGAACGTAAAGTGAGAACAGATTGGTGACCATGGCTCATCTCTCATATGGACACACTGGTAGCTCTATTCAGATAAAGAAGGGGCAACTTGAGTTTATCTCCATGACCCCAAAAGAATCAGCCAAAAATAGCAATTCATTCACTTGAGGAAAATAAATCCCTTTTAAACATCCTGAACATACCCTCTCTCACCTGTAAGAAAACACAGCTCCAGTTTTGAAATAAGTTTTTCACTTTCCATCCACTGTCACCATCTCATGAAAGTAAGATGACTCTTAACCTAACAGACAAACAAATCACAGTCGGCATCCTTCTTCTAAAGCCTAAGCTGTCCCCGGTGTCCTGATGCAGAGGTGGTTTGGTGATGACACTGGGGAAGGTCAACACTCACATGCACAGAATGACGACCTACTAGAAAAATAGGAAGTGAAAACAAACCCCCAGCTTCTGTGGAGAGAGGACCTTCACAAAGGGGAACCAGGGACCTTACCCAGCCTCAGATTTTCTGTTTGCCCCCGCTTCGACTGTGATTTCATCACCTTGCCATCTGATCCTCCTGGGTGATTTTGATTAATTCTCAATGATGGGAAAGCTCACACTTAGTTCTGATGCCCGAGGACACCCCAGTGCTACGACTGATTTATGGGGGTTGTTGTTAGAAAGACAAACAACTACTTGAAAACAGCCAAACTTGAAATCTAGTCCTTGGTGACCTCAGAAAGTGGATGAGGGTTTCAGTTCTTACACTCGGGGTTGAATTACCACCCCAAAAATAGGCAGGGAGATTTCCTCTCATGATGTCAGGTGGATGGATGAGCCGTGTTTCTACAGGAAGCAAGTCATTGTGGTCTTCGCTTCCCCTCCCTTCACTTAACCAAGGAAAGAAAAAAAAGAAGAAGAAAAAGAAAAGAAATATTAGTACCCGGGGCATCTTCCCCTATCTTTCCAGAATTTACCTGCTGGTTTCTCTGTCATTTCTACAGACTTTTTTTTTTTTTTTTTTTTTTTGTAGAACAAGTCTGGCTTTGTTAGACCTGGCTCACTCAGTCCCTACTCAAATTTAAGAAAAGTTTCATCACCTGCAACTTCTTCGAATTCACCACGTTTCTTACCTCCAAATACTCTGCCACCCACCCATAAAATGAAGAAAAGCTGCCTCAACAAGCCTCTGTGACATTTAGGATCATGACCTGAATGTTAAGAATATGTGTAGCTACCTATCAAAAGAATTTACAACTTACATAAGGGATCTAAATTTATAAAAACACATTGAGAGACAGTATTTAAAATTATTATATGTTTCCTTTCATTGGAGGTCTTCAGCTTTAAGCTCCAAAAAGACAAAATTCCAAGAACCCACATTTAGACTGTGCTCTGGGTAAGGTGATTAGAGTCTGGCTCTCACGTCCTCAGAACCTGAAAGAATCAGGGTATTTACAGTGAGTGAAGACATAAACCAACTCAAACCTAACAGAAATGCAATGAAGAAAAATATTTCTGAAGCCTGGGCAATTTTCAAAAAATAAAAATTACTTTAAAAAAAAAAAGAAAGAAAACACGGGAATCCACAAAGTACATTTCATCTAAAGAATGACTTTAGTTTTGTCAGTCATCTTTAGACCTGACTAATCTAGAACAACAGAAATGATTCTAAGTGCAGAGGAGTGAGAATGCACTTTTTATTTGAGCAGCTCATTATTCTGTGTGACTTCCTGCCTGCTGACTGGGCCTTTTCCCCAACTACCATAACTGCTGGGCCCAGTGAGAGCCCAGTCTTACACTATAGGCCAAGTCTCATGCTAATTCACTGTGATAACCCTCCCTCCGAGTCCATGAGGTGGTAGAAGGATTCCAAACAATGAGGAGAGAAGGGAAAGAGCATTCTGAGGCTGGGGAGTGAAGTGGCCACAAGCTGTGGAGGTGGAAAGGGAAGCAGAATGGATGAGGAGGGCTCTTATAGAAAGTTAACGGGAGCTGGCTTTGGGAAAGTGGTTGGAAGTCAGATTCCAGGGCTCCTTTACTGCTCACCCAGGAGCAGCTGTGTCCTCGGGTAGGCAGGAACTACAGACCAGAGCTTTGATAAAAACCCCTGGGATAAACGAGGCGATTTGATTCTCTCACTTGCCGAACTATCAGTACTGAGAATCTACCATCATCATTATGGTCACACCTACCATTATAAAAACAACAGTTTTTAGCACACACACCTCCACATGCCTCTCCTATGAAAGGAACAGAGAAAGAGAAAGTTTTTCTTGTTTTTTATTTAGTCAGTCAGTCAACCCATTACCAAGCCTGGTTTGTGGCCGGTGGGGGTGGGTTTGTGAGAGGTGCTGAGTCATGGCTGAGAGCCCAGCCCAGCTCCTGCCTCCCCAGGGACACAGCTCACTGGAGCCAGCCAGGCCTGGAGCGGGCCCAGGGTGCCGAGCCAGCACATGCAGGTCTCCACCTCAGCCCAGGTCAAGACAGAGTTCCTCCTTGCCACAGATACACTGTCACCCATGCCAGCCAAGCCTGCAGCTCCCTCAGCCCCCCTTCGCGGCCAACACACCCCAGAAACATGATATATGCAGGCACGACAAAGCTGAGAAAGGGAAACCCTATAAAACTCACACAAAAAGAGATCGAGTGTTCCTGTCCAAGAAACAAAACAAAAAAATTTTTTTTATTTTTTTTTGTAAAATGAATGATTGCTGGAGAATAAAATACCTAAGTTTCCTGGGGTTTTGTTGTTGTTGTTGTTGTTGTTGTTGTTGTTTTTAGTAACTAGTAAGTATAAACTAACCTGAATACTAAAAATACTGCCTAAGTGCTTACTGTTCCTGTGCTGAGTGTGGAAAAAATGATTTCTGGAAGAGACCATCAAGGTGGGTTGGTTGAGCAGAAAATAATACTATTGCGACTTTTTTATTATTATTATTATTTTTGCCTCAACTAGGCTTAGTATATTACAAATATAAATATAATATAAATATTCTAAGTAAATGTAATATAAAGAGAGAAGGTCTTAAAAGATGCCATCTGGGTCACTAAATGTTAATACCTACAGAATACAAAGAAATGTCTTGCCTCAGTTTTAAGTAATTGTCCTGCTTTTACCTCATGTGTCTACTATCTTATTAAGCCTGCGTGAAATGCATAATTCAAGCCAGCTTTCTTTGCCCACATTGGCAGGAAGAGCTCACAGCCAGGCCCTGTGAGCCCCTGAGGGCAGACCCAGGGCCTGCTCACCTTTCCCACCCCATTCCCCGTGCAGCACCTGCTCTGTGGCCTGCAGTTCACAATCACCCAGTCAGTCACAGAGGAATGTCCGAATCACATCAACTTCAGTCACATTGCAAGGGAAGAGTAGGCAGCTCCCAGGTACCCTAGCCAATGCTTTAGATTAGTCTCCTTGGGATAACTTTATCCCACTTGCTGATTGGCCCCCCAAATTCCAGTCTCAACCCCCTCTATACCCCACCCCAGTAACATACCAGAGCAATATCCCTGTTACGCCATCATCCATCATCTTCAGAATAAAATCCAGATTTCCTTACACACTGTAGACCATCTTTTCTTTTTTTTTTTTTAAGATTTTATTCATTTATCTGAGAGAGACAGAGACAGAGACAGGAAGAGAGAGCACAAGTAGGGAGGAGAGGGAGAAGCAGGCTTCCCGCTGAGCAGGGAGCCCAATGCTGGGTTCGATCCCAGGACCCTGAGATTATGACCTGAGCCGAAGGCAGATGCTTACCTGATTGAGCCACCCAGGCGCCCGAGAATCTTTTCTGTCCACAGAGGACAGGCTTACAGTAGTAATGCTCCCAGGTGAGAAACCACGTTGAATAAGGTGTAAGGGAGGATGTGTAAAGTATCCCTCCTGTACACAAGTCTTCATAGTTCAGGAAAGGTGTGAACACCAAGAACATACTGAGCAGGTCCCCAATAACTGCTCAGACCTGGGGGACCCTGGTCATGGTGGCAGGAGAAAGGGAGCAGAAAAAGGAGACGGGGGACACAGTGCACCTGGGGCCACATTGCCATGCAAGGCTGTGGGCTTGCTGGTCACAGAGAAGAGGCTATATACCAGGGGACTTTGCTGCCTTCTTCCATCGTTCCTCCTGAAATGGATTCACAGACGGTTACAACTGATGTGGAGCAATAGCAAAGCGACTGGCAGGAAACCCAAGCCATGGCCCCCACGGGGCCCTGACCTCTTGGTCGATGGCTACCACACAAACCACATGAACAGGAACACATTCTGTTTTTTGTGAAGACTTGCAAAATAGCCAGCCTCTTCTCAAAATATCCATTCTCCTCTCCACGCTGCTGTCCCTTCCTGACAGAGAGAAGCAGAAAGGCCAGCTCAGACGCTACGGATGTATTTCACTCAGCAAGGCCCTCAGCTGCTTCTGCTTTCTCCACCTCATGACTCACGTTTGTTGCAGGTCTTGTCTCTTCTCATTTGCACGCTGTCCGTTCCTAAACTTGATGAAAGCACAACAACACCTCTAAGTACCCATTTGTTGAACACACGTAGACATCGGTTTGAAGGATGCTGACACAAAGCTCACGGTGTCAAGTGTGGTGAGGGCCGTTCTGTCATGGCTGTTGGGCTCACAGTCTTGCCTACTCTGAGCAACACAGTGGTAGGTTGCTTGTGTCCTTCTACTGATCTATAACAATAGCAGGCCAGAGAGGGGAATCCATTGTCCTATAACAAATTTCTCTCAAGTAGCAGCTTAAAAATCATGACATTCATTTATCCCAGTGCTGTGGGCCAGGAATCCGGAAGCAGCTTAGCCAGGTGGCTCTGGCTCAGGGTGCCTCATGAAATTGCAGCCAAGACATCAGTCAGAGCAGTGATCGTGTGAAGGCTTGGAAGCATAGAAGGAAAATGTTGCAAGTTCAGGAAATCACGAGTCTTGCGTGGCTTGGGCACATGGTGTTGGGGCGGGGGTTGAGGATCAGGACCTAGGTCCAGATTGCAATGCTTCTCAAATGGCAGACACTGGCTTCTGGTATCCACCCTGTGGTCGGCGGGGAGCCCTTCTGGAACTGGATCACCATACTGCATCTGTAGAAATAACTCACTGGCACTATAGAAACTGGATGGGTTGTGGATTAGATAAGGAAGAAACCAGAAGTCTCTATTGATGTCCTGGGGAGAAATGCTGTGCTTCCCAAGCAGGGCTGAGGAGGATGATACAAAGCATCAGAACTCAGAGAAGGATCTGATGTTGCAGGTGAGGGAAAGAGGATCACTTTAACAAACAGGCACAATTTGACACACCCATAAAGGCCCAGCACTTTCCTCAGTGTTGGTCAGGGATGGTGTCTCTGGGGCCCAGGACTTTGTCCATCCACCCAGGGAAGGTTGCTACAGGCGTATGTCTTTTGCTCATGTCCCTGAAGCTTCACGTAGTAGGAGTGGCATCTTTGTGATTGCTCAAGCATTTCCTCAAAATGTCCTTAGGAAAGCACATTTCTCTATGGGAAAAATGATTTAAAATTATTAAAGTCAATATTTAATTTGGACCTAGTTAGGAAAGTGGAATTTTCCATGGAGAATCAGAAGTGTCACCAGGATATGGTGAATTGGAACAACAGCCCTGACTCCTGCATTTTGAGAAGACAAGACTGCTGGTCCCAGGGAGTGATTCAGGGCAAGAAAAGGGACAGATTCACCAGTAAGAGCTGTGAGCCAAGAGTTTGGTTAGACAATCCTTCTCTAAAGGTCATCCCACCACCACCGGTTCCTCCTGATTTTACTAAACACTCCACCCTCCAGCCCAACCCCAGACTTCTCTCTTCCACCTTTGAGATTGCCTTCAGTGTTTGTGATTCCCTTTTTTTGTTCTTACAGGAATAACTGGAGTGTGGAAAACATGCTGTTTTATCTGACCTGTGTCAGACAGCCTTGGACCCTCCTCCACCACCCTCCATCTTCTAAGAGAGTCCTACACAGGCTCTCAGTTCCAGATGAGTCAAGAGACCAGCTTGGTACCATCAAGCCCCCGAGAATGAAACAAGTCTCTGCCACACTCGATTGCCCCCTCTTTTACTCGTCTAGCTAAAGTTTCTCAACCTTACTGATCTTTCCAAAGTATCAACTAATAAGCTAATCATTAGGTTATCCATTTGAGATCGTTCTTTCTTCTTCATGACCGTGTGTACAGCTAGGATTCTCTGTGAGACTACCCTCACTGGCTCTCAAGGGTTTTGCTATGCTGGATCCATTCCCCTCTTTTAGCCATAAAAGTAATTACACTAACCTGGGCAACCAGAAGGCATGAGGGAATACAAGTGGTCATAAGTGTGGGTTTCCCTAAATTAAATCAATCTAGACAAGATTCATCTACTTATATAAGTGGAGTTCTTCTTCTGCCTAGGAGAAGCCATTTTTGCTAATGAAACAGTGGTCTAACAAAGAGACTCTTCTGGGTCTTCTTTGACATACTGTGGCACATTTGGGTAGCTCAATATGAAGCATGGGGTAGACTCAAAGTTGTAAGTTTGTGGTAAATGTCTCTGAAGTCAGAGAACATATTTTATAGTGACCAGGAAGAACTGGACCAAGCTTTCTCTTCTATCAGCCTGGGCCATCAATAGTTCCAAATACTGTTGCAGGGGCCGGGTCACCAGGATCCTCATCCAAGGCCACCTCTCCACACTGTCCAACCTCCTCCATCAGCCAGTGTGGAAAACTGGCCACACTTCAGAAGAACGTCCATCACTTTGCGGTCTGGGATCTGGATGATTTAGCAGGTGACCATGAGCCAGCACTAAACAGAATGGGGCTGAATTTCCTAGGGAGACATAAGACTAATGTCCTGGCCTCTTGTGGTTACAAGAGATCCTTCCCAACACAGCACAACTCAGCCCAGGAAATTTCCCAGGTGATTTTAGTTGGATGCAAGTTTGCGCCTCACTTCCAGGCCTCGACTGTTTTGGAATGTTGCTATGCATTATTAAAAGCTGCCACATTTTGTCCAAGAGGTGGCCACATTTCAGTGGCTGGTGAAGTAATTCCTGTTTATATGTGTAGTTGCAAAACGTTTTGGAACCCTCTGGCATGAAAAGCATCTTATAATACATCATTACTTATTTTTAACAATAGTCGGAGAGGGATGGGGGCTTTTTCCCACATACACATACTTTGAAAGGTGATAGTCAACCAGGAACAACTTCTGATGGGTTCTCTGCTTTTATCCAGTTGATTGGAGCACAGCTGGGAATGTCGCTTTAATGGTGAAACAAATCTTAAGGTAATTTCTTGGAATGCGTATCTGATGAGACAAGACCGAAAAAAAAAAAATGAAGCTGAACAGAATCATCTACATATTTAGTTGCCTAGAACTGTAAGAGCCTAGAGAAGAATTTGTGTTCTATTGAGTCACGTAGCCATTGTTGTCATCATGGGCTGGTAAGCCCAAGTAATTATGAAAATCAAATTATTTCTTTCAGAAAGCTGGCCAAAAATATATTGCTAAACTGGGCATATTAGTATAAATCAAAAGCTATGTATTACCTAATCATATATCATATTTGGATAGCTCATTTTTTTTTTCCTGAGGGGATAAAATTATTTCACAGGCAACAGTCCCAGGTATTACTAAAACTCTTTCATAAATGGGAAAACTATAGCAAAGTGAAATTGAGTAATTCACTCATTCTCTCAGCTGAGTCATGGCCTAAGAAACCTAAGAAAAGAAGCCCTTTCTCCTCACTTCCCGTCTCCTTGCCCCCTTAAAAGATTGTAGTGCCAGGCAAAATTTCTCCTTAGCTTCATGTTTAGTAAATTCTCAGGTTTAGATCAATTCAAAATTCCATTGTGAAGAAAGAAAAGAAAAGAAAAAAAGAAAAGAAAAGGATACAAACTAACAAAACAACAAGCAGATGAAGCTTTTGATACAATGCAACTCAAATGATCTGCTAGAAATAAATAGAAAATAGTGTTACAAAAAGAGACATTTCTTTTCCACCTTAGTGTAAGTCACTTACCTTCCCAATCAGTCTTGACTCTGTGCAAATGCCTGGCTTCTGATTGTCATGAGTTCAGTAAATCTGCAGTCGTTTTCTTCAAAGCATAAAGCATGCAGTCTTTTTTTAATAAAGAAGCATGCTTCTGAAGTTCTTCAAGCCAAGAATAGACACCTATTTTAAAGACTGCTCCATTATCGGGGCTTATGTTTACATCCTCTTTACAAATGCAGTGGAAGGCATTAACCAAAACACATTAGAGCAAAAGCATTTTTCGATGCAATTAAAAACTGGTTCGTTCTACATATGTCTGATATATCCCTTTCTTATCACATCTGTCTATCTCTTAACCTCATCCACAACTCCAAAAACTGCAACTGGAAAGTTCTCAAACTGAAAATTGGGTGCCCGCCAAGATACAAACTTTATATTTGCTTAGCAGACATCAAAGAGTGAATAATGTGTTGTCATTCCCTGACCTTACAAGAAGGTTGGATATAAAGTAACAGCCTTAGTCACTATGTGCAATGACAGCGCTGAAGAATTTCTCCCTCAGCCTGGATTCTTTCCTTCTTTGTCCAAAAGGGAACAGCTAGGTACGTTGCAGGGGGTAGGTGCTTCGTAGGTCCGCATTATTTCATTACCTAAACAAAGCCATGGTCTAAGGAAGAAGGTGGAAGTTAGAAGGCAGAAAACCAGGTTCAAGTGCTGGCCTCTCTCCTAACCAGCTGTGTGGCCTTGGGTTTGGCACTCCACCTCTCCAACCTTTTCCATCTGTGAGAGAAAGAACAGATGACTTGCAAGGTCTACAAGTCCGGGATTCAAATGCAGCCAGCCAAGGTTTCTTCGTTCCCTGAAGGGGAAATGCCAGGTCCCCTCAGGACAGCACTGCTCCCTGCCTGCCTCCTTTGGTGCTTCAGGACCCTGCGCTCCACTCTGTGAGCCAATCCATTTTCATTGGTTGCAAGGCTCAGTGTCCTCCCTCTGTCTGGATCGTGTTTTCCACACTCTTCAGGACGTAGCGTGGCCATCGCCCCGAGAGCAGCACTCCTGACCTCCCTGCTCCCTGGTAGCCTGCCCTCCCCTACTCCTACAGAGACTCCGGGCGTCTCCTGGCTTGTTCGGAGTCCTCCCCCTGGCCGCAAGCCTACTGGTCCCACTGTGCCACAACAGAGCAATGACACTGGTGACCACTTACTCAGGCCTCATCAGGCTTTCACTCACAAGCACCCTCAGAGGTAGGTATGCCAGTGAGCATCCCAGACAAGGAAAGTAAAGCAAAGAGAAGATAATGTGTTCAAGGTCTACATGACCAATAAGCACAGAGCTGGAATTTGGATTCAGTAGTGCTCCTGCAAAGGTGGATTCCTACCGTCCACTGCATCTCTGCCAGATGCTCAGTGTGTATGTGTTTTCGGAGCCCTGAACACCGCCGACTACAGCCAAGGGAGACATTCCTTTCTCTGAGCACCAACACCATCGGGAGGGCTCGCTGATCCCACATGCCTTGACCTGCAGACCCCTGCCACAGAGCAGCCTGCAACCCCCTCAGATGACAAAGAGGCTTATAGACCTCTCTGCCAGCACCAGCATCTTACACGGGGTAGACATGAAGTGACTATTTATTGAATGAATGAAAGCATTATTAGTGAGATTTTAGCATTCCCTTTAATTATGGATATGCTGTCACAGGGGAAAACAAGACATATCCTGAAGATAGAGAAAAAGTGCTCATGAGAATGCAACATACTCTACATTAACAAAATAATTTTTTCTGGAAATATCAACATCATGCAAACTAAATTGAAAAACAACCCCGCAACAACAAAATCAGAAATAGAATATTCAAACTGAATACCCAATGGGATGTTACATAGAAAAGAGAGCAATAGGCTTAGGGAAACATTTATCCCTGGAGTTTATGGTTACGGCCAGCCTCCAGGAGACAAAAACATTCAGTGTTTACAGATTTTAGCCCGTGGGACTTAAATTCATTGTTCCCAGAGAATTTATCTTTACCTGCTGTCTTCTAGTTGGCTGTTAGGAATTACACTCCAACACGTCCATGCGTCTGGGGCTATGGATGCCTTTGTAAGCCCATCCTCTTTTCGTTTGTACTATTGTGTATGTTTTCTCTCTCTCTCTCCCTCTCTCTCTCTCCCTTTTTTTTTTAATTTGGATAACATTTTATTTTTCCAGAGTCAGCTGTGTTCTTCCATCTCATTTTTCCCTCAAGTTCTTACTCAACACAACGACATTGTTTGGAAGTCCTTGTCATATGAAAATTAAAATCTTGACTTACCCATAATTCGTTCTTTCTGTGGCCCTCTGATACACATGTTCTCTGCGTCCCTCGCGTGACAGCTTCACTCAAAGGCAGAGACACCTTTCTGGATTCTCATTGTGATAGAGTCACTCCACCAAATCATCACTAAATAGAATCAGCTCTTTTGAAAATATCAGTGTTTTGAGTATTTGTCTTGGTTGAAGATTATGCAAAACAAGATTGGCCCCTAGTTCATTGACAGCAGGAGCTGAGAATATTAGTCTATTCTCTCTAGTTTTGATACCCTTGACAGTTCTGCAACATGGGAAGTTTAAGATGACACTATTAAGCAACACTAGTAAAAATCTGTGTTAGGAAACAAAAGGCGTATCTATTCTCTAAACATGTCTCACATCAAATTCAAATGTTTCCTCTCTTGCCTTGGAGGTCAGATTTGGGTGCTATGATGAATGCCCTCTCTGGCTACGCTTGAGGATCTCCTTCCCCTGTCCTGCTGCACAAGATTAGGGCCGGTGTTGTCGGTAAATGAAGAAACGATAGTGGCCACTTCCCAAGCCAAGCAGCCAGGAGATATACGGCAGGCCAGAAAGTCTCAGCTGCTGCTGTGGGAGAGCCCTGCTCAGCCTGTAACCGAAACAAAGCTGATGAGAGAAAGTTAGCAGAACCAGCAGGGCTGTCCTCAATCCATGCTCGGGCTACACTGGTGGCCTGACTCTGGGAAGGATGTGTGATCCTACGACCAGGCCAGTCCCGGGTCTAAGTACCGAGTCATACATAGGACCCCCTCAGAAGAATTGCCTCCATTTTCAGTAAGTCTCCTTCAAACTGAAAGAGCCATTTTGGTAAAAGAAATTTGCAGTTCACCCAAAAATATTCTGGTGAGATCCACCATGACTTCATTTCAATAATGAGATAACTGAGACTTGAAAGAAGTAGAAGGAAATGGATTTTTTTTGTTAACCCAGAATCAATACCACATCAGTGAGACCATCGTTGAAGGGCAGGTCAAAGATTTTAATGTTTTCTTTGGTTGTCCATCCCTCCCACTTGAGCCTGGACACAGCTCAGAAAAATAACAGCAATATCAGTCTATGTCATTTGGGAGAAAACCTAAAAACTAATCCCGGAATCAGAATTGGCTTAACGTACCTCCCTGCAGTGGTGTTTAGCATTTAGCATACTTAGGCATGAAAAATGTCCTTTCCTGTATTGATGCCAGAAACAAAGCCGCGATTGCAACGGGCTTGATCCAGGCCGATCCACGCAGCCAGGAGGTGGTAGGAAGGCTGTACCAGGAGTACTGGTACTCAGGCTGGAGTACCGACACCCTTCCATACCAAAACCAGAGGGTTTCCCAGGCCCCCTTCCCACAGAGCTGCTCCTCTGGGAAGTCCAAGTCCGCATTAAGGGCCTCCAGAGACTTACCCCAGCACTTCGACCTGCATTTCTATCAAATGGTTGGTGCCATGCTGATCGACAAGCATTTTGTCTTTTACCCCCTGGGCTAGACCTGAACTACTGTCCTCGCATTCACATAGTTCCACAAATGCAGGCAACATCAGCAGCTACACCTCTGGGCAAAGGTGATGTCAGGGTCAAGTTTTCAGAAGAAAAAGCTGTCCAAAGGGAGTATAAGCCTAATGAAGCAGGGACCCCAGTACCCTGCTGATAATAACCCCATGGACTGTAAACAGATTCTGATGCACTATGAGGCAGACATCAGGGAAGAAGATACCACAGGTCTGACGTAAAGCCAACATGTAAAAACACTGACAATAAAAAATAAAAACAATTTTGTTTGGTTTGGCATTATCCAAAATGAAACTGGTGGTAATGTTCGGGTGGCTTGAAAATTTAAAATGAACCAGGGTAGACTTGGGAGTTTTGTTTATTGTAAACTTTTTGGCAACAGCGGCATTCAAAATCATTTATTCCATCTTAGATTGGGCCAAATTTCTATAATAGAGAAATGATCAATGTAAGTTATTAAAGATGATGATGACAATAATGATGGTCTTTGTCCTAATAAGCATGAAAGTTAACCCAACATTTTCCCCCTTTATCATTCCATTACCTCCTACCTATCTCCTATAATCAAAACAGTACATATTGTATGATTGTACACAACAATCAAAAAATGGTCCCTGAGAACAAGAATGTTGCTTTGACATTGTTGACAGCTATCAGATAATCATTAGAAATATAGAAAAACATAATTGGTTATTAGAAAACACTTTTTAAGTGGGGCTGGAAAACAGCTCTTACAGAAATCCTAAGATCGGCTTACAACCGTATCACTGATTACTCATGCTTATTTTCTTGGCAGAAATGATAGGACAAACATGTATTAACTATACAACGTCCCCCTGTTGGTGGCAATGTCACAGCTTGTCCTTTCGGAGCCGTGAGCAGAGATGACCAGTGATGCTAGCCGGCAGGTGCTGGAAACCTTGTGGGGCCCAAGCACATTTCTGTTGGTGGGGGGGGCAGCAGCCGGAGTTGGAGCCACCACAGCTGGAGCAGACCATGGCTAGCGCAGAGGGCATCTTCATCTCCATCAAACCCGATGAAGCCCGGTGGGGCCTCATGGGAAAGATCATCAAGCATTTTCAGCAGAAGCGATCCCACATGTTGGTTTGAAATTCATGCAGACGTCTGAAGACTTTCTCAAAGAACACTACATTGACCTGAAGGACCATCCATTCTCTGCCGGTCTGGTAGAACACATGCGCACAGGGCCAAGGGTTGTCATGGTGTGGGAGAGACTGCACGTTGTGAAGACAAGTCAAGTGATGCTCCAGGAGACCCACCTGCCATGGGCATGTTTGCATCCATGCTGACAGGATCACTATTCATGGCAGCGATTCTTGGAGAATGCAGAGGAGATAGGCTTGCAGTCCCTGCACAGTGCTATGTGTTATCAACAGAGTAAAATGGTTACCCCAATGCCAAAGGAAAAGTAAATCATGGCTTAAGAAATTAATGTTGACATATTTCCAAAAATTCAGTGATGGGAGCAGACAGGGTCACATAAACCAGCATAAAATTCTCTGAGGCCAAGTGTTGGTGATCAGAGCAAAAGTCAGGGGTCCACTCTCCCCAGAGGTCAATTCTAGCAGGCCAAAGCACAGGGGAAAGGTCAGAGAGCCAGGAGATTGCACACAAATAGACCAAAATTCAGGTTTTCACATGGAGAAGGCAGCAGAGTATAGAACTGAGACTTTCTGCTGTTCCACATCAGTGTATGGACAGACCCAAGGGGCTGAAGTGGCTCTATGCCCATGAACATGACTATGCAAATGGTTACAACTGACTTCTGCAGGCAGAGAGCATTTCTCATTTGGAGAAGTAGTGTAGCCAAGGTAACTGCCTCATAAATGCACATGGCACTTGTGGGCTCCACTGGAGAGCAGCTATCTCCTGCTCATCATTAAAGCTTGCATAGACATTTTCTTGAGTAGAAAGGAGGCATTGGGGCATTTATGTCTCTTACTATGAGTCAAAATACATAACTGGGGTTGAACTTAAGGAGGGGCAGCCAGAACAGCCCATGTTCATCAGCCTCTGCTACTCATGCCCCTACACAGTCTCTAGGACTAACTGGTTCAACCAAGAGTATAGTCAGAAAAAGAACATCTTTTGGAGGGTTCAAATTATGTATCAGGGACTATTAGTAGGCTATGAAATCCAATTAGTGGCTCACAGGCAACATTTCTTCAATGCATTAGAATAAAATAAAGTAGAAAATAGAATAATACTTAGTAAGTGTAAGTTTCACATAGGTAAAACTTGGGTGTTGGGTTATGATGTTAGATGTAATTCTTACTTTGAGTCTTATTTTGAAAACTGCTGCTTTAGGGCGCCTGGGTGGCTCAGTTGGTTAAGCGACTGCCTTCGGCTCAGGTCATGATCCTGGAGTCCCGGGATCGAGTCCTGCATCGGGCTCCCTGCTCGGCAGGGAGTCTGCTTCTCCCTCTCCCACTCCCCGTTTGTGTTCCCTCTCTCGCTGTGTCTTTCTCTGTCAAATAAATAAATAAAATCTTTAAAAAAAAAAAAAAGAAAAAGAAAACTGCTGCTTTAGAGCTTCCTTCACACAGATATATTAGGTGATCTGTCCAAATTTAGAGGTAAAGTTGTTCCATCAAAATTGAAAAGATGTAATTTGCATTAATAATCCAAATATGGAAAAGAGGGATGCTTAATTTTACTACCCCAAAAGTATAATCATTTTATAACCAAGGAAATAGAGCTGGTCTCCGCTGCAATAGGAGAATGATCGTGAAAAGGAAGTGGGTATAAACCACATCTGACCCAATGTTAAGCTCCAGTGTCTGCAATCTTTGCATGGCCCCACACCACCTCCAAATTTATGGGTTCCAATCCCACATTCCTTTATTCTCTGTAGAAAGAAAAAATGGGGGCGCCTGGGTGGCTCAGATGGTTAAGCGTCTGCCTTCGGCTCAGGTCATGATCCCAGGGTCCTGGGATCGAGTCCCGCATCGGGCTCCCTGCTCCTTGGGAGCCTGCTTCTACCTCTGCCTCTCTCTCTCTCTCTCTCTGTCTCTCCTGAATAAACAAATAAAATTTAAAAAAAAAATTTAAAAAAAAAAAACTTAAAAAAAAAAGAAAGAAAAAATGGTTGTAGTCCTTTAAACTTATAGCCTATAAGTAGTTTTTGCTACATTTTTAAATAAGCTGGAAAAAAGATAATGATTTCTTGCATTTGCAAATGCATCTTAAATGTACCCAGTAGCTAAATTCAAGTTGTTCTCTTCTGAGTCTCTAAAAGCCCTTTCTAAGCTACCTGTGCCCTGAGCAGCCTTAGCATTAATTTCAAGCATAAAAGGAAGCCAGAGTCCAGACACAATTGAGGTGGAACACAGGCTCAAGAAGATACCAGGATGGGAAAGGAGATTGGGCCTGAGAAGGGAACCATCTGGAAGAGGAAGCTGATGTGGCTGTTTCTCAGGCCTGTCTTCAACCCTCTCTCCCAGGCATTACACTCCTTCATTTACTCTTTCTACAAAGTCCCTGTAGGGTCTGAGTGCTCTGGGTCTATGGCCAATGCTGCCCCATACTTTGATGTGGGGAGATGTTTCTAGAATTCAAAACTAAGGATTTGATGTAAGAAGCTATTTATGGATGTCTGGAGTTTCTACTGCCCAGAGGAAAGACTCACACTACAACTAAAGACACCCTGAAAAAACAAAGTTCAGCTGACCCAGGGGTCTGAGTTTAGCACAGGAACTCAGATTAAATGTGTTTTGATTTCTAACACCTCCCAGTGGTGTGCTGAAATGGGTCACTGCAGAGCCAGAGGCCACCACACACAACTCACAGGTGTGGACAGCAAGCTCAAGCAAGATGTCCCCTGAAAACTGAGATCCAGAGGCCGTCTTACCGCCTGGGCTTGGAAAAGGTGAAATGAACTCTTGTCAATTTGCATTCATTTAAAATTCTTTTCACTGGAGGTTAGATTGTAGTTTATAGAATGCAGGTCATTCAATTTTTTTTTTTTAATGATCATGATTTCATTCCCCTGCATTAAACATGAGAATAATAGAATTCAACATCAAATCTATAGCCAATAGCAATTTAAGTCTTGAAACCAGAAAGACAGTACTGGGCACAATAATGTATAAAGAACTGTTTTATAGAATGATTTTCTAAAATAGCAATGTTACTGGGTGGAATTATCGGTCCTGAGTAGAGTGACAGTAAAAATTACCACAAGAATAAAACCTTTTATCATGAGCAGTAGTCGGTGGTTCCAAAGACAACAAACAGGGCATGGGAGAATGCACTCATTTGGCTACGAAATCTAATATACTACACCCAAAATACTACGCTTTGTGTCAGGACTTATATCATATGTAGCTTTTTCTTCTATCCCCTGACCACACTAAAACTTTGCTCATGAAAGAAGCCATAACATTTGAGAGTCCTGGATAGGTCTACACTTGCACATATGCAGAGTAAGGAATAAATTGTTCATTGGATTTCAGAAAATGCACAGGAGGGGCCAGAAATATTCCTTACCCCACCGCTACTCTGTTTCAAAACACCTGTACCATGCCAGTGTAATGGTCAAAGTCTACGTTTTAGACTTTTTTTTTTTCCTATTAGCTGGATGTTTTTTAATGTTTTTCACAAATATGTAATTTTGTGTAATTTCATGTAAACAGCATGTAATTTCAGAGTACATGATTGAGATTTTTCCGAGAGCAGAAATTGCCGGGAGACGGGGAAGCACCAACAAGCATGACTGCATCAGGCTCTTCCAGAAGTTGAGCATGAGCCACTGCCAGAGTCTGTGCTTCAGGATTTTGCATACATTTGACTCAAATGTCAGATATTATTCCTAGGAAGCCCTGCCACTGGCCATACCGTCGGGGCCGCCCAAAAGCTTGCTGGTGGCATGCAAAATGACTTGAGTAAATTTACTGAAAGGATCTTAATCACATCGTCACTTGGTTATTACAAAAACAGCCTAAGAACAAGACAAGGGCAAGAATCCAGAAGAGACACTGACACAAACGTGGGACTAACGTCATGCCAAACCACAGCCAGGCAGAATAACGGACACTGCGTATTCGGTGAATGTCTGCAATGGTCAGGCTCTGTTGGGGCTTCACGTGCTGGTGACAGCCACCGATGCCCCTGCTCCCCACGCTGTCTCTTCCCCCATCAGGAGCCTCCCTCCTGCCTGTGCTGTGTGTTTGGCTCCCGGTGGCATCAGAAGAGCGGTCTTCAGAGCCCTATGGTGTTGGCAGAGGTGCAGTGGTACTGAAGGGAAAAACTGCCAAGAGGGTTATTTAACAGAAACTGCTGATTTAAAAAAAAAAAAAAAAAAAAGTTCCCCTGTGCCTGCACTTAGCAGTTAAACTAGAACCAGCACTCTCACCAGGGCATGCCGATGGGACACCCCCTTCTTTATTCCAAACATGCCCTGTAGAGCACATGTTAGCTTTTTATTATCACTTTTCACTTCAGAAGTTGCCTTTCATGTTCATTTTCAATGCCCTTTTATTCGAAGAAAATACTGTGGAAGAGGGACATGGCATGATTTCTCCCAGTCTTTTAGTCTCTCTGTCTGGCCTGGATCCTGAACACCCAGGGACGGGCACTGGCTCAACTCAACCAGCATTTGTGGGTCACTTTTTGTAAGTATTGTCTGTACCTTGGGACCACAGGAGACCTGTGGGGGAAGCTGCCACAGGGCGTTCCTGCAATCTGTCTGTCACTGTCACTAGATAGAGAAAGGTGGGTATGACAAGAAAAAAGTGCCGAAGACGAAAAAATATCATCCTGTGGCTGGGATCAAGGAAGGCTTTGATGAGGAAGAAGTCTATAAGCACTCTGATTGAAAGCAGAATCATCTGGCTAATCAAAATAATACTTCCCAAAGACAGAGTGCCTTTCCTCCAGGGTTTCCAGCTGTGTGGCACCTTGCTGTCCTGATGCATGTCGAATGATGTCACTGGCCATGTGCCCACCAGCACCACCCTCTCTGCACCACCACTGTGGGGCTGCCGCATCTCACCCCCTCAGTCAACCTTCCAAGTAAGAGGGGCAAGGGGCAAATCTACTATTTTTTTGCACAGCCCGTGTCTCAAGTTAATATCCCTGCTACATCATTTCTTTTGAAGTGTCTCCCTAACACAGGACTTCACGTGTACTCAGACACGAAGTTCTCAATGGCGCGGGGAACTGTGTGAAGGAATCTCTCAGGAGAACTATTCTTCTCTGAATTAGCTGCACTCTCTTTACCTAAGCAAGCTACATGGATATGGTTTTTCTCATCAGTTCCTGATCCCCACTCTTCTTTCTTGTCCTTCATAGCAAAAGAATCTGTCAGAGCCAGAGAATCCAAAATTTCAACTTGTGAAAAATAGTAAGTCCTACAGAGGCTAAGGGACAAAGGATTTCACTTGTTGCACATTTTCTAGGGCAACTGAGGACTTGGCCTAAATCATGTGACCAGAATCTTGAAGGTGCAGAAAATGGGCATTTTAAATAACAGGCATCCAAAAGTAAGCTGCAGCAAAATTTGCTTTCAGGAACTCTTTCAAACTGGAGGAGTCTTAGAATTGGGAGGGAATGTCCAATTTTGGAAGTCTTCTCCTTTCGGGGAAAACAGGAAAGGAACAAAGCAGTTGTGAATTCTGCAACAGAAAAAGGTCTTGTCTGTTACAAGTCTGAGCAGATTGAGCCAGGCGGTGCCCAGTGTTGTGAGGACATGGGGCAGAATCATCAAGGCTGCACATCTACCTGTGTGTTACTCAGCTCCTGCAGGGCCATGCGCATAAGCAGGCTTCAACACATGTCGGCTAACCATGGCAATGGCCTAATGTAGAGAAAATATATCACCCCAAATGCCACAACTGCCTAGAGCACCTTGTGCATAGCCTGGCTTAATGTGGGCCATCATCTACTAAAAACATCATATTCCAGCGTCCGCTCTTCACTGGCCGGTGAGCGGTCAAGGATGTGATTGCCTTTCATCCCTCTGCATGCCCAGGGCCTAGCGCAAGAAGGAACTTTGAAATGACCCAATAGATAACAGCTTTTCCATCAGAACAGGCCTAAGTCCCACACCTTACAAGGTGCCTGCTACATTTCTACTCTGTGTTACAAATAAAACAACTGAAGCTCAGAAAGAGTCTGAGATCACGCATGTCTGTGAGGGACAGAGCTAAGTCCGGGCTCCAGTTCCAAGGTCAGCTTAATCATACAGCTACCAAAGTGACATGATAAAATGCAGTCTGGGGAAAACGTTTTTTAAGTAGAAAGAGTAAGTTGGCATACAAAAAGCAAGGTAATTGGTTAATTCATACCTATTTCATTATAATAGATCGCATATGGAGCTATATCTCAATTTTAGAGGCCTGATGCTTCCTGGGAAAACTTAAAGTAAACAACAACAATAATAATAATGGAATATCTCTGGCTGCACTTGAGAAACTCAGGGCCAGATCAGACGCTCATTAGTCAAAGAGGCCTTTGAACGCTAGGAAATCAGGAGCGGATTCCTCTGAAGAAAAACCCAGTTTTTCCTCTCACCCTGCTCTCACTGATTCTACAAGTCTCTCCCAGTTGACAATGGCTCTGCCCTGAAGACATGGGGGGGGGGGGGGGGCGTGACTTTCCAAGGTCTTTATTGAAAGCACCACCTGGAAGGAGTGATTACCTAACAATTTGCCAAAAGGGAGGGCTGCAGAACCTTTGGCATTTTTGAATTGCAACTGTTTTCTGTCATCGTAAAGAAAAAGCTAATCATTTTTTCCAACAAACCACCCCCTCTGTCTCCTGCACAGACTATTACGAAATTGCCAAAGACCACACACTTGGCTTTCTCTGTTTTCACAGTTTTTAAAGCCATCATCAAAAGGCAAAAGGAGCCCAAGACGAGGATTTCTTTCCAGCACAGCATCTGAAGTGGAATTCCATTGGTAGGATGCTATTCTCTTCTGGCTACCTTCCATAAGTTCCATCTTCTTATTAAGTGTTTATCATCTCGCTTAAAGAAAAAGGAGACGAAAAAATCTCGAACTGTGTCCAATTGGGAAAAGTGCCATACAGCCCTTACAGTCATGCTATCGAATATTCTGGAAATGAACTTTAAAGACCAAAAAATTTAGCTCATAATATAAAAGTTCAACTTATGATAACATTTATCTCCACGTTAATAAGGAATTTGCAAACAAAGATGATTATCCAGGTCTTTGAAGATGTACACCATGAATCAATCCAGCTACATATTAGTGATACAAGGCAGTTGGTTTTAACAGAGTTGGCCCAATGTAAGATGTTTCTTTTTTATGTGAAATTATGTTGAGAGAATTTTGAAATGCACACCATCTGAGTCATAGGCACTGGCTTAGAAGCAGGAATTTAGCACAAACATTTTTTAGCGGCAGATCAATGATGTAAAGTTTGTTTTCAAGGGAGAATAAAATAAATGTTTCACTTCCAAAACTAACCTGACTTATGGGGCAGAGAAGAACATGTCATTGGGTCCAAAGTTTAGGAAAGTCATCAGAACCACCAGTTCATCAGGAACAGCCCTCCTGGGGCACGTCCTCTGTGAACCATGGTGCCCTAACAGAGAGTTTTCCTCTACCTGCCTGACTCACCTTATCTCTGTAGACGTGTATTCCAGCAACTGACACCCAGTTCCTCGGGGGTCTTAAAGAGTGGTCCACCCTTCCAGGTCACTCTAGGACAATGCTTCTCACCGCCTCCCTAGCCAAACCTCCAATTCAGCACCCCCCCCCCACATACACACTTTTAGATTGATAAATGTGAGATACTCTCAAAGGTTCTGTTTATATTCCAATTTATATTTTTAATGGCTCAGGGAATTAGTGTCTATTACAAATAACAGCATCTGTAACACCGCAGGTTGCTTTATGACAGGGCGTGCTTTTGCTTATTCTACTCCCGCTACATAGATTTTCCATCCTACCTCTGACTTTCCAAACCTAACTCATTCTTACAGACTTAATTCAAGCATTATCTCTATTATGAAACCTTCCCTACTTTTCCTGTTCCCTGGAATTTTTGACTTCTCACTGTTTCTCTTCTACCTAATATCTGTTGCTCTAACTCAGGATTTATCATCTACTTATTTTTTTATCACTCTTAAATTGTTTCATATAATTTGGTCTCCCTCATAGATAACTCAAACAATCTGAGTGTAGGATTATTCTCCTATGGTATTCCCTATAAGACCTGATCACAAAGCATCACTCAGTAAGTAGTAATGGATGGATGGAAAGACACCCTTCAAACTTTGGTGGAGATTCTACCTAAAGTGGTAATACATTCATTCAGTTAATTTCCAAAGCATTGTCTCAATGGGTATTAGGTTTCATTTTATTTTGAGACACACTGCTCTCATTTTGAATCATTCATTTTGTATGGGGGTAAGAGAGCAAATGAGCAAAGGGAAAAATACTAGAAAAGTTCTGAGACCGATATACCCTGTGCTGCATAAAATAGTAGTTCCAAAATATTGCAGTATATTGGAATTACCTGGGTAGTTCATTAAAAACAAAGTTCAAAGACTTAAGACTCATCCCAAAACTACTTAAAAGATGCCTCTCAATGTGGGATCCAGGAACTTATCTCTACCGTAACAAACTCCCTGAAAGATCTGGACGGACAGCTTGATGCAGGTCATTGGGTCAACATATAGAAAACCGTCATATCAGCGCTAGGTTCTAATCCTGGTTCTGAAACTTAAAAGACATGTGATTCAGGATAAGTTGTTGAAATTCTATGATCCTCAATTACTCATCTGTTAACCTGGAAAAATTAAATCCAATAGCAGTGAGGATATGACCCCGTTCTTATTACTGTCCCCTGGTGTGGCTTTGTCCCCTGGGCCAGAGAATAGTTATTTCTCTTGAAATAACTAGAGCTAACTCTCAAGAGTGTTGGCCATCTCGGTGCTGATCCTCCTGGAAAGAGAAGAGGCTGAGACCAGAAATGGAATCTTCATTTTTATCTCAGCCTGGAAGATATTTTCAAACTCTCTCTCTTGGGCCTCGTAGTCTAGATGTGTTCTGAGGTACTCCTGGGTGGGAGGGCAGGAGGGGTGAGTGGGCCTCTGCCACAAAATGTAGGCTTGGAGCTCTACCATAAGACTGCCTGCAGGGGACCCTATAAGATGGGTTGATGCCTGAGGGTTTGAGAAGAACCACATCTAGCAGCAAGTTGTACATTATTCATTGTGTAAGTTACTCCTTTCTAATTATCCTGGAAGTTTAGCAAAATCTTATGGATCTGATTTACATAGCAGGAAATGAAGGGGAAGGTCTGAATATATATCTGGACCAACATGATAAAAGATAGACCAGAATAATTTTACCAACCTCCTGAAGAGAAGGTAAATCATGGGAAGAAAGAGTTGACATGATTAGTTTTAGATTATATAGTCTTTTTCCTCATACCACTAAAGTAAGTTGACAATTTTCCATTTAAAAACACATTTGTTGAAAATGCCTACTGATGAAGCTTTATAATGCATGAGCCCACTGGTAGCAAGTAAATACATGTTAGTGAGGCTGCTCTAATAAAGTCACTCAAAATAGAATGGCTTCAACAAGATGTTTTGTAAAAACCCACAAGTGAGCTGTCCGTGGCTGACAGCACCAAGGCTGTTAGTAAAAAGACAGAAAGAATCTGGATCCTTAGCATCATCACTCCAACCTCAGTTCAAGTCTTCATCAGTCATCTCTTCATTGGATTATTGCAATTGGTGGTATAGAAACCCAGACTATTTCTGTCTTAGTGCTCTGTGTATTCTCAATATGTTCAGCTTCAGTATCCTGATCAAAGGGGGTTGCTCCGCCTCCCACCATTGCAGCCCATGACAGGAGGAAACTAAGGAAGAGAAGACATGCTCCTTTTTTTTTAGTATTTGCCCACATCATGTCTGTTCCCACTGCCTAGAATCTAGAGCCAATGGGCAGACTAACGTGGAAGGGGGTCTAGAAAATGCACTTTTTAGCTGGGAAGCCACATATCCAACTGGAATTCCTAATACAATAGTCAAGAGGAGGCCAGATATTGGGGGTCAGGTGGTTGTTTTTGCCACACCACCTTATAGAAGCTGATCAGTAGAATGTCTTTCATCCTCCTCTAAAGAGCCTCTGTGTGATCTAATGTGGAACAATGTATACAAAGGGTGTCCAAAACATGAGAAGTTGAGCTTTTAAAGTGAATTAAAGAACAAATCCTAGAGGTTCTACCTAGATCATTGTTTCCTTCTCCAAATGTATGTACCTTGGTCAACGAAGGACATACTTATTTTCCAAGCATTTATGTGTTTTTTGCCAAAAACAACTAAATACAAGATATCAGGCCTGGAAAGAAACAGATGAATAATATTCACTCCTTATCCTTGGAGGGTTTATGTCAGAGAAGGGGATAGTCATGGGAACGAGGCAGTCAGAGCTAAAGTCACAGCATGAATGGAACAATGAGACACTACCATGGTGGAGATGACTCATCTGGGCTAAGGCGAGAGGGAGGTTGGAAAAGTCTTCACAAAAGAAGAGAGACTCTGCTTTCCTGTTAAAGGATGGGAAAAAAAGGGCAGGACTCATTCAGGAGGGCAGAGGATCGAGGACGTTTGGTGTGACTACAATGGAGGTTTGTGAGGGAATGGTGAGAGGGTGGTGTGAGGTACCAGAAAAGTAGGCCTGGGCCAGATGGCAAAGGTCTTATGTGCCCCACCTGGAAGTTGACCTCTTTTCTTCTGGGCAGTAGAGAGTTGATGTGGGGTACCAGCAAAGCAAAGCACATTTTAGGAGGATCAGTGTGATGACAATGTGAAGTTGGTGGAACTAAGGAGAAACAATAGTAAGGAGATAAGTTTGGAGGCTCTTGCAGCTGTTGCAATAATCCACTGAAGAGATGATGGGCCAAGGCAGAGGTGCTAATGCCAGAGAAGAAGGGCACTGGATGTCCTCTCCATGTGGATCCCCTAGAATGGGGGTGAGGGGCAAAGGCAGGGAAGCACACAGGAGAATGAATCAGAGCTCTCTGGCTTAAAATATTTAGCACAGAGTGATAAATTAGTTACATTTGAGAGATGGATCAGAGTATATTCTTTGGTTCATGGCAGGGGCTCCTATTTACAGGGTTTATAGGAAAGCAAAGGACAACTTCTAATCACTATTACCAGATTCAGAAAGTTATTCCTCAACCCTCACATAAAAACCTTTTATTTGAGACTCATTTCATTCAGCTCTACCACCTTTTAGGCTTCCATGTCACTATCACTGATCAATCCCCCAATTTTTCTTTTTTTTTTTTTAAAGATTTTATTTATTTATTTGACAGAGAGATAGACAGAAAAGCACAAGCAGAGGGAGTGGCAGAGGGAGAGGGAGAAGCAGACTCTGCACTGAGCAGGGAACCCGATGCGGGAATCGATCCCAGGACCCTGAGATCATGACCTGAGCCGAAGGCAGACGCTTAACCATCTGAGCCACCCAGGCGCCCCCCCCAATTTTTCCATTAGAGTTTTCACCTGCTTCCCAGTCTCCCTCTCTATAATCATATTAATAGAAGTTAAGTCCATTGGACAAACGGTATTAGCCTCTAGCCTTGTGTTTTCTTGGCCTTTTCAAATTCACTGACCACCTCAATTGCACTTGAACTCACACCTTTCTAGCAGAAAGAACCTTTCTGTCTATAAACTTCAATCAGCCGGTACATATAGGGAGACAATCAGTTACATAGTTATGAGAGACCGTAAGATTAAAACAGTTTCTAAGGAAAATCCTCCCATGCACCTTCCCATGTCCTCATAAAAAAGACACAGGTAAAACAACAAATTTTTTTAACTACACTTTTAATGTTTGTACAACAACTATGAGGTTCATTAGTCTCTTTCATAAGCTTTTATTAGCGTATGCCAAGAGCACAACTCCAAAGCAGAATTCCAGAAAATCAATTCCACAAGGACGAAAATAAGGCAGTTCTCCCAAAGCTCCTCCCCTCAGAGTTCCTCAGTGAAACATTTGGAAAAAGGTGAGCTACATTTTATTGCCAAAGCTTCATAACCCCTTTTTGGGAAAAATTGTTTACAGAACCTAGAGCAGTGCAAATACCCTTAGGAGAACCAAATGTTATGTCATGCTTTCGTCTGCGTTAGCCATTTCTATCAAACAAGCCCAAAATATATACTCCAAATCAGGGCATTTAGAGTTTTGTCCCCTGGCCAGTATCTGGATCCATGGATCCCACATTGCTGGTCATACTGGTTTGGAACTGCTCTTGAACAGTTGAGAAAGTAATACGTGGAGCGTGTCTTCTGCTCAGGCTGTGATTGTTTTTCTTGTCATTGAGAAGCCTGGCAAGAAAATGCACCTGAAGGAAAGGCCAGCTTCTTCCAATGTGGAGGTGGCCCAACAGAGGATTCTAAAACCTGGGCCTCAAGTCTCCTGAAGATCTAGTTAGAGCTCATTCCAGTCTATGGACAAAAAAAGCAATCAATCTGTCCCCTCTCGGCCACTCAAGTTCTCCTTCATAGAACATGGCCACAATAATCTTAGTCTGAAACAAACAAGGCATTCTCCTTAGCTTTTGAAAAACAGAAAAAGCAAAACCTTAGTAACTATAGCATATTTAACCTTGTTGTCTACTTCAAAATAAACTGATAATGAATAAAATGATAATTAAACTGATTGCCTAAGAAACTGACTTAGTTATCTTATTGTATGGAATCATTGATCCTAAATCAGTTGAATGTTGAGGGTTCCTGATAAAAATGATGACTTGCTTAATGACTGATCTGTAACCCTTCTTGGGAGTTATTAATTAATTAACAGTACCTGTTGTCCTTTATGGTTATTCCTATTTCATAAGGATGAACTTTCACCTGCTTCCTAGGGACATACAAACCCATCCACTGACATTCTCATGGTAACAAACAGGGTGATCTGGATGGAGATCACACAGACAAAGAGCAAAGGCAATATTCAGACTATGGCAGTAAAGGAATAAAACCAGTGACTGCATTTAATAAACATAACTAAGTGCTGCCAATCTACAAGTTACATACACACACACACACACACACACACACACACACACCTTTAAAGATAAGTAAATACCTGAGCTCTGTTTGGGACTGGAATCATGTCCACTCCCGATGGTAATACATTCACTCTTCCTTCCCTCCCTTCTTCCTTCCTTCTTTCTGCCCCCCTTTCTCCCTTCCTTCCTTTCCCCTTCTATAATCCCTTTCTTCCATCCCTTCTTCTTTCCTTCCTTCCTTCTCTCTTCCTCCCTCCTTCCCTTCCTTCCCTCCATAATTTATAGGGAACATCTATACATGTTAGCCACTATGCTCATCACTGAGGACAGAAATAAGAAAAGGCATTATCTCTGCCCTCAAAGAGGTTACAGTCTAATAGTGAACTCAAGATAATTAATAACTCTGATTATTAGCTGTATGTGTTTTTGCTAAAAACAAAAATTAAGGAAGTAAATTATTTATTACTTAATGCATTCTATTCAGGAAGCAAAAATCTTTCTAATTTGGTATCAGTAGGACACATACTAATTAAAGAGGATTTTATTGGCAAAAATATGGGAAAGTAGCATGATTCCTCAGAAATCAAATCCATACATAGTCATTAAACATCCATTTAGCAATTATTTGTTTAAATTTTTGTACAAATCACTTCCTATTCTATTCATAAGAAAATTAGGATTCAAATTATTTGTATTCTTAAAATATGTGCACATAAATGCCCATTTTTCTAAATAGGCTATATTAGTGAAATATATTTTAATATATAAATAATAAAATATGTCCTTACACATTAAAAAATAAGAAATGTTTATTAGTAGCTCTTGGTGAACATCCAAAGCTTTTTCTCCATAATCTCCAGTTCTGTCTGACCAGCCAGGGAAGAAGACACCAAAAAGTTTCCTCAGGACCTCTTCACTCCTCATTCAGAGGCAGGACCCAGAGAGGGTCTTTTATCTGGGTATCCTCTGTGGGGTGAGTTCATGCAGGGACAAACCATCCAAACAAATTACAGGGAGAAAGTCAACACCTGCATTTAGTTATATTTGAAGTCTTCATTAGGAGAGAGACCACATCAAGATTCATGACAGATTCACAACAAAGCATACTGTTGCAGCTCAGAAGTTTATAGAAGTGCTTTGAAATTATCCTCATCTCATTTACAAAGGAAGATGGCACATCTCTCTAACAAGCAAGGCACTCAGTGAAACTACATGGGACAGAAAGCAAGAACATCCCGATTGGCCAATATTACAGGAGTAATTTAAGAGGTCAGCAAGTCATTACCCTAGTTGGAATCTGACCAGGAAACCAGGATTAACACCCCAAAGCCTTTAGGTAAAGTGCCAGGAACTCTTTAATGATCTAATCACTTAGGGTGTTAGAGAACTGATTACTAGGGGAGACTGAACAGCGCTAGAACATCCTTTGAGATAAAAGCCACATGTAAATTATTGTCACTACTTGTGAAAAATGTTGATATTTAATTCCTTAACTGTTTGTTTATATGGAGTCCACACTGAAGAAAATACAGACATTCTTATCATTATATATTTAATAATGAAGTAAAATCTAAAGTCAAGAGAAAAACACTCAAGTACAGGAAAAATAATTTTCTTTAGTCAAGCTTAGCTCTGAGTTGAACTCCAACTCATAGTTGAAAACCAAAGTATGAATGACAAAGGACACACTGGAAAATATTGATTAGCACACAGTGTGCAGACTGGAAATAGTTATAGATAAAAACTCCAAGAACTATAAGAGGTTTGTTTGGCTTTATATGCACCAACACTCTGAATCTCTAAAGCTGAATTTACTTGGGATCTCTATAAAATTCAGTAAAAAGCCACATGGAAACAGACATGCAACACTGTATTACTGTTCCCAATGACTTAGTCCCTTCCTTGTAAGATGACATACCTCCTGCCTGTTGTTCTGTGGTTCACTGTGCCTCCATATAAGCAGAATACATCTCCCCATGCCACTGCATGGCTTGGCTATGTGGCTTTATTGAATAAATGAGGTGGAGGCAAATGTGATTGTGTGCAGAAGTATTGCAGATCTCCCCTAGTTCCTTGCCTTTTTCTTCATCTATGAGGACAGCTTATCTCAAAAGGATGCTGTTCCTTCAGCCCAGGTCCAAGAATAAAAAGATATTTGATGTAAAGCCAAGCAGATCCAAGTAGTGCTATGACAACCACAGCCAACTGTAATCACCCACGTGAAGTGATAAGAAGAAATAAACATTATTGGAGACCATGGCAACTTGTGGACTACTTGTTACCACAGCAAGACTGCCTAATACATATTCTTCCCTGATACAGGATCAATAAAAATAATTTCATAGAAAATCATTGTTCAAGTAAAAACTGACCATAAAGACCTGATGAGAAAATGAGTCTTGTTCTGTGTGCAAGGTAAAGACACTCCTCACTTACAGGTGGAAAAGCTCTTCTCTACTTTCATATCTTTCTGATTTATACATATCTATATGATAAAACCCTTTCCCCAGCAGCTTGTGGTCATAGAACATAGAACAGTGACATAAATCAAGTTTCTCTGGTGATTCTTTACTTCTCTTAGAGTTGTTTTCAAATGCCCTTCTAGCACATTTTTCTCCCCAAGAATCCAGGATGCTTCAGTTATCTTGAGATTCTCATTGCAAAATTATATAGACCACACACAACATCCTCACTTCCTATGTCCTACATCCTTAGGATTCATGTGACAATGCATAGGAAACTTTAGGACTCTTAAGGAGTCCCAAAGTATCAGGAAAACGCTAAAAAATTAAGACAGAGTTAAGAGGGAGTTATTCTGGGTGGGGGGCAGATGGTAAAGATCTCTCCGGAACCCCTACAATCATACCCAGACCAAAGAGATTATTGGCTACTAGTTTTAAACATAATATAAACCTGTCTAAAAGACTCAAAATGCTGGGGCAATTCCATAGAAAATAAGAAAACCGTAGAATGAATCCAAAAGTCATAGAAACCCAATAGCCAGGTGGAAAGCGCCTCCAATCCTTTGAAGAAGTTAGTGGGGAAAGAAAGGGAATGAAGACATTCTTCCCTTCCTCTAGTCATATAAACATTTGCGATGGCTTTCTGAACAAAGAAGAGCAGCTGCTTTCCAGCCAGGGGATCAAAGTGTGAGCAGGTGACGATGACTGCTTTCTAAGAGAACTCCATCAAGCACCAAAGTGCAAAGGTGAAAATTCGAATGCACGGAGTGAGTAGGTGTTGAAATAGCCACACAATATTTCCAAAAGTTCAGAGAAGATTACCGTAGGTTATGTCCTGGAGTTGGGAAAATGTTTGAATTGGGAGGTTTTTCATTTTTGCCTGAAGTGAATCTCCGACTTTAAATTTATACCTTTCTAGCTATGACATTTTCATAAAACAAAAGATCTCATTGTTCCTCCTTCCCCCTGTGAACTCTTATTTAATTCACATAGCACACTGGAATCCTTTCATTTGTCTCTGGCTTCCAGCACAAAATGCTGTGGTATCTTCTTAATTGACAGCCAAATGTTTATAAGCCCACCTTTCCAGGACAGGTACTTTTTATTTGAAATGCCACTGATAGATTTAATTATGTTCAACTTTCTCAAAAAAAAAAAAATCCCACTGGCGCAGTAAAATATATTGAGTTTGATGTGTTTGGCTGCATGAACTTTCATTTGGCCAAGGCCACATAGTCTGAAGTCTCCAAGTGTAAATTATAATGTTATTTGAGATGAAGTATAGAGTCATTTGTGGTGCTCAGGATGACACATGATGTAATCTTACACTCTATCTGCAGGTGTGATATTGGATTCTGCTAAGACAGGCACCTGGTATCAATGTTCAGTCTGGCCTTGTTTCAACACAGTCAACCATGGCTGAAGATGACTAGAATAAAATAGCATCCAGCTATGGCAGGTTTTTTTTTTTTTTTTAAGAAGAAGAATGATGAGCAACAATTACAATGAGCTAAATGGTGTCTGATTACTCTCTTTCTCTGAACAGCACAAAATTCTTGCTCTTTACACTATTACTCTCAGTGCTATGTGAAGATGGAAGCAAAACCATGTCTCCTGAATAATAAAAATAATAATAATACTATATGGATTTTTACATATGAAAATGACACAGGTGTTTATGTCATTTTTTTCAAATACAGCTGACGGATATATCCTGGGCCATGCATTTTCCCTTTATAACTTCATCACACTGGTACCTACGTCAGGAATATCCGGCTCTACCTCTGGTCTGTAAGCCAAAGGAGGGAAGGGACACAGCGGTGCACAGCATTCAATTGTGCTTAATGCATATTTGCTGAAGGAATGACCAAATTCACATGTTCCTCTTTCCCAAGGACTGATCTTCACAGAGGCATTTCACCTACACACTAGACAGGTCATATAATTGGTGTTCAGGGTATAGACCCTAATCATGGCATAGAGAAAACCAGCTCTCATATTTGAAGACTGTAGTCCTAACCCCACTGAGATGTCTGCTCTGAAGCACAAACACACTCAAAACGCAGAGTGATGACCAGATGTATCAGCAGACAGAAAGTGATCGTTTGAGTATTTGCAGGGAAAGCGGGAAATAGGACTTGCCGAAGTTATATCTCATAACCTAACCACTTAGATTATGAGATAAGACTTACGAGACTTCTACATATTAGGAAAGTTTATTAAATTGACCCTTTTAAAACTAATGGGAACTTGAATTACAGAGTTTGACTGACATTAATCTAGGCATAGGATTGCTTGGTGTGGCAAATGTGACAGGCAGTTCTGTAACAGATCAATGGAAGTGTGAGACCGGATGGAAGAAAGAGGTGAAATCTCAAGCCATATTTTGAATAGTTCTAGGAAAATGAAAACCATTTATTTATTTAATTCCCTCCCTAAAGGAGAGGGGGAAAAATGATTTCAGTTGTTTAAAATTCAAAGATCTCAAATTAATTCTATAGTCATTATCTCATTTGATCCTCATGACATCCCCAAAAGGTGGGTAAGGATTCTGAGTCACAGCATATAGATTAGGAAACAGGCCCAGCCTGGGTGGTGCCATTGAGCCAGACCCTGTGTCCTGTGTTTCTTCCCCCACATCAGGCTGCCTCTCTCGAATGTTCAAAGTCACTCAATTTGTCACCTCGTCATATTTAATCAGGCTGTATACCTTCAGAAGTGAAGTGATTTCAAATCTGACAGCTCTTAGCCCCACACCCGGCCCTTCTCGTCTCCCCCACTGCTCTGTATGTTAGATGGCTCAATCTTGTGAAACATATGAACTCAAAGTAACTTAATTTTTTCCATAAGCTCTACACTTTTGAAGATCAAAGCTGGCATCTCATCCACTCTAGTTTCTGTGCCAGTGGCAAACAGAAGAAATTCCAAGGTCTTCCCTTTGAACAGACTCTTTTGGCACCCAGGAGCCTCCTCATGGCAGCGTTCACTCAGCCAATCCAATGGTCATGGAGTGGCCTAAAGCCACTGCATCTAATCAGACTTCCTCAGTCAGGTTTCTCTGAAGTGATGGTGAGTATCATATAACATCTCAAAGCCCTTTTATTAAAAAAATCAGGGAAGTGTTGTCCCTTCCCATGTTTGAATTCACACCCTATTCCTTAGCTAATTCAGCTCTAGGAACGCTTTCAACAACTTTTGAGAAATAACCTCAAAGCCATTTTACACATGTTTATTGAGGTTTCTTTTTTTCCCCTTTGTAACTTCTCTGGAGGAATAAAAATGGTATAAATCATTGAAAAATATACTTATTTATTCATTTGCCAGTCAAAACTTTGTAATTTCATATAATGGAAAACAGTTATTGAAATTTAGAGGAAAGACAGTAAGGGAGAGATAGAGAAATTTCCATTTCTCTCTAGGAAGGTCCTTAACAGAAACCCGGACAGGCCCAAGATGAAAACACACTTGGGGTTGCATGAGTTTGTTGGTGTCCGTGTGAGTAAGCTAGATCTGCTGCACCAAAAACAATTAGAGGAGAGAAAAAGGTTAAGGAACATGTGAAAAAATAGTAGGAGGATGCTTCCCAGGTTTAGTCAACTCTCCAGACAAGGCCAGCCATTTCCCAAAAGATTCAAGGGATATGAATGAAATAAGAGGCAGGTGAGAATCACAAATAGACACCAGAAAGATTTCAGAAAACTTGTAAGTATCCAAATTTTCAAACAAGGGAATGATGTTCTCAATCCTCTGGATCATTGAAAAAAATTAAGGAGCTGATGAATGAACAGGTAATTGGTGAAAACTCAGAAAAATAAGGGCTTGCAAAGATGATATAATCAAGGAGGTGATTTAGATGGTATTTACCATTGAGAGTATGGTATTTATTGGTGGGTATTTAATGGTGGGAGAAATGCGTGAACTGGTTTGGGCTTTTTTTTCTTTTTAGTTTTAATAAATTGAATAATTTATAATAAAATAAATGGTATTCACTTTTATGAATGTTCACCTTAGATTAAGGAAATATTATGAACGTATTTATAGTTTGTAAAAGATATCTGACAAGTCTTATATGATATTCTTGTACACAAGAGGGATAAAAAAACTGGTTTGATTCTGGTCTTAGAGTAGTCTGCATGCTATAACAACCCTCAAATTGCAATGGCTGGATATAATGCATGTTTATTTCTCCCTCATATCACATCCAGTGTGGGTCAGTGGAGGGATTTTGACTGATCATTTCTGGATCAAGCCTCCCTCCATCTTATAGCTGTGCCTCCTTTAGGTCTCCAGAGTCTTCATTTCTTTTTTATTCATTTGTTTGAGAGAGAGAGAGAAAGCAGCAGAGGGAGAGGGAGAAGCAGGCTTCCCGCTGAGCAAGGAGTCCGACGCAGGGCTTGATCCCAGGACCCCAGGATCATGATCTGAGCCGAAGGCAGACTCTTACCCGACTGAGCCACCCAGGCACCCCATAGATCTCCAGAGTCTTCTCCATGAAGTCAGTGGACAAGGAAAGATAGACAGGATTGAACATGAGAAGCTTTTGTGCAACATGCCTGGAAGTGATTCACATCACTGCCACTCTCATTGCATGGGCCAGAACTTAGTCTCAGGGCCACATCAAGTTGCAAAGGAGATTTGGAAATGAGGTCTAGCAGTAGGCAGAAGTCAAGGAAAGCATGGATTACATGAATACCAGTGAGCACTAGCAGTCTCTGCTACAACAAAAGTACAGTGATGGTTGTATCTACAATACTTTGATGAATAAATCTTATATTGGAATTCACTTGGCCCTGTTACCCCCAATTATTTTTTATAAACAACATAAACACTTGCAAAGTGCTCTTCTAATTTTCAGATGACATGCAATTGGGAAAGAGAGATAATAAGCCAGGTCAATGGCTAAAAATCTTGTTCTGTCATATAGCAAATATTTTAGATTTGGGGGGTCACACAGTCTCTGTCCTGATTAATCAACTCCACCATTGTATTACAAAAACCGTCATAGATAATGTATAAACAAAATGGGTGTAGCTCTGCTCCAAAAAAAAAAAAAATTATTTGCAAAAAGAGGCGGCTGCCCAGATTTGGTCCACAGGTTGTATTTTGGCAATTCCTGGGCTAGGAGACAGAATCTGAATTCATAATAAATAGTATGATGGATCTGAAACAATTAAGATTATACTTAACCTAGTTACATTTCAAATTTTTCATTTAGACTGAAAAGAAAAGCCCTTCATATACTAGGAAATAACATAATTTTTGTGTAAAATATCTTTACACAAACTCTGCTCTACCAAAAGCACCATGTTGTGTGGCTACATAAAGGTCATGACCAGGGGTATGGTAATTGGGGAAGTTATACAAAGAAGCATTAATCTCACTAGGTAATATGGCCTGTTGTTGTGTCCCCCTAGGGTGCACCAACCAACGGTCTCCCAAGAGGCCATTAACTTGGTGAGTTTGCCAAGGTCTCAGGTTGGATCGTTGGCCCAGAAACCTGATTTATCCCCCAGGAATAGGAAAGCTCATGTATTCTCACTCAACCTATTAAAGAGTTTGCAGAAAGTTAGAGTTGTACCACACCGTCATGGCCAACTTTGTTAAGTAAGAAGTGAGTTTCCCAGCCTTGGAAGAGACCAAAAGGCCTCAGTGACCACTTTTCACAGTGGTGCTAGGAAATTCTCGAACTGGGCGAAAGGTCCAATGTGATCATTTTTGTGGACTTTACCAACTCTACAGAATGTGTGAATCTAAACTGAAAATCAATGAACCTCAGCTACTACTTTCTTTCTCCTCTAGTCACCAGAACTGAGTGTTTGGGAACAGAAAAAATGTACTTGTGAGAAATTCTTTCTGACATTGGGCTTAAAGGTCTTCCTACCCTCCCAATCCATACCACCACATATGGATCCCTACCATAGAGTCATAAATCTGAGAGTCAGAAAAACCATTTTATAATTATCCATCCATATTCATACCCAAAGGGAAAATCTTGCCATCAGCACTGATCAGTGACCAGTCAGCTTCTGCTTGGACACATTCGGACTGGGAGCATAGGGCCTCATGGGGCAGCCCCATTCATCCTACAGTGCATCTATTCATTGGAAAAAACCACCCATGAATCCAGCTGAAATGCATCCTCATATATGTTTCATCTATTGGTCCCAGATTTTGCTTGCTTTTATTTCAGTAGCTCTCCAGCTTCCATTCTTGCTTAATTTAAAGTCCCTAGGGCAACACTTTGCCTGCATGTTTGTATTAATCTACTCTCTGAAGATGACAGCTCTGATGATGAAGATATTTGGGTATACGTGGTGTCTATTATTACTACTAAATATGACAATAACTGCCATTTATTAAGTGCCTAGTACTAAACAGACAGGGATGGGGCAAATCATAGATGTGCCTTCTATTGCTAGTCCTCACAACAACTTTCATAGCAGTTATTATATCCATTTTATGGTTGAACAAACTGAGACATAGAAGAGTTCAATGATCCACTTAAGGGCAAACAGAAAATAAATGGTACAATCAGGATGTGGAGTCAAGTTGGTCTGATCTTAAGTTCATTTACTTTCCAGGTTACTTGTTTTACCTGTCCATTTAAGCTGTATTTGCCATATTTAATAGTCAGTCATCATATTTTTGCCAATTTGTGACAACCACATTATACTGTAGGATGGACCTCCAAAGAATCAGTAACCAGTAACCACCTACAAAGGTAAATATAATGCAAAGGTAAATATAATGAATGTACTATCAAATCTCAACTGAGGTGTGAAAGGTACTCTGGTTTGAATCAAAGAAAACTGAAGCAAAAACAAACTTTAAAAGAGAATGTGAACCTCAGTATCTACTCAGAGAGTTCCAGTTTGGGGGACAGAGCATATGTCAGAAACATTTAAACACTACAAATCTCACTAGTATGCACAGGTCCAAAGAATTAAGAAAGACACCTATGAACAATGTCATCCCAAGTATATGTTCAGCAATTCTTAAAAGCAGTTTTCCTAAAATTGAAAAAACAAGCCCAGAGACCAGAGGCTGATGACGTGCAAAAGAGTTGAATCAAATGACTGATGATGTTCAAAGTGTTGAAAGAAACATTATTTTCTGAACTGTTATACAGTGCCACCCACGCAGGAAATTCAACAGACATATTAATTATACCTAGCATGTAATCCAAAAGATCCCGAGAATGTGCTTTATTTATTTTTTCTTTGGGGATGGGAGGAGAGTAAAATAAGATGATATCTGCCCATGATGCTAAGATCCGGGTGTGCTGTTTTCATCTACAAAATCTTAAGTCACACTAATTCTTCCCCAAATTGTTATCTTCCTCTGTAAATAAACTCAAACCTTCATTTCAAACAACTGGCCCAATGCAAATAATTACTAACCTCAGCTCCGATAGAGGCCCTATTGCTCAACTACAGAAAGAACATCCAAAATGACCTTACTGATCTGAGTTGTTTTTACATTTTTTTCACAAGTTCACTGTTACACACTGATGTCCGCCTTTGCTGATCACCTTTCCCACCTCCCAAAAGAAGATGTGCCTCTTTTCTGGACTCTTTACAACCTTGCCTATAAAAGCTTGAGCAATCTCAAAATGCCTGGTTTGCTAAAAGAACCAAAGAGGGGCCAAAATATGACTGAAATTTAGACTACCTTAGAAAGTCGGAAAACATTAGAACCCTGAGTCAGAAATGGGAGGCTGGTATTTCCTAACCATCGATTTGATTTTGGTACATGGTTGTAAGGCCAATGAAAAAGCTCTGAGGTGTAATAAGAAGTCGCTGGCGGCAACGAGTTTACACGGAGACATACTGAGGCTGTACGTGTGGGTCTGTTGGTCTGCGAGCCTGCGTAGGACTTGCTCGGACAACTGATGGTGAGGCAGATCTGCAAACCAGAGGCCCCGAGGAGCATTCAGGCGGCGCAGTGTTTCTGGAGGGCTTCCTGTGGGCCCCAGCGTCACCCAGCCCTTCTGCCACCCTCACCTCACCAGACATACCAGGCTCCTCCCTCTTTCCCACCTCACCTCACTGCGCTGGCACCAGCTGTTTCTTCTGCCTGGAACAGTCTCACCCCCTGACTGTAACGCTCACTTCAAAACCCAGCTTTAACAATTTTTCCTTGATAAACCCCCAGACATGGCAAGGTTCCCTACCGTCAAGCCTATTGGAACCACGTGCGCGTTCTGCCTGATGCCCCGCATCCTCGGCGTGGCTTTAACGACTGCTGCTGCGCTCGGAGCTTCGCTCGAGCCCAGCCCCGCCTGGCTTGCTCCTGCGTTGTTCCCAAGCACCGCAGAGGGCTGCACGCCCGTGCACGTAAGTAGGAGCTGATTGATGCCAGAGCCCACTTACTTCTTTTACTCCAGAGCAGGGACCATGTCCCATCCTGTTTGCATTTCCCAAAGGCAGCACAGCCTCCAACACCCAGTAAGTATCTCACACCTATTTACTGAATAAGGGAATTAGGAACAGGGAGTATCCTTCTGATTTGTAGCACAATATGGAGACAGATCAATCAAGTCAGGAGCTAGGTTTTGTGCTTTAAAAAAAATTCTTGTTTTTAAACCAGATGCCCACAATAAAAAACGATTCATCAAAGAGCCAACTCACTGTACCACTACCTTCTTCTTATCTTTAAGACCACCTGCCCAAAACAAATCAGTTAGGACATGAAAAATTTTAATCAGCCAGTTGTTTGGTTTGGCATATTTTTGACGACCAGATTTGAAGAGGTTTTTTGTTTGTTTGTTTTACTGAATCCAAACTTTTAAAAAATCTAATTTGAATTTGGAAGGCCTTCAAAATGTAAGTGTGTCATTGTATATTTTTATCCCTGAATGAAATAGATTGGAGGATTGTGTTCCGATGATCAATCCAGACACATTCAAACTAATACAAACCATTAAAGCAAAGAAATCTGGTTGTAAAGAGATGAAAAATAATCTACATAGACTATTATCTTTTGAAATCTGAAAGCAGACCTTAAGCCTTTGATTTCTTACTCTAGAGCAAGAACAACCAATCAAGAGTGAGATTGGGTGATGGCGGAGGGGGAAGTTCGGGAAAGTTTCTCCGGCTTTATTTGTGTTTTTAAATGAACGAAATGCTGACAACTTGATCATAACCAGGTTGCTTTCTCACTGTTATCACAGTGAGTAAAATTTACTTAGTCAATACTTACGAGTGAGTTTTAAAAAATGTATTTAATTTAGCTATTTGTTAAAACATATGATCTATATTGAAATGTTTAGATGTTAATGATACGAAAAATCAGAGTATTCTGGGAGGGATAAAGGACATTTTCCCAAGCTGTTTGCAATTGTTTCTGTTCATTTTTTTTTTTTTGCATTTAATCACCCTGTAAATCAGCATTTTAATGGCAACCTGAGTTCACCTTGGATAAATGTACATATTTTCCCTAGTTAAAAATTCCACCAGGTTTTAACTTGTTAAATATGTACCACGACTCATCTACGAGGAAGTCCAGCAAGCCAACCGCTTCTGCTTACAGGTAGAAATTTTATAATACCTGGAGAAAACAGTGACACAACTAAGAATTCTAATATTTTCCTGTATCCAATAAAAGCTCTGGCAGCAATGATGTCAAATCCTTCCATGTGCTTTAACTACATACCTGCCTAGAGTTCTTCGACTGGAAGAAAAAAAAGGCCATTCAGACATTTCAAGAATTCATTATGTGCTATCATTGCCACCTTTCTTGCCAATAAAAATACTGAATTCTCAGTATTTGTGGGAACAGCAATGCATCCTGCTACTAGGGGGATCTCAGGCTGTTCTGGGGAGCACCCCGGGCGGGCAGGGAGACAGACTCTGTCAAGTGAACATTCCTATCATGCTGAGTTGGCTTTTCTGCAAGAAAAAAAACCAGAAAGTGGCAGGGAAAAGTGAAAAGAGAGGGGAAAAAAAAATCCTGTGCACAGTAAAGTACAGATTGGCAAGCTAATGTGGTCCTGCAATTTTGCTCAGGTGTCCCCATCTCTGGGGACCCTCTGTCCCTCCACCTATATAAGAAGTTTGAACCAATCTTTAGAATTCATGATATTTCATCAAGACTTCATAATTTTAAACTTTTGAGACACAGCTTTGTTGCCAGGGCTGGAATCTTAAAGCCACCAATCTTGGGTTGAACTTTTTTAGTTGGACCCATCAGTGGGCTCAGTTTCCATGTTTTGTCAATGACCTTTTTCCACTACTTTTATGACACCCCCTTACTGAACACCCTTGAACTTCACTTTGGTATAGGGTTTTTTTTTTTTTTAAGATTTTATTTCTTCATTTGAGCCAGCAAGAGAGAGAGCACAAATGGGGACAGAGGCAAAGGGAGAGGGAGAAGCAGACTCCAGGGCTCAATCCCAGGACCCAGGGATCATGACCTGAGCCAAAGGCAGGCACTTAACCGACTGAGCCACCCAGGCGCCCCTCACTTTGGTAGAGTTTTGATGATCACATTTGAACTGTAGCAAGGATAGGAGTGAGAGAAAGTGAACCCAAAAAATTTATTCTTGGCAGTTGGAGCAACTACCCATTCTCAAAAGTAACATTGTCTTTATCATCCCAGGATAGTGGCCAATATGGTGCTCAAATGTATCCGCTTAGTGAAATCAACTCAATATTTAGGACAAAAAGTCAAAATATGTTGAAGAAAGAAAGTGAAAGCCTCACTCTATTCTCCATACCTCATTTCCATGGATCTCAATCTCAGAGGGACAGTTTCTACACTCAGTTCCAGAGAACATCCCAACTCACCATAGGATGGCCAAACAAGTCTTTGGACTTTGCTATAAAATTATGGTAGAAATTCCTGAAACTTCATTGAGTCACTCAAAAAATATTATTGAAGGCTTACTACACCTCAAGAAGTTTGTATTTATTAGAAATATTGAGAGAGCAAAAAAATGCATTCCCTAAATTGTGTGCCCTCCTATAAACCAAGTTGAAGACAGAGAACTGTGATCCCATGCTTGCTACTTTCTAGTTGTGTGAACTTACTCAAATTCTGACACTTAATTTTCTTATTCATAAATGAGCATAAAATAGCTATTTCATAGGATTGTGGAGAGAGGACTGAGATGAGGCAAATAATACACAATTCAGTGTATAGTGCCTGACACATAGAAAATATTCAGTAAATAAGGTGGAGGAATATTATTACCTTTCCTCTTTAGCCACTATCCCCAGGAATGACCTCACCACACAATCGGGCACTAGCTAGAATAACGGAGACAAGACAGATAGCTGCCAGACAGAAACATTTCATTGAAAGCTTTACGAGGCCATTAGGTCTATGGATTCTAGAGGTCCAGAAGGTGGCAACATGGCAGCATGAGCTAGAGTAAGAGGGGCTTGGGGGGCCTGAGGTCATATTTTGTGTGTCCTAGAGCTTCTGACAAACCCCGTTCCCTTTGTATAAACGAGACACTGAAGGAAGCAGAACTAAAGGGTATAAGGTGATGCTGTGTGAGGAGGTGGGGGGGGGAGACAAAAGTTCTTAATAAGATCCCCACATAAATGGGAAATTTAATTGCTTTAACTCTAAAATAACATATTCAAAAGAACCAACCTCTGTAAGCAAACATAAGACAAAAGCTAGTGAAAGATGAACTGTAATGTTCAGGGAATAAAAAGCATAGTTTTTTAATGCATAGTTGCAATCCTCAGCTTGGTTTTTCTTTCCTTTTCCAATGTAAGGGTTCTTCTTATTAAAATGGGAATATTATGTCTACATATTGTGAACACATTTCCTTGTCCACGCCTCTCTGTTGTAGCTTCTGTTTTCTATACAAATGTATTCATTTTTTATAAAAATGGGAATATGATATAAACCTATGGTTAACATTTTTCCTTGCCAATCAGTATTCATCTGCAATGTGATTTTAATGACCTCACTGAAGTCTGAACAAAATCCTTCTCCCTGACCTCCTGCTTTTCACAGAAGTTCTTTCACTGAGTGATCTGTGCTGTGACCAAGGTCATTTCTGTCACCAAAATTACTGAGCTTATTAATCCTGTGAGAGCTTCCCTCTGTTAAGCTCTTTGCTGTCTGCTAAGTCTTCTCAGCTATCCTCAGCCCCCTTTGGATACTACATGGCTTCTTTACCCCATAGCTTGCCCTCAGTGGGTCCCCTCAGTAAGAACGCACCTCACCACAGCAAGCCTCCAGGACCTGCGCTGACATGAAACTCCTCCCTCTCTGGGGCCCCCAAGAATCCCACCTCCTCAGGAATTCTCTCTTCACTAAAAGACACAGCGCCCACCCCAGCACATTTTCCACAGTGGGTTCCACTTATTTTGTAAGTATAATGAATATATCCCAGTTTTTCTTTGAGCCCTCTATATACAGGTTTCTAGTCTGTGTTTCAGCAAATGTTCTTATTTGCCCACTGCTGCCAACTATTCTACTTTGTAAGCTGCTTAGAAGTTCCAGCCATTTTATTAACAAACTCACAGTAGAGCTCTCTGGCTCCACTAAACACTGCTGAGGAAATAAAAAGAAGCAGTCAGTTAACCAAAAGCTTGCATTTGTTGCCAAAGACGCATTTCTTCTTATTTTCAATTTAGAGAGACCTAGCAAATAAATCATGCTTTTGCAATGATTAGAAGTCATCTGCAGATTATTTTGCCAGGAAGTCCACGGCCCACCTGAAACTCGTATGATATTAGCAGAAATTTGTTTTTATCTGATTTTAACTCAAGAGAAACAAACCAGGGCTGTGACGATAAGGATGTCCATGATTCTTTATGGAGCAACCCAAGCTTATAGGAATTTGAGAGGTGTGGTGAAAAAAAAAAAAAAAAATCCCATCCCTGATACGTGTCTTTTGCTCCGAGGCAAAATTGTTTGTAAAAACTTTTCTTTTGATTTTTGTTATCCAAATAATTCCAGCTTAAATTGGAACTCAAATATTAATCTGATAATGACACCGTTGAGACACATTCTCTGACGATTGATCTCAAATGACTTACAAGGCTTTACTTTCCCCCATTTTCTGCATTCCTTTCTAGCCAGGGTTTGCCCGTCTTTAACACCAACCACCCCCCCTACTCACCACACCACCATCATCTGGGCGGAAAAAAAGACCCTGAAGTGTATGTCTTAAGATGATTACTATGTGCTTGGGAATATCCTTTAATTTAAATTTTGTTTTATTTTATTTTTAGCTTCAAAGCTTTTGCAGGAATGAACACCTGTCTTTCAGGGCATTATAAGAAATTGTCAGGTACCTGACGTACTTTGTTTTGTCAAGTCCTCCAACAGTGACACTGAGGATAGAAGTCACATTTTAATTAGTGATCAAAGCAAAGGACACCTGTAAGGCTGGGTTAGACTTCTAAATTCTTTGATATTAGGCTTACAAATCTGAAAGAGCCCTTTGATTCTCTCATGTGTCTGTCCTTTCTTGGAGATCAGCTTAAATCTTTTTTTCAAAAGCAACATACTTAGCTAATCTGAGCACTGAAGTTATGGGTGACAATGTCCATTCACACAGAAACACTTAACACCTTACAAAAGTCATACTCTATTACCAAGGACACTAGGGCACTGTCCAAAAGGTCCCGTTGCACTGGAGATTTGTTGTCGTACAAGCTGCTTAAAGTACAAGAGCCCTCAAAGGGTCTCTGAACTCCTTGGATTTGACATCAGCGTGAAGAAACTATAATGGTGGCCTGTGTCCAGAAAGGGAAGGAGAATGTGGGATCCACTGTCATTTTACATAAACTAAAATACATACATAGTTACATATTTTCCCATTATATAACATAACAGTGTCAACCTATTGATATACTAATATATAATAAATAACAAGTAATAGATTAACATTAATATACTAACATGTTTGTATTTTATAGTATACATATATTATTATATAACATATATGCTAGATATGCTAATGATACATACAGTGATTTTATTCACATATATACTAACATTTCCCTGGTGAAAATGAGACAACTCCCCAGGTTTGCACTCACATGTAAAAAGTAGCTTAGGATCTCTAATTGACTACTAACTATAGTACTTTAAAAACTTCACAATAGTGGAAACACAGAAAAGTATAGAGAATAAAAATCCAAAAATAATCCCCTTCATTTTTTGGCACTCCTTTATGCAATTTTGTCATATGACCACATTTTTACAATTTGGGCATACTGAATGTGTAACTTTGTATTCTCCTTTTTTTTACAACTAACATGAGCATTTTCCTTTATTGCTAGAATTGTCAGTGACTGGATAGTTATATATCCTATAACCCACAAACATTTACTTGATCATGTGATTATTCCTAATTTTCTGGCTAGCATAAAAACATCACAATGAAATGAAATAAAACTGTATGGAAGGTCCCTAATGCATAGTGCTAAAATATCTTTCAAATAGGCCATATCAATTTATAGTTCTACCAGCAATATATTTTCCCAGAAAATGCCTAATTGCCAGTAATTCATGTTTCTTTTAATTTATTGCTACTAGTTTAGTTTTAAGATTTCTGCACTTTTTTGATTACTAACATGATTGAATATTATTTATGGTTTATCAGACACTTCAATTTCCTCTTTTTTATTTGTATAGTCCTATTGACTATACATTCCAACTACTGACTTACAAGAGTCATCATGTATATATATATATATATATTTAAGATTTAATTTAATTTAAATATATATATGTTTAAGATTTATTTATTTGAAAGAGAGAGAATGTGTGTGCTTTATGAGTGGGGGGAGGGAGAGAGGGAGAGGGAGAGAGAGAATCTCAAGCAGATCCAGTGCTCAGCATGGAGCCAGATTCAGGGCTCCATCCCATGACCCTGAGATCACAACCTGAGCCAAAACCAAGAGTTGGACACTTAACCGACTGTGCCACCCAGGCGCCCCATGAGTTCTTTATATATTAAGAAGAGTAACCTTTCATCATTAGGTTTACTGCAAACACCTTTCTTTTTTTAATTTTCAAAAATTTTATCAATGGAGTTTTCTATGCACAAAGTATATAAAGACTTTTAAAGTCTTATGCAAGAAATCTACCAGTCTTTTCCTCTAGGATTCCTCCTATTGCTTCTTATTTTAGAAAGTTTTTTCCCATAGAGAGATTAGATAAATATCTGCCTGTTTTCTTATTGTTTATTTTATTTCACATTAGCTCTACCTAAAGTCATACTTCTTTAATATTATTTGTAACAAAGCTAAGCTTTTGTTCTTCATCACAGTATATTTTGCAAATATTCCCATTATTTTTCAAAAACCTACCAAGAAAAAAAAAACTAGGCTATTTCCCAGCTAAGAAATCATTATGGAAGCATGAAGCTACCCTCAGTGAGGTTTTAAGGAGTTTCCAATTCCTTTCTGCCCTGAGTTCGTTTAAAACAACAACAACAACAGTGCGAAAAAGACAAAACAATGTAATGGTTTAAGTCACAGTCTGTCTAAATTGTAATTTCCCATGGAGCAACAATCTGAGCACAATTTTTAACTTTATAAAGGAGATGGTAATTGTGACGGGCTCTGTTTTTCTAATGGGGTGATCATCTGGTTTGGTGTGACAATTTGAATAAAGGCAAGTTTTGAAGAGTTACATACACTCCTTGAAGAGGAAATTTGATGAAGAGTAGCAGCTTAGTATTTGCTATGAGGTCACTCGACTTAAAGCAGCTTTCAACATCTTTTGAAGAAACCACCCTTTAAAGTTTAATTGATCAAAGTGGCAACATGTACAGAAGTCAGAATTCCTCACTGGCCTATCCATTACTGAAGAGTGAGATGCAAAGATTTCAGAACTTATGGTCAGTGGAGAATCCAAAAGTGAAGTTGTCTGCCCAGTGCTTACCCATCAGAAAGAGAAGGATGCTAGCTAAGGCTTCAGACTGAATACAAGAGCCCATGGAAATGAGCCCATGCTAACTAATCCTAAATCAAGTTATCAGAAAACTATTCTCCCTCCAACACCAATCAGACCAGAAATGATTATAGAGAATAGTGTTCTTCCTCCTTGTTTCTGATTTCCGATTCCAAGGAGAGAAAGACTCATGGCAAAAACATCCATTCAAACTTTTCACTCACACTGAGACCAAATATTAGGGTCCAATCTGGTTTTTAGAAAAATGGGGGGAAAAATCCAACCAATTAATTTAAATTTATGAGGAGAAAGGGAATCTGACTACAACAATTAGAATCAGGAGAGCTTAAAATCTAAAAGCAGAGCTATGGTTAAGAGAAATGTCATTGTGAGAATAAATGAGCTTCACTTGGGAAAAAATGTAGGACATGAGGAGACAGATGAGAAAGAAGTGGAGATGCCAGAAAATTCCTGGAGTGCCTTGCTCGGCCCATCAATAATCTCAATCCAATTTTCCACAAATGTGGAAAGAACAAGATTTTGATGGGTTACGGATCGCTCTATTGCAAAACGTTTGCCTAAGACGGTGCCGGCACAAATTATAATGTATCAGACACTATGCAAGGCATGTGTTATACTAAAGAAAAGTCTCATTATCCAACATGTTCTTAAGTGGGATCATGAAATGTAGGTATATCAGAGTAGGAATACTTCACGGTCTAGTCTATGTAGACTAATATCGTTCGTCTTTTATTATCTAGAAAATAATACATTTGTTTCACTGAAAACTTGGAGCATTACATAAAACTGTTTCGCATTTTTAAAATAATATTAACGTGAGTAAGGCAACTGAGAATTGGTAAAGATCTTTATTCTTCGGGGAACTGAGGAAGTGAATCCTAAATTACTAGGGGAATACTTTTCCTGGTTCTGCAACCAGATTAAATTGGTCATTCTCTTCCCTCCACCTTCCACTCCAAACCTGTAACCCCTTAGGCGCACAAGTAATTTCACTGTAATTTAAGCAGAGCTGGTTGGTTTTTTATGGAAAGTTAAGTGAAAGCACATATGTAGGCATGATCATCTTGCTCAGCTTCTGAGCCAAAAACCCAGCAGAAATATTTCACCTACACAAAAGGGGATTGTGGACGCAGATGGGACTGGCAGAGACAATGCACCGAAGCCAAGTGTTTTAAAGCCCTGTCACCCAGCATCAGCTCCTCAAGGAGAGCTCACACCTCGAGTTCCATCTCTATTCTTAACAGATCTTCAAAGAAGGAAGATCAAATCTGGCACTGTCCAAAGATGCGTGCCTATTTTTCTCTTGATCTTCCCCCTCAAAATCTCCCTTTGAACAAGATTTGCACATGCAGAATGAATAGAGATTAAGGGCAATTATGGTTTTTGTTTTGCTCTTAATGGCCCATGCAACCCTGAAATTTGCTCGTGAAATCTATGGCTAACGCTGCAGTATAGCCTGTCTCATCTGTCAAGTGCCATATTTCATTGCTTCCAAATGCCATTTCTGGTATTCTCTTTCAACTTCAATCTGAAAGCTTTATTTCTCATGTGCTTTAAGTGCTGGGCACCAGGTATAAGAAGTACTATATCCCAGGGCTTTGAGGAAGGGAATTCTCAGAGATCCCCCAGTAAGATCCCTTGCCCACCCAAGATCCTGCTCATTTGAAAAAACAAAGGCAAGCAGCAGAGAGAGGAGGAGTTAGGAGCACATTCCTAGGATTTAGGAGTGACGCCTCCACAGTGAACGAAGTCCTGGCAGGCTGTTATCTTTGTCTGCCTTGTCAGACTCAGGAGGGGAAAGGTCCCCAAAGAATCCATCTCCCTGAACATAGAAATGGCAGCTGGTATGATTTCCCTTTAAATAAATGTTTGGTGCCATTGCTGTCTATATCATCTTCCTCACGGCCAAAGCCTCGCCAGAACAAAAGGCACGACAGAAAAATTAGGTGCGTGCCAAAGTGTTCTGCAGTGGGAAGGTGTGAGACATTTCCTGGTTCGGGCCTTCGGCCCCCAACACCCCACCCCAGCTCACACCATTCATTTCCCACGGGGGACCGAGGTCGAGTCAATCACCCACCTTGTTTCTCCATGAACAAATGAGGATTGTTCTTTTTGCTCACAGTCAGCACATGAGATCAGGTTCTGAGCCCTTCTTTGACAGGCAGATTTTGTGACACAGGAACAAATAAGTAGTTGGAGAGTAAGTAATAAATAATCTTTGTCGAGGTACATTGGTGTGACTATAGACACACTTGCACTCAACTTACAATACCAGGCGCCCACAGGAATGAGCCGAGACCCGAATTAGGAGCCCTGGCTTTCTCTCATAATTTACGTAAAGATCTGACTCCACCTTTCCATCAACAGAACCACAAAACCATAGTAAGATTAGTCCTCAAATCACTAACGGGTTGGAGATGAGTGCATGATGAAAATCGCAGGTGAGATCTAAATTCCACGCATTAGATTTTCCACTTTGGAATTCTGAGTATTTGAATTCCACGTTAGAGCAATGTATCAGATATACACATAATATATATATTTGGTTTTAAGGCTAGTATATATGCACATATAAGTATTTCTAATTTAAGGAACAGTTATCAAGTTGAAGGTGACACAATATAAGATAAATGTCCTCTATTCTCTAGATGCATGTAACCTGTAGATACATTTATTTAATATGTTAAAATAGACCCATTAATAATTGTGGCATGTCTCCTCATCAGACATCACGTTACCATCTAACACACTTTATGTCCACCCTTCATTCCAACTCTCCAAACAATATTTTACTTCCATTATCTGTGAGTCGGAAGTAATGAAAACAAGTTAGTTCCATGAGCTAAACCAGCCCCTCAAGGCCACATGGCTCGTGAGTGGCAAATCCAGTCGGCCTGGTGGTGAAGTCTGCGTCCCTTTTGAGCCCGTCGCTGCAGGGCAATGGCTAGGACACCAGCAGGGCCTGAGGAGGGCTGTGAGGATATGACAAGCCAGGGTCACTGCGTCAGCGCTACAGAGGCACAACCGTCCACTGAGAGAGGACTGGTGAAGCCTCATTGGAAAAGCAGTATTTGAGTTGGGCTTCAGTCATGTCATTGACAATCTGCCATGATTACAGCCCTGAAAGTTAGAATTCTGTCAAAAGTGAGCCTGGATGTTGGTCATTCATTAAATGATCACACACGAAATCAGCTATTTCATCAAAACATTTGTTTCCACCCAGGGGCTTCCAGCTTCAACAAACCAGACCATTTCTCCATAGAGAGCTACATCAAGGCACCGCTCTCCCACCCTAGGGCCTGTTGGCCGGCCGAATGAGATGTGGAGTGATACCCGAGGCACAAACGCCCACCCGCAAACCCCATGGCCCCTTCCTGCGTGATCAGTAAGTGTTTACTTCACTGAAGCAAGAAGAAGGAAGCAAAAGTTTTCAGCTAATCATCTGAGTGTTTCCAAACAAAGAATGTTTGGTACCGTGCCATCTAAGGATCAGCATGATATCTTGAAAGTCCCGGCATCTTGATGACTGAATCGAAGACAAGGGCAAACAACATGGGTTGTCAGCATCTCTGGATTAAAATGAAAATTTTGGTGACACCACGACTTGTGTGACCTTGGGCAAATAAGTTAAACCTTCTAAAACTTTGTTTTCTCAAATATGAAACAGAGATAATAATAGTACTTACCTCAAAGACGTGTTATGAGGACTAAGAAGATACTGTATGACATGTAACCATGTGACATAAAATCCCGGCCCACTGTGAGCACTGAGCAAGTATTATTAATACCATTAATGGTTAGTGAGGTTCCCCCTCCCCATCACTGGGAGCTAATTTCCTACATCTTCAGTTTTCCTTTACTTAACAACGTGTTAGAACATGTGGAAAGAATATTCTGAGGAAAAAATAAAATTCTATGATTAAAACTTTTGCTTCTCTGCAATTTTTAAGTCACCATCAAAACTTAGAATTCTCATATATCTTCACAGACAAACATCTCCTCACTGACCCTCTGCCATAGCTGGGCTGTTCCATATCTGCCATGAAAATGTGCCTGCTGCCAACAGGCCAAAGGGGATCACGATAGTGAAGTTGACAGACTCAGACTACAGACGCCTCAAGAAATTATACCTCGGCGTGTCTCTCGCAGAGAGCCTAATCAACCACACATATAGCTCCCTGAGCCTGAAGTTCGCCACTTGTAAAATGACGCTGAATTGGAAGGTGTCTATGGATCCCTCAAGGTCAAAGTACCTACATTCATGTGACTTGACTATAGAAATTAAGGGGGAAAAAAAAGATGCTGAGTCTTTCTTCCAATACAGAATGAAGAAGTGGGTGCATGAAATGTCAGTAGTCTAGACAACTGTGGCCATTTTAGAGGGAACGAGAGAGAAACTGAGGCATGTGTGACTATATCAACTGCTTATGGTCACTTGTGGATTGCTAAACAATCCAGGAATTAAAGTAGTCACTGTTTAGTGTCCATATTCTGTTCTCTCTCCACTTCTTTCGAATGAGGAAGATCTTATTTCAAAGCACAATTTGGTTCCACGCTGGCCGATTCTTCGCAAACCATTGAGGTAATGTTTATTCAACCTCACACTTTAGTGACTATTTATGAGCAGTGTTTACAAGTTCCAGAGATTGCCCCAGTGGTTATTAATGCTACGCAAACCAAAAGCCGTCTAAATTTGTTAATCTAGACAAAACACAGGGGCAACTCCAAACCCATGTGCGATATTCTGTCTCTGGGTTTATTCAAGTGTAATGCACCTTTAATGTCAACTTAGATTTCTCAACCCTTGTCACAAGCCTCACAGTAATTATAGTCAACAGGAACGCTGAACTCAGCCAAAGAGGCAGCACAACAGGAAATTGTGGGGAAATTTTTAAAACAAAACCAAAACAGAGACAAAAACCCTTGTCAATTTTAAGAAAGATTTAGAAAAAATAAAACTTGCCCCAACATAATAAAACACAGAGACCATGAGGCGGTGGGTTAGGCTCACTTGCCACTGAAAAGCACTGGCGCCTTCCCAGGCTGGACCCAGCGCTTGCATCAGATGGGGGTACCCCTTTTTCCTCCCCTCAGCTCATGCGGTCCAATCATCAGCCTATTTCTGACTACACAGTTAATGATCTGTTGGTGCCCACACTTTTCACTTTGTCACAACAACTGGAGCCTGCAGCTGAAGCACAGCTGGTCTCTCCCTTCTCCCAGCCCTATAATTTAGTTTAACAGCTTTAGGGACAAGAGGAAATGGCGGAGTGCCCTGGAGCCCCCACACTTGCTTCAAAAATTAGTTCCGTACCATGCTGTATATATACTCACAAGTATTTTAGGCAAACAGTGTAGGCAGGTCAGGCCCAGATGGACACATAGCACTGCTTACTCTGTGCATCTGGAGGAGCAGTCTGGTTTTGGGGTGGGGGAGTGTGTTAAGAGCATGTGAGTGTGTGTGTGTGTGTGTGTGTGTGTGTGTGTGTGAAAGAGAGAGAAGAGAGTGAGAAAAGCATGTCCCCGGGATGGGTGGGTGTGAGTAAGTGGATATGTGGCACCTCGAAAAATATGCGAGACATTCTTTTACAAACATGCATGACTTCTGCCCTCAAACCAAAGGCAGGAGAACACTATGTCAATTGAAACAGATCCTTTTTTTTTTTTTAAAGATTTTATTTATTTATTTGAGAGAGAGAGTGAGAGACAGAGAGCATGAGAAGGGGGAGGGTCAGAGGGAGAAGCAGACTCCCTACCGAGCAGGGAGCCAGATGCGGGACTCGATCCAGGGACTCCAGGATCATGACCTGAGCCGAAGGCAGTCGCTTAACCAACTGAGCCACCCAGGCGCCCGAAACAGATCCTTTGAAAACAATTGTGGTTGCCTCATAAAGGAGAGCCAACCTTGCAGGTGAGTTATTCGTCTCCCCAGCTTCGCTTTGGAACTCCGTGAATCCCCTGGGCTTGGGTGACATGGTGCTAACATTTTCCCAGAGCCTCTGATTCAGTCCCAGGAAATACAGCCCTTGCTAGGTAAAGCACCTCAACTGAAGCCCCATCCATGCATGCATCCTGCATCCAAAACTGCTCCAGGCTTCAGCCCACTTTGCAGTCTTCCCACAGTGTGCGGGATCGATGAGGTCCATCTTTGCTCCCACAAAGGCCGGGAAACAAAGTGCAGTAGGAAGAGAGTGAGGCCCTGAGTGGATGGTGGAGCAGGAGGTAGGAGCCTTGCCTCTGGAGGGACAGGGATGGAGGTTTGGGAGGCAGAGGAAGGAGGTGGGAAGCAGCTGCCCTAGGGAGAGGAGATGTTCAAACGCCTTTGGGAAAGCTGGACTGTGTCAAATGCCATGTTGCTTCTCTCTCCATTTCCCCTTCAGTCAGGTCTGGGGGTTCAGGACTCAGACCTTGAGTGGAGGCAGTGGACAGAGGGCTGGGTCTGTGGGCAGGTGGCCATGGACCAGAGACCTTCCTGGGGTCCAGTCACACCGGGTCAGGGACAATGGGGAGCGTGAGAGCACCAGGGATTGCACTTTTGCCTTGTGAACAGCATCATTCATTCATCACCAGGCAATGAGGTGGGGTGCACAGGGACAGTGGGATCCAGAAAAATAAGACTCCCTCACCTAGCACTTAATGCTTCAGCAGGGAACACAGAAATTAAGCAACTACCCAAATAATCATTCAGTCACAAATGTAGAAATGAAATTCTCCCCTCTCTATGACAACATTCATTTTTTTTCTTATCTACCTTTTTAGTCCCACCAGCCTACATGTGTACCATAAATTTCTCTCACTAAGAAAAAATAAATAAATTCCTCTTTGACCCCACATCTCCCTGCAGCCATCCTCACATTTCTCAGCTCCCCTTTCAGCCAAGCTACTCCCAAGCATCCTCTATGTGTTCTGTTTCTGCTGTCTCTCCTCTGTTCCCATAGATCCCCCCATACCTCTCTCTCCTCCCCAGCTCACTTGAAGCTGCCCTTCCAAACTCTCCAAGGACATCCACATTGCTTAATCCACTGAGCCATTCTTGGTCCTGGACTTACTCACATGCAGCATTTGGGTGAGCACGACATTGTGTTAAAGGTCAGAAACTCTGAGACCGGGTGGTCTGGGTTCAAATCCTTGCTCCAGTGCTTGTAAGCTATGTGAATGGGTGAGCCTATTTACCTCTGGGCTTCATACCCCATCTGTGAGAAGGACATAATAAAATAACATACGTGATGGGAGGATTACAATGATGCAATGCATTAATGTACGTAAAAGACTCAGAACAGTGGCAGGCACGCTGTAAACCCTATTTAAGTGGTAGTCCTAGCAGCCATCCTGAATAGTGTTGGCCACTCCCTCAGCCTTCACTTGGCTCCCAGGATACCACACCTGCTGGGTTCTCCTCCTGGCTTTTCATTGGCCTCCTCTGTAGGTCCCCTGTCCTCTCCCCAATTTGGAGAACGCCTGTGCCTTAGAAGCCAACCACTGAACATCTCTCTTCCAGGGACCTCATCTAATTTCAGGTCTTCAAAGGCCATCTGAATGCTGACCCTCCCAATTTTTTATCCCCAGTACGAAGTCCCAACCCTGAATCCAAGGCCAGATAGAAATTGCCTACTTGATCTCTAGACCTTTATGTTTAATAGGCATTTCCATCTCGGCTGTCTTGCCATTCTGTAACTCATCAAGGACCCTCCCACCTGGAGTGCTCTTCCCCTAGGTAGATCTGCATGGGCTTTCCCTTCACCTCTTTCAAATCTTTGCTGTGTGAGGTTTTCTCTGATCACCCCATTTCAACTTTAAATTCTCCCCACGCCAGCCACACCCTATTGACCTCTGTTTGATTGTTTTCTCCACAGTATTTACAAGCTCCAGAGATACCACATATCACACTTAACGTCCACTGCTCTGTCTTCCCCACATCTTGTTCATGGCTGTATCTCTAGCACCTCGAACACCTGGCCTAGTATATAATTAAATGCTGAATAAGTATTTATTGAATGGATGAAAAGAAAAAAAGAGAATGAGCAACTTAATGAACAAATCAGGAGAATGGGCTCCATGGTAAGTACAGAGTGCTGTGGGAATCTGTCATTGAGGGTCTTCTCTCAACTGTGGTGCAAGCAAGTCTCACCAAGGCAGTGACATTTAAGCAAAGCAAAAATGGAAAGAAGTCAGACAGATGCTCCTCAAAACTATCAAGGTCATCAAAACCCGGGAAGCTGAGAAACTGTCACAGCCGGGAGGAGCCTCAGGAGAAATTACAAGTAAATGTAATGTGAGATCCTGGAATAGAAAAACACCATTAGGGAAAAACTAATGAAGTCCATATAAAGTCTGGTTAATAATAATGTCTTGGTTTGTCCGTTGTGACAAAAGTACTCTAGTAATATAGAATGTGAACAAGAGGGCAGCCTGGGTGGTTCAGTCGGTTAAGCATCTACCTTCGGCTCAGGTCATGATCCCAGGGTCCTGAGATCAAGTCCTGTGTCGGGCTCCCTGTTCCACGGGGAGCCTGCTTCTCCCTCTCCCACTCCCCCTACTTGTGTTCCTACTCTATCTCTCTCTTTCTGTCAAATAAATAAATAAATAAAGTCTTAAAAAAAATAATGTGGACAATAAGAGGAGTCCATGGGTCATATGGGAGCCCTCTGCACTGTCTTTGCAAATTTTCTGTAAATCTCAAATGATTCTAAAGTTAAAAGTTTATTTTAAAAAGAAACCTAGCTTACATCTCATCTTTTCCAGCAAGGCCCTGTGCAGACAGTCCCACGTCTTGGGTCAATCCCGTGCCCTCTGTTAGCTTCCAGAGAGCACTGAGTTTACACAGCCTATTCTCATTTGCATTATGTTGTATTTGAAGAGCCCTCCACTGTTTCAGATCTCTGGGTTCCATCTCCCATACTAAGGGATGAACTTCTTAAAAGCAATAGTGATGCTCTCTCTGTCCTGAGTTTCCCTCTGTGAGAGCAGCTCAGATTGTCATATGCAATAGGCACTTAATAGCCTTGAACAAAGAACTAGACCTCTTTTCTTCCACTTCTCCAGAGGTCGAATAGAAATAATGACACTTGAATAACAGTGGTGATACTGGACATCCCTGCCATGTTCCTGACCTTAGGGGAAAGCTCTCAGTTTTTCCCCATTGAGCATGATATTCGCTGTGGGTTTTTCACAGATGGCTTTTATGATATTGAGGTATGTGCCATAGTATTAGAAGTCCTAGCCACAGCATTCAGACAACAAAAAGAAATAAAAGGCATCCGAATCAGCAAAGAAGAAGTCAAACTCTCACTCTTTGCAGATGATATGATACTTTGTGTGGAAAACCCAAATGACTCCACCCCAAAACTGCTAGAACTCATACAGGAATTCAGTAAAGTGGCAGGATTTAAAATCAATGCACAGAAAAATCGGTGGCATTCCTATACACCAACAACAAGACAGAAGAAAGAGAAATTAAGGAGTCGATCCCTTTTACAATTGCACCCAAAACCATAAGATACCTAGGACTAAATCTAACCAAAGAGGCAAAGAATCTGTACTCAGAAAACTATAAAATACTCATGAAAGAAACTGAGGAAGACACAAAGAAATGGAAAAACGTTCCATGCTCATGGATTGGAAGAACAAATATTGTGAAGATATCAATGCTACCTAGAGCAATCTACACATTCAATGCAATCCCCATCAAAATACCATCCACTTTTTTCAAAGAAATGGAACAAATAATCCTAAAATTTGTATGGAACCAGAAAAGACCCCGCATAGCCAGAGGAATGTTGAAAAAGAAAAGCAAAGCTGGTGGCATCACAATTCTGGACTTCAAGCTCTATTACAAAGCCATAAACAGACACATAGATCAATGGAACAGAATAGAGAGCCCAGAAATGGACCCTCACCTCTATGGTTAACTAATCTTCGACAAAGCAGGAAAGAATGTTGGAAAAAAGACAACAAATGGTGTTGGGAAAATTGGACAATCCCATGCAGAAAAATGAAACTAGACCATTTCCTTACACCACACACAAAAATAGACTCCAAATGGTTGAAAGACCTCAATGTGAGACAGGAGTCCATCAAAATCCTAAAGGAGAACACAGGCAGCAACCTCTTTGACCTCAGCCGCAGCAACTTCTTCCTAGAGACATCGCCAAAGGCAAGGGAAGCAAGGGCAAAAATGAACTATTGGGACTTCATCAAGATAAAAAGCTTTTGCACAGCAAAAGAAACAGTCAACAAAACCAAAAGACAACCGACAGAATGGGAGAAGATATTTGCAAATGACATATCAGATAAAGGGCTAGTATCCAAAATCTATAAAGAATTTATCAAACTCAACACCCAAAGAACAAATGATCCAATCAAGAAATGGGCAGAAGACATGAACAGACATTTTTCCAAAGAAGACATCCAAATGGCCAATAGACACATGAAAAAGTGCTCAACATCGCTCAGCATCAGGGAAATCCAAATCAAAACCTCCATGAAATACCACCTCACACCAGTCAGAATGGCTAAAATTAACAAGTTAGGAAACAACAGATGTCGGTGGGATGTGGAGAAAGGGGAACCCTCCTACACTGTTGGGAATGCAAGCTGGTGCAGCCACCCCGGAAAACAGTATGAAGGTTCCTCAAAAAGTTGAAAATAGACCTACTGTATGACCTAGCAGCTGCACTACTGGGTATTTACCCCAAAGATACAAAAGTAGGGATCCAAAGAGGTACGTGCAGCCTGCTGTTTATAGCAGCAATGTCTACAATAGCCAAACTATGGAAAGAGCCAAGATGTCCATCAACAGATGAATGGATAAAGAAGATGTGGTACATATATACAATGGAATATTATGCAGCCATCAAAACGAATGAAATCTTGCCATATGCAATGACGTGGATGGAACTGGAGGGTATTATGCTGAGCGAAATAATCAGAGAAAGACATGTATCATATGATCTCACTGATATGAGGAATTCTTAATCTCAGGAAACAAACTGAGGGTTGCTGGAGTGGTGGGGGGTGGGAGGGATGGGTGACTGGGTGATAGACATTGGGGAGGGTATGTACTATGGTGAGTGCTGTGAATTTTGTAAGACTGTTGAATCACAGACCTGTACCTCTGAAACAAATAATACATTATATGTTAAAAAAGAAGAAGATAGCAGGAAGGAAAATATGAAGGGGGGGGAATCAGAGGGGGAGACAAACCATGAGAAACTATGGACTCTGAGAAACAAACTGAGAGTTCTAGAGGGGAGGGGGGTGGGAAGATGGGTTAGCCTGGTGATGGGTATTAAAGAGGGCATGTACTGAATGGAGCACTGGGTGTTATACGCAAACAATGAATCATGGAACACTACATCAAAAACTAATGATGTAATGTATGGTGATTAACATAACATAATAAAATTTTTAAAAAAGGGAAAACTGAAAAAAAAAAGAAAGAATGACAATTAGATTAGGAAAGAGTTTTCCAACAAGAACTTGACCACAGAATAGTTAAGTTAACAGATAGTTAACTTAATAGTTAAGTGAACAGATGATGGCACATAAACCACTGAGCACAATACTGAGGACATGAGAAATCATAAACACCTTCTGTGCCTACTACACCCCATTTGGCTTTTCATCTCCTCTTTTTCTCCTTAAACACACATAATTCTGTGAGTCAACCAGCTCACATCCCTGCATCCAGTCAATTCCCAATTGTGCCAATTCTGCATCTTAAGTGTCCCTTGCTTGCATCCACTTCCCTGGACCGATGTCACCATGATCACCTAAGGCAATGTCATGTCTCACTGAGACATGGACATTTCAGGCTGGAGTTTGTCTTCTGTCAAACACTCTCATCTTGTCCACACTGACACCTAGATGATCTTTGCAAAGAGACTGTCTTATCATATCATCCCCCTGCTTAAAACCCTTCCATGTCAGACCCAGGTTCAAAAGCCTTCTGAGGGCCACAGGACTCTGGCTCTCCAGCTCCATCACCACCCACTCACCCCCTTCACTCACTGTAAGCCAAACTTCTTGGACTTTTCTGCACTTCTGCTTTTTTTTTTTTTTCTTCAGTCTTAAGACCTTTGTAAATGCTGGTCTTTGTGCCTGGAAATTCTTTCTCTTTTCTCTTCCTCCCTGCTTTTGCCTGAATAATTTCAACTCCTTCTCCAGATACTAGAATATAAGTTTTGTCCTCAGGGAGCCATTTCTTGAGGAAGTAATATGTATTCACTCAAACTTGGGTTATGTTCCATAGCATCCTATGGACCAATTTCAGTAAAGCAAGATGATTCATCCTTGAATGTTTAATATGAAATAGCTACTGCCATGTCCCTAGGACCCAGGACAGTGACTGACATGTAACAGGTACCTGTGAATATGAGATGACTCTTTAATTAATTGATCATTCATTGATTGATTCCTCTATCTCACCTCTAAGTACAATGCAACACTGTTGACACATCTCCTGGGTCATCTCTTCCATAATGCTTCAGTTTGCTTCTTTGAAATGAATAACCAAAGACACAAATGTGAAAAATCTCTTTCCAGAGTACAGGCGGATTCCATGAGGATGTTTGATTCATTCCCACTTGTCATTTATTGAATTTTTACCAGGTGGGAATTTTGCCCATCTTTATCATCACAATTTGTTTGTTGTCATACAAATTATAATGATAGGTAACCACACTAAACATGACCCAATAAGAGGAAATAAAATACATTTTGTACAGCTAGTTTGTCAAGATTGAAGTCAAACAATATTCACTGTACGTAAATGGCACAGAAAGGCTTAAGCTAAGTCCCTCTCAAGATGAAGATACAATTTCTAGGACAATACAGATATTAGGAAACAAGATCATATGACACTTTAATTAAAAATGTCCTTTTGTTTTTCCTTGAGCCTGTCCAAGCTCCCATGATTCACTGAGGAAACTGCCTTATTAAGGGAATAATAGGTTCTATGCTCCCATCAGCCAAGAAACAGTTCCTGCAGTTAATTAATCTTTCTGGGACTCTGACCTATTTGAATTTGGCCAAAATGCCTTGAGAAGGGATTTTCTTGACACATATGACTCAGATTCAATGGGGGAAGAACTGGCATCTTCTCAAACAAGATATCCTCATAACAATTTCTTCCACCCTTACTTTGTGGTCTGTCATCTCGAGTAAAATGAGAAGATCTGTCAGGCTGAGAGTATCTCTATATCCAAAGATGAGTGGGAGCCCTCCAAACTCACTCTAAACATTAGCCAGTCCAAGAATGTGGCTTTGGAGTGTATGCAACACAAGTGTGTATGTGTGTGTGTGTGTGTGGGCGTGCGCATTCATGTGTATGTGTGTGCATGTGTGAATTATACTGTTCACACATTTGGTTTTAAAGAACAAGGCATAGGACCTCACCTTTTCTTCCAAATAGCTATATGGTTTCTAAGTTAATCCTACCCATCAGCTCTCATTCAGAACACAGTGTTTCTTTATGTAGGAAAGTCTGCATTATTTTTATTACAGATATTTAGCCTACCTTTTGTGAATGGTTTTTAAAAAAAAAAATCAGTGAATCCCTTGAAATTTTCTGAAAATTGTGCATGCTTGTGTGTTTACATATTGTTGAGGAGAGAGGGTATAAGCTTATGTCAGATTTTCAAAAAAATCCAGGATCACTCCAAAATTAAGAACCACTGATTTAAATAAAGGAAAGGAGAAGTGGTGGTTAAGAGCCCAACCTCTGCAGGTGCACTGACCAAGACATTTAGCCTCTCCAAGCCTCTTCAAAGGGAAGAATAATACCTATCCCATAGGACATTCGTAGGAGTAAAGGACCGCATGCACGTGTAACACTGTGAAAAAACAGAGGCACTAACAGAGTGTTTGGCAAATAATAACCACTATTTAATATCTTGCTTATACACTTACTCCACCCCCCAAAGGGGCCCATCCCACTTCTCCCCAGATTGGAGGCAAAGCCAGTGAGATGACTCTCCTCACCATAGTTCAAGTTCCCAGGGCTGCCTGTGGCTCATAGAAATGTCATCTAAACATAAACTGGAAGACCAGAAGGTGAATTCCTAGCATTTTCCATTTCAGAGGTATGGGTATGAGAAGAATGTTCTCCAGGAACCAGAGTTCTGGAAGAAATTCCAGTACTGATATCTATTTTCCACAATTCCTAGTATCCCCTAACCTCTCCTAGGGGTCTTATCATGAAGTCAACCACAGTGAGCATTCTGGCCTTTGGAAATTACAGTGCACTCATGATTGCACAATTTACCACAGGCCTTTAGAGCCGCATTTGGTAACAGTCTATTTCCAACAACCAAGTGGTAAAAGGTAGAGACCTCAGTTCTGACCTAATTACAGCCCTTGCCAAGGTACTTATGCCTTGATGAGAAGGGTCTGTTCTTTTCAGCATCTTATCCCATACCCAGGGAAAGCAGGTGACCTGTTGCTAAAAAACAGTTGTTTAAAATGTTGAGCATTTTGCAGGAATTTGCCATGATGCTGATTTTGACTGAGGACGTCGGGTGAAAATCACCTATATCTGTTGCATGTCTATTAGGTGCAGAGTAACCACTGTGATTCTTTCCTTCAAGACACATACAATCTAAGTAAGCCCTGAATGGTTATTGTTCATATTTGAAAGTCATCTGTGTAGACAGACCTGTTTTCTCACAATTTTCACTTCTTTCCTGCCTTTGCCAGGGTTCACTGTGGGCAGAGTAGGACGAGTGGGTGAGCTCGGCCACGTGGCCTTCTTTGGCCAGTGGAAAAGTGGTGACAGGGTCACCGTGCCAACTCCAAACCAGAGCCTTAAGAATCATCACTTGTCTTATTGCACTGCTGAACATCACTGTGAGGAGTGCTCACCCCATTTGGGGGCTGATTCCTCAGCCTGGTCTTGAGATGAGACACATGCAGAGCAGTCCTGAACCTACAGGTGGGTTCTGCAGGGCAGCTGAGGTCAACTGAGTCATAACTGACCCACAGGCCCAACCATGAATAATAAATATGTATTGTTGTAAGCTATGAGATGCTGAGTCATTTGTAATATACCAGTATTTGACAAAAACCTGTGGGTCTAACCTCTTCGGCCTCCTGAAGTGATTCCTTGCCTGATCAGAAGTGATTTCCATCCCCATCTGACCCCCAGGCCACTCAGAAGGCATCCTATCACACACTGTTTTCAACTGTTGGTTATCATTTTATGCACCATGTCTTCCCAACCAGAATGCAAACCCCTGAGTTCAGGAAATGTGTCCTCTACTTGTTTGCATCTCCCACTTGTCCCAGATTATTTTATTGCTCATAATACATGCCTATTTAAAAGTTTCCATTAATAATATTTCTCAAAGGTTCTATAATGATGGCCCATTACTGGTGATTGCAGCATGCCATCCCCGCACAATCACAAACAAATAGAGTTGGAAAGAGGTCTTGATAATAATTACAAACATTCACTGATGACTTATTAAGCACCACAGACTATTCTAGCACTTTACATTAATCCAATAACCCTCGCAGCAGTCAGAGGAGAGAGGGACAATTCTTTTCCCCAAGTTTACAGGACCAGCAAGTGGTACAGCCAAAATTAGAACTTAGGTCATCTGGCTGCAGATCACATGCCCTTAGCTAAAGAGAGCATTCGACATCAGTCCTGTTAGTATCCCCTCCCTAGGCACACTGGGTCATTCAGCCCGCTCATCTTCCTAGGTGGGGAGCTCCCAATGTTATAAGGTAGCTCATTCTGTGTTGAACAGAACCGCTTGTCAGATCTCCTTGATGAAAATCTGCTGCTTAGACTCTTTGGAAGCAATGCAGAACATGCCTTCTTCATCCAGCAGCCCGTGCAATGACCAAAGGCTATTAGAGCATCCCTGCTAAAGAGTTTCTCCCTTGAGCTTGGAGAGGCAGCCATCCTTCTCCTGCAACAGCCCTTACATCGACTAGGGGCTGAGCCTTTCTCATCATTGGTTTCCCAGTACCTAGGAAAGAGCCCCACACACTCCCAACAGGGCTTTGCCTACACTGTTGGTGAAAGTGCTTTAAAATCAGCAAAACTTGAATAGAAATATAGGCACTGTGATTATTATTAGAATGGACACTGCAACAAACGTAGGTTGAATTGAATTAGACATAGCCTCTGAAAAATGCTTGAGGATTCTAAGGGCAAAATTACTAGAATTATTTATTTCTTTCTTGAATTTCAGGAGGAAAAAAAAATGATCAGACACATTCTCCTAGTATCTGTGGTTCCAAAGCATGTAGTAGAAGCTTTTAGCAGAGAGTTGGAAGCAGGTACTTAAAGCCCAGTACAAGTGATAGAATTCAGCAGGCTCTGGGAATAGTTATCCCAAGTGATCACCTATAAGAAGAAGGTACTTCTGGTAATTTTTTTTCCCTGCATCTAGGAAAATCCAAGTGATCTTATCTCAAATACTTCCTCCTTTCAAAAGAAAAGGAAGTAGTTAGGTGGTTAAAAGCATGCTCTTTGGGACAAGGCAATAAGGATCCCAGTTCTAGATCTTCCCTTTATGTCCACAGAACAAGCTATTAGAGAGCTCTGGGTCTCAGATCCCTCGTTGCTAAAATGGAGATAATCGGCACTTTCATCATATGATTGTGTTGAGCATTAAATGAAGTAAAGCAACTAACATAGCGCCTATGCCACAGAGAATACATATCATTACAGCCAATGCTTCCAAATCAGATCAATGGGTGATAAAGTTGGATCTTTGTACTCTTTAAGAGTATTTTAAGTATTTTTTGCTACTAAGCAGCAGTTGAGCATGCCACATCGCTTGTATTCACGCTGTATGTACGGAAAGAGCATAGGGCTTTCCTTCTCCACACTATGAATAGCCTCACAGGGTTTCAGTACTCTTGGGGCCTCAGCTTTTATTTAGAAAGCTAAGTTGTCTGCTGGCAAACTTTCAAGCTCCATTTCCTTATGTTCTATAGGCTACAAACCAGCTTCATGAGCTGGAGAGAAGCTATAATTAATAACAAAGACAAAATACTCTCTCTACTTAACATGCCATGCTCATATCTTACCGGAAAGAGAAGTGGCCCTTCAGAAAGAATGTGACTTATTGATTGAGTGTCACTATTTGGTGGGCACAGCAGGCTTGAAGAAAGTGTAGTAAAACTTCAGCATGAGTGCTTGGGAACTGGGTACGTGGGTTGTTTCATTTTCTTTTTCTGCCTTCTGTTCTTTTCTTCCTTCCTTCCTTGTACTTTCTTGTTTTTTCCCTTGCCTTTTCTTTCTTATATTCTTTCAATATTTTTTGAGTGTATGCCACATGCCTGAGTAAGGCAGTTACAAAGGTACATGAGCCCTAGCCCCGCCTGTAAGAAGGTCACACATCAGTGGGGAAAATAGACCCTGAAAGAGACCACAACCATGTAGATATGTAGCAATAAAATCAGACCGAGACAATTTAGAAGCACCACTCTTTGAGTCTGGAGATACTCTTCATAAGTCACATGAGAAAGAAGCCATCTTAAAAGAAAGGCATTCTTTGTTTCCATCTTCATTGGATTAAAATTTTTAAATATGCACTGAATTGCTCTCCTGAGTTATCTCTCCCTAGAGTACAACAAACATAATGCAAGCATGTGTTCATGAGCTGACAACACTCATAGAGTGTAAATAAAATCTTATTTTGTAGCAATAGAAAGGCAGATACTTGAAAAGACTGTCCTCCCGAATGTTAATAAAAGAAACTTATTTTATCCAATACATTTCTGTGTTATTTGTTTTCCCTAAGCATAAGGGGAAAGGGGCAATTCAGTGAACTGAGAGGTTTGGTGAGCCTGGTTTTCAGTGGGACCCCTGCCCAATGATAGGTACCACATCTGCTCCAGGCTCATGCAGGGATGGTGTGCGGACACCACGCCTGGGCTCATCCATACCTGAGATGCTCCCTCCTTATCCTCTTCAACACTTTGGAGCACCTAGCACTTGGTATGGTGAAAAGTTTCAGAAAGATCTCACTTCAGATTTCAACTCCGACGTTTGCTTCCTCTATGAATCAGGGCCAGTATCCCTCCTCTCAGTTCCTGATCTTCCAAATGCAGATAATGCTGCCAGCACCATGTTACAGCTGTAAGGACTCACTGAGGTGGCCCAGCTACCATTTCCTGAGGGAGAATTATGCTGCATGTCAGGCTCTTTGTATTCAAGAATTTGTACATCTTCTCCCATTTTAATACTATGAGATGCACAGACACTGTTATTATTCCCATTTTATCTGTGAGAAAATTGAGTCTTGAAAGACAGAGTAAGTCATCCAAGATCACACAGATAACGATGGCAGAACTGAGGCTTAATCCAGGTTTGTCTGACTCCAAAAATGGGATTTAGGAGAACTCAAAAGAATCTCTGGGTTTTGCAATTGGTGATACCATTAAGAGCAAGCCTGTAAAAGAATGTGACGGTTGATTGTATGTGGCAACTTGACTTGGCTACAGTGCCTAGTTATTCCACCACCCTTTTAGATGTTGTTGTGAAGGTATTTTTTAAATATAATTAACATTTACAACCAGTAGACTTTGAGTAAAGCAGATTACTCTCCATAAAGTTGGCGGCCTTAAAGAACTTTGACCGAGATTTGCTGAGGAGGGAATACTACATAAAGACTGGAACCCAGAAACCCTGCCTGAGCTTCCAGTCTGCAGGTCTGCCCTAAGGATTTCAAGCTTGCCAGCCCCACAATCATGTAAACCAATTCCTTAAAAATCAATCTCTCTCTCTCTCACTCTATCTCTGTCTCTCAGTGATAGAGAGATGATAGATGATGATAGATGATGGATAGATAGATGATAGATAGATAGATGATAGATAGATAGATAGATAGATAGATAGATAGATAGATAGATAGATGATAGATAGAGACAAATAAATATAGATTATATTTGTTCTGCTTCTCTGGAGAATTCTGAACCCTGACTAATGCACAGGAGTTCATTGGGGGGGAAAATGACAAGTATGAATTTGAAACGCCTGAGGTTGCAATATTGGAGTAATTTCTAAATATATTGAGTTGGTATTAATTAGAACTTCACTGAAAGTTCAAGAATAGATATAGACCCAGATTTGAGCTTCATCCTCACAGACATGGCATTTGAAGCCAGGGACAAACAAAACCCTGAAGAAGAAAGTTTGGGGCTGGGTTAGGGTGGCCTGAGGCAGACCGTGAGCAGCATGCCCACTTCTGGGGTGAGAGGAGGAAGGAGAGACAGGGAACTTGTTCAGAGAAGGTACCAGTAGAGGTGGACACCAAGGGAGGGAGGGAAACACAGAGGAGTGCGCTTGAGACTGAGAAGGTCAAGGGCTAAGGAAAGGCTGGTAGGTGTTTGGGGGTGCTGGTCAGTGGTTAGGAGGTCAGAGAGATGGCAAAGGAAGCACCTTTGGAAGAGATAGCAACAGGACTGCAAGGGAATGTTAAGTAGAGAGGAAGGGACAGGTTTTTTTGTCTTTATGCCTCAATGAGCTAATAAAAGACTTACACCAACCTGAAACCCAGTTCTTTGGTCCCAAGCTGGTTACAAAACCAGACTACGGTTCTTTTTTGTAACACAATTATTATGACACAAATCTTTGCCAGCTCCTCACCACAACCCCCACCCCCCCACCCACCATTGTCCCTGGGTTTCCCAGAATCAGGCCCTACAGATTCTTCTCCCTAAAGTCCTGGTCTCCCTGGCATACCTCGGCCTCTGGGCAGCAGTGGACATTGGTTTTTGGTCTTTTCTGCACTCCTCCCTTTGTCTTAGGGAGCCTTCCACCTCAGGCAGCACCTGCCTCCTAGAGTAGAATCCAAAATGCTTCACACGCTTACTGCTCACATCTCCAGCCTTCCTTGCACTTAGGGTGTGGGCACATGGCCTAAGGCATACAAAGCAGAGTCCTGCCCTTCCTTGACCTGGAATGAGGAAACAATGATCCAGAGAAACAGGGGCTGTGCAGTAGCCTCCAGGCCATGGTCCTCCCAACCCTCCCAGCCCTGGGCTAGAGATGTCTGCTGGGCTAGCCACAGCGTCTGCGCAAGGCGTGTGGCACAACTGTGTTCCTTATTTTCGATTGTGTCACCTATTAGCCTACTTGTCTGGCTCTTCTAGAAAAACCTGTAAGCTACCTAATATTTTTTTTATTATTATTGTGGTCAGAACACTTAATATGACATCTATCCTCTTAACAAATTTTTAAGTGTAGCATACAGTATTGCTAACTTTAGGCATGATGTTGTTCACAGATCTCCAGAACTTACTCATCTTACAAACAGAAACTCTATGCCTGTTGATTAACAACTCCCTATTTTCCCTTCCTTCCAACCCCTGACAACCACCACTCAACTCTCGGATTCTATGAGTCCAACTATTTCAGACATCTCTTATAAGTGCAATCATGCAGTATTCACACTTCTGTGGCTGACTAATTTCACTTAGCATAATGTCCATATTGCATACAGCAGGAATTCTTTGTTTTTTAAGGCTGAATAATATTCCATTGTATGTATATACCACATTTTCTTGATCCATTCATCCATCAATGCACAGTTAGGTTGTTTCCACATTTTGGCTGTTGTGAGTGATGCTGCAATGAACATGGGGGTGCAGATACCTCCTCAAGATGCTTATTTCATTTCCTTTGGATGTACACCCAGAGGTGGGATTGCTGGATCACATGGAAGTTCTACTTTTAATCTGGGGGGGGGACCTCCATGCTATTTTCTATAGTGATTGCACTAATTTACATCCCACCAACAGTGCATAAGGAGTCCAATTTCTCCACATCCTTGACAGCATTTACTGCCTTTTGTTTACCAGACAGCCAACTCTTTTTTTTTCTTACAGCTTTATTGAGCTTTAATTGACATATAACACTACAGATGTTTAAGGTGTATAAGGTGATATGATGATTGGATATGTATATTGCATAATGATAACCACAATAAGGTTATTTAATACATCCATCAACTCACATAATTACCTTTTTCCTTTCTTTCTTTCTTTCTTTCTTTCTTTCTTTCTTTCTTTCTTTCTTTCTTAATCATTCTTGAGAAAGAAGAAGAAAGATTCATACTTTTGATTTCAAAATATGTTTCAAAGCTTAAGTAATTAAAATGGTATAGTACTGGCATAAAGACAGACATATAGATCAATGGAACAGAACTGAAAGTCCAGAAATGAATTTAATATATTCTAAATAATTTTCTTGAACCAGGCAAAATTTACTGCTGTTGCTTGAAACTAAAACCATTAACTGGCCCAGCTACCAATATCCTTCAGGAAGCCCCAGGTTGAGGGAGCAGTTACCACTGTATCCATCACTACCTCCCACAAGCCTTACTGTCACCTCAGGATGGTCCTGCTCTTCCCTCATTCTGGATGAGATCTCCTTAATACCCCTCTGCACAACCAAGACTAGCCAATAATTTCTCATAAGATGTTTCTTTTTTTTTTTATTCTTATGTTAATCCCCATACATTACATCATTAGTTTTAGATGAAGTGTTCCATGATTCATTGTTTGTGCATAACCCAGTGCTCCATGCAGAATGTGCCCTCCTCAATACCCACCACCAGGCTAACCCATCCTCCCACCCCCCTCCCCTCTAGAACCCTCAGTTTGCTTTTCAGAGTCCATCGTCTCTCATGGTTCGTCTACCCCTCCGATTTCCCCCGCTTCATTCTTCCCCTCCCGCTACCTTCTTCTTCTTCTTTTTTTTTTCTTAACCTATATTGCATTATTTGTTTCAGAGGTACAGATCTGAGATTCAACAGTCTTGCACAATTCACAGCGCTTACCAGAGCACATACCCTCCCCAGTGTCTATCACCCAGTCACCCCATCCCTCCCACCCCCCCCCCCACTCCAGCAACCCTCAGTTTGTTTCCTGCAATTAAGAATTCCTCATATCAGTGAGGTCATACAATACCTGTCTTTCTCTGATTGACTTATTTCACTCAACATAATACCCTCCAGTTCCAACCACGTCGCTGCAAATGGCAAGATCTCATTCCTTTTGATGGCTGCATAATATTCCATTGTATATATATACCACATCTTCTTTATCCATTCATCTGTCGATGGACATCTTGGCTCTTTCCACAGTTTGGCTATTGTGGACATTGCTGCTATAAACATCGGGGTGCACGTACCCTTTCGGATCCCTACTTTTGTGTCTTTGGGGTAAATACCCAGCAGTGCAATTGCTGGATCATATGGTATCATAAGATGTTTCTAAGGTTGTGTTCAAACAGAGGGAAAGCTATACAAAAGCTGGTGGAAGTATCTATTTTTAAACACCCAGGCCACGCCTGAGCCAACTAATTTTTTTAAAAATCATCAAGAGGATTCTTGCCTAGCTTTTGACTGTGCTCCACAACAACACTAGAACCAGTTTTCTCCTTTCCAATGGAACTTTCCAAACATCTTACTGCCTTGAATAAGAGGAAGAAATGTTAGTTTTTGCACATTGAAGTCCTGCCTTATTTTTTACCTGGAGATTAATCTTCAAACATTCAAGCTTAAATTGTAATTTTTGCTCATTCTTTTCTTTCTTAACATATATATATGTTAAATGTTATATGTTTACTGATATCCTCTAGATCATTCTAAATCACTGCCCCCAGCTTATCACCATATCATCACACTTTCCCAAAATTACTATCTCCTTCGTTTATGGACATAGTCCTTTGATTTCAGCCCATCTTCCTCACTTGGACAATTCTAAAGTATCCCCGCTGGTTCCTTGAGAAAATTCAAATTCTCCTGCCTGACGTTCGAGGGCCTCCATCATGTCACCCCACTGTCCTTATTCTCATCTTCTACTGAGGTTATACTGCTCTCCAGCTTCTCTGAAGTCTCTATTTAAATCATTTCACTCAGGGGGCGCCTGGATGGTTCAGTCATTAGGCTTCTGCCTTCGACTCAGGTTATGATCCCAGAGTCCTGGGATCGAACCCCACATCAGGCTCCTTGCTCTGTGGGGAGCCTGCTTCTCCCTCTCCCAACCCCCCTGCTTGTGTTCCCTCTCTTGCTGTGTCTCTCTCTGTCAAATAAATAAATAAATAAAATCTTTAAATAAATAAATAAATAAAATAAAATCATTTCACTCAGGCTCCTACCTTGGCTGGAATGAGCATCCTGATCTTCATTTATTCATCTAGCAATCAGTCATTCAATAATTGACTAAATCTAGTACTTGAAACAAAGCCAATGGTATATGTAACACACACAAGTCTATTTCAAAGCACACTAGATGGTTGACTCTGTTCTTTCCATGTTTCCAGCGGCCCAGAGTCATTTCTTTCTGTCTCTCCTTCTTCTCACCACTTCTATATACAATGCAGCACGATATCTCCAAAAGTCTTTCAAGTGAACCTGGGCACTTCAACATATTGTCGGCATCAGAACCACACTGCCATTGAAAATGTCAAGAACTTCCCATACTGACTGTTAGAAAACAAGACTTTGGGAAAGCCGCAAGAGGAGTCAGTCAGATAAGAACTCATTACACGAGTCCCTTTCCTGGGGGGAAAAAAAACTTTCACACCATTTTCTTTTTATACTTTTCTAAGTACTAAAACAATCACATGATAGTAGGGATACCACAGGTGATAAGGGTGGAAAAGCCTATTTCCTAAGACCTGTCTTATCTCTGTAGTAGGTGAACTCTGAACAATAACTAGCAGAGAATGTGTTTTGACTATATCTGAAATATATGGTTTCAAACTAGAAAATATTTAAATGGCTTGAAATGAAATATTTAATGGCTTGAAATGAAATTCAGAATTATTCCTATGCATTATAGCCTAATAGCCAAAGCTTGTTTTCCTGAAGAACCATTAAATGTGGATAAAATGAAAAATACATGCTTCAATTAGACAAAATAAGAAGACAACATACTGAATGGGAGAAAATATTTGTAAATCATATATGATAAGGGAATAATATACAAAATATATAAATAACTTACACAGGGGCGCCTGGGTGGCTCAGTTGGTTAGTGTCTGCCTTCGGCTTAGGTCATGATCCCAGAGTCCTGGGATCAAGCCCAGCATTGGGCTCCTTGCTCAGTGGGGAGCCTGCTTCTCTCTCTCCCTCTGCCTGCCGGGGCCCCTGTTTGTGCTCTCTCTCTGTCAAATAAATAAAATAAAAACTTTAAAAAAAAAAGAACTTATACAGTTCAGTAGCAAAAAAAAAAAAAAAGAAAAAGAAAGAAAAGAAAAGAAAAGAAAAGAAAAAATCTGCTTAAAAATAGGCAGAGGATCTGAACAGAGATTTTCCAAAAAAAAAAAACATACAGAAGGCCAACAGGTACATGAAAAGGTGCTCAACATCACTAGTCATCAGGGAAATGCAAATCAAAACCACAATACCTCACCTCACACCTGTTAGAATGGCTAGTCTCAAAGAGCAAGAAATAACAAGTATTGGCAAGGATGTACAGAAAAGAGAACACTTATGCATTGGTGAATGTAAACTATGTAAATTGGTCCAGCCACTATGGAAAATAATATGGAGTTTCCTCAAAAAATTAAAAATAGAACCACTATATGATCCAACAATTCTACTTCTCAGTATTTATCCAAAGGAAAACAAAACACTAACTGAAAGGGATATCTGTACCTCCATGTTCATTGCAGCATTATTTACAATAGCCAAGACATGAAAGCAACCTAAGTGTCCATCAATGGATACATGAGTAAAGAAAATGTACACACAACGGAATATTATTCAGTCATAAAAAAGAATGAAATCTTGCCATTTGCAATAACATGGGTGGGCCTAGAGGGTTTTATGCTAAGTAAAATAAGTCAGAGAAATACAAATACCATATGATATCATTTATATGTGGCATCTAAAAAGTAATAAAAAATGAACTCATAGATTCAGAAAAATGATTGGTGGTTGCCAGAGGAGGGGGTTAGGGGATGGGCAAAATGGGTGAAAGGGGTCAAGAGGTACAAACTTCCAGTTATAAAATAAATGAGTCATGACATGCAATGTAAAGCATGGTGATTATACAGCATCATACTTCGTTGTATATTTGGAAAGTGCTCACAGTGTACATCTTTAAAGCTCTCATCAGAAAAAAAAAATGTTGTAACTATGTATGGTCATGGATGTCAACTAGCTTTATTATTTTGTTTCTCTTATAATATATACAAATATAGAATCATTATGTTGTACACCTGAAACTAATATAATATTGTATGTCAATTAGATCTCAGTTTTTAAAAAGACCTAGCAGAAACAAAAAATTAAAATTAGGAATGAAAGAATGTTAAGCATAAAAATCAAGTCATAGAGGGACGCCTGGGTGGCTCAGTCAGTTGGGCGTCTGCCTTCAGCTCAGGTCATGATCCCGGGGTCCTGGGATTGAGTACCACATCGGGCTCCTTGCTCAGTGGGGAGCCTGCTTCTCTCTCTGCCTTCAGCTTCGCCTGCTTGTGCTCTCTCTCTCTGACAAATAATAAATAAAATCTTCTAAAAAAACAATCAAATCATAGAATAATTGGTGTATAGTGCTATGCATACAAAATTTGACACCTTGAAAAACTAATGTTCTGTTTAAGGATACAAATATTTGTGGTAATACCATAAAGAAAAGCACGAGGATGCTGTACACACTTTGCAGGGTAATAGTTACCTGACATGGGGAAGGGATTAGGAACAGACTCATGAGGACTTTCAAAGACAATTGTCATCTTTATATTTTAAACCAGGTACTAGGGGCATTGATATTTATCATGTCTATTCTTCATAACTTGCAATATTTACATTTTTCATCTATTGGTATTTATTTTTTTAATTTAAATTCTATTAGCCCACATATAGTACATGATTAATTTTTGGTGTAGTGTTCAATGATTCATTAGTTGCATATAACACCCAGTGCTCATCACATCACGTGCCCTACTTAGTGCCCATCACCCAGTTACCCCATTTCCCCCACCCACATCCCTTTCCATAACCCTCAGTTTGTTTCCAAGAGTTAAAAGTTTCTCCTGGTTTGGCTCCCTCTCTGATTTCTTCCCATTCAGTTCCCCTCCCTTCCCCTATGATCCTCTGCTCTATTTCTTATGTTCCACATATGAGTGAAACCATATGAGAATGGTCTTTTGCATTTATTGATATTTAATAAAAGCATCATGGAAGAGATGTAAAGTAAGTCTAAGGCTACGAAGTCCAATGTTTCCTCACAAGATTTCTCAAAGTAAAGATTAGAAAGAAAATCTCAAAGAAAAAACATTCAAAGACAATATGGCTAAAATATTTCCAGAACTGAAGAAAATCATAAATCCTCAATTTGAGAAATCATGGAAGATTCAAATCAGGATACATAAATTTAGGCATAATCACAGACACACATCAAAGACAAAGAAGTGTTCTTAAAGGTAATCAAAGAGAAAATGGACTCTCTTCAAAAAATGGAAATTTGTGATGACGGCCAACATTACAACAGCAGAAGGAAAAGACAGAAAACAGGAGAAAAATGTCTTCAAAGGGCTGAGAGACATAACCAGAACCTAGAATTGTGTACCCAGCCAACAATTTTTCCAGAATATGAACTAAATAAGACAATCTTACAGAAACAAAAACCTACACCATTTCACTACTAACATACCTTAATTGAAAGGCCTACTTAAAAACATATTTGTGAAAAAGAAAACTGAAACCAGAAGGAAAGACTGGCATTCAAGAAGAGATGAGATTAACAAATATATGGTTAAATGGAATGCATCACTATTTGGTGTGGATTAAAAAAACAAATCAAGTGGCCAAATACTGGGAGAAAAATAACATGAAAGACAGAAATGATGCATCAAAGGTAATGTGTTGTTGGATCCTTGACTGTTCACTATCTTCCTAAACAATACACCTATTGATGGACTTTAGATTTTATTATTTCAAGCACACATGTTAAAGTTTTAAGGGTAGCTACTAGAAGAATAGAAATATAATGCATATGTAACTTCCAATTAATAGAGAGAAGGTAGGGGTAATGGTAAAATGACAGAAGCAGGAAAAGGGGAGAGGGGAGGGAAAACCAGGATTAGATGGCAGAGATGTAACCAAATACACAGAGAATTATAATAAAAATGGGCTTAACAGTTAAAAGACTAAAAGTATGAGATTTTATTTTTATAAAACAGTACTTTTGCAATAACTAATAGCATTGAAGATGCACATACCCTTTTGACCCAGCAAATGCACTTAACATACGTGCAAACGGGCATGTACAAGAATGTTAATTGCCACATTGTTTGCAATAGCAAATACATTGGAGAAGATCTAAATGCCCATCACCAGACGCATTGATTAATACACTGTGGATTTGCTCAACAATGGAATGTTGTTCTGCAATTAAAATGAATGAGCTAGCTAGCAAAACATCTATCAACATGAACTATTTCAAAACACTAACATTGACAGAGAAAATCAAGTTGCAAAAGTATACAGAGAATATGACACCATTTTATACATTTACAAATATGTAACACAATACTAGGTATTGTTTAAAAAAATACATTCACAGAAAATAGAAGCCTAAAATCTTATGTGGAAAAATAAATAAAATAAAATAACATAACATAACATAACATAAATAAAATAAAATCCTACATGGGAATACTAAACAATAAATTCAAATATTGTTTCTTTTGGGTTATGAGGAAGAGAAATGGGATGAGAGCCTTCACCTATATTATAATTTATAATATTTTCTTTAAATAAAATTGTAGAATATATAGTAAAATATATAGTAAAAATCCATAAGAAAAGTAGTAAAAGACTTTAGACCTAACAAAGTTTGGTGGAAGATACCATCAAGATACTGTGTTTATGGGGCACCTGGGTGGCTCAATCGGTTAAGTGTCTGACTCTTGGTTTGGGCTCAGGTCATGATCTCATGGGTTGTGGGATTGAGCCCGGCATCAACTCCGTGTTCAGCACAGAGTCCATTTGGTATTCTCTCTTCCTCTCCCTCTGCCCCTCCCCCACACGCTCACGTGCGCGCGCTCTCTCTCTCTCTCTCTAATAGATAAATCTTTTAAAAAAGATACTGTGTTTGATTATTACTTACTAGTATGTAGTATTTGCTAAATATAGTATTACTTACTATGCTTTTCTGCATGACTTAAACTTTTGTTACTGAAATAATGTCATAGAACTTAAACTTTTATTTTTTTTAATACTTTAAGTGCACGTATCCTTTTTTTTTTAAAGATTTTATTTATTTATTTGAGAGAGAGAGAATGAGAAAGAGAGAAAGCACATGAGAGGGGGGAGGGTCAGAGGGAGAAGCAGACTCCCTGACAAGCAGGGAGCCTGATGCGGGACTCGATCCAGGGACTCCAAGATCATGACCTGAGCGGAAGGCAGTCGCTTAACCAACTGAGCCACCCAGGTGCCCCTAGAACTTAAACTTTTAAAAAGTTTAGCATTGTTACTGAATTCAGATGAAGAAAAACATACTTAGTATGTTCCGTGAACTTGCAAGGTATCATGAGAGAGATGAACCCAGCATTGTTCTTGCCTTCAAGAACCTAATATAGTGGGAAAGATGCTGTTAAAGAGCTAAGAGTGGGGCACTAGAAAAAACAAAAACAAAAAATATCTGATATAGTGAGGGTTTAATAAATAATTGATGAATGAATGAAAAGTACAGGGTGGGAAGGATGCTGAGAGAAGTCAAATATAAATGGAAGCTTATATATTCCAGATATTGGGAAATTATTAAAAAAATAAAATTAAACTTAAAAAAAAAACAACAATAGTGGTGAGTCTTAGAGTAAAGAAGACTTCCAACCTATGCTAGGGAATCATGACCATTTTCTGATTTGGAAATACAGCAGGCAGATAAGAGTGACGTGTACAGATGAGAGGACAAGAGAAAACCCATCAGGAATAAAGACCTTATATTGTGGTCCATTCACAGAGACCTAAATAGGAAATGAATCTTCCTCCCCTCTCTCTTGCTCTCACTCTCTCTCTCTCTCTCTCTCTCTCATACACACACACCACACAACGGATTGCGGCAGAAAAATAGGACAGAGAAAAGATGTAATGCTGCTCATAAATTATAAAATAGTTCTCCTCAAAGTACAGCTTTAGCATTTTAACTCATCAAAAACTATCACATTCAATCAGCTTTCTGGCAAGTGACTCACCACGTCTGGTCATATCTGAATAGGATGTAGGGAACCAACTGCTGTGCATCCTGGCCAACTCCCTGTGATGCCCCCCCAAGTCCTAACCCAGAACCCACAGCTTGTTGAGGTTCATATGTGCTAATAAAGGTGAGGGCTCAGACCTGGAGTCATTCAACACCAAAGCTAAGACAGAGATGCGTGTCATTTAAAAATCCAACAATAACTGACACCTTAAATACATGTGTAATTAGGAAATAAATTTTGTAAATTGTTTTGATGACTACTGAATACCTCGCATCATTACTGTGGGCTTAAAAATGTTGATTTCATAAAGGAGCAGTTTTTTTCTGTCATTGTATTCTTCTAAGGGTAATGACTATGCACTCCTGCTTCAATTTCATGTCTTCAAAGTGCCCTGTAGATGCACAAGGGCCCACAAGCGGGCTGCACCTGTCACCCATGTCATACCTGGCCCACCCTGCGCCCAATCCCACCATAATCGCTGCCTCAGCAGGTGTCCATTTTCCCTTCTTCCTTGAAAACTCCAAGGACAAGTCAGCACTGGTACTCTTTAATATTCTATTGACTTTTCCTTATGTGTCCCATAAAAGATGTGCCTTATGATTTGTCATTACTCAAATCATAAAAATGTTATGAATTAGGAAACTGCACAACCTTCCCAAGATATAGGTATATAAAACCTCTCACTTCACAGTACCATTTTCCTAATATTCATGCACTTACAACCGAGCTCCTAAATCACATAACAATGAAAGACAAACACTGAAAGATATCAGGGAATTTAATCTTTTCCTGAAATTCTAATCTCTTCACATAAATATTACTTACAAATTTCTATTTCTACTATAATAGAAATTTTTACTTGTTAAATGTTTGAAATTGCTTTACAAAAAGACTAGAAATTTAAAACAAAACATACCGTAAAATATTTTATCAAATTAAGGCTCAATGGAAGCGTCCCATAACAATGAAAATCATTATTAGAAGTTGAAACCACCCCCTTATTCTTTCATACTGTTCTTAAACATTTTTCTAAACAAAGAATTCAGTGTCTTTTCAGTGATCTAGAGTTGATTTAAGATTCTGCTTAAACTAAAGCTCTCTGTCTCCAAGAAATCTATTGTAATCAGAGATTGATGGCATTTCAGAACTAAAGTCTATCATAGAGACCAGCTAGTCAAATGCTTTAATTTAACAGACTAAGAAACTGAGGCTCAGTGAAGTTCAGAGCTTTGTCAACATCCCATAGCTGGTGAGAGTCAAACTTGACCTTTGGCACAGGACTTGTTTTATGCCACTGAACTTCACCCTTACTTTGTTATTAAGGTGGAAATGGGTCTCTTGTCATTACTGATAGAAGAAGGAATCTTTTGTAAACTTGATCTTAAATTCAAGTTAATTAATGTTTGGACTTCCATTAGCTGATTATTTTTCATCTTTGTTTATTCATGCCAAATGATCCCTATTAGCGGGAGAAATAAAAATCACTATACCAAACCCTTTTGGTCTGAGAAACATTTTCCTTTAAAAAATAACCTTAAAAAGATACAAAGATTAGTTGAAAGAAATAGAATCTTAAAGATAACTCCCTTGAAAGAAATTTAATTTAGCAGTAGATAAATTCAGATCAATTGGATGATGATACAGCAAAAAATTTAGTAGCAAAAAAGACTCTGAAACAAAGTAGCATTTGTTTAGTGCATACACACACACACACACACACACACACCACACACACGCACACTTTAATAATAACTTTCAAAGAAAGATAGAAAATGACCAGAAGTTGACAGAAACACAGAGAGAGATGGAAACACAGAATTGTCCACAAAAGAAAGTTGTCTCTGTGCTCTGCCAACTGTAGAGGTTGGATAAAATGAGAAATTGGTTTAAAAGTCCTTCCCCAGAGTGCTTTTTAGTTCAGATATGTAGAAAAGCCTCACTATTTGTATGCACAGTTGGAAAGGCCCATGACTGTTAAGAAGATGGCTGAGTATGTAGCATTATATAATGTAATATAAAATAAATTAAGTAGTGAGAATCGTTTCAGGTTAGTTGGAAGACATATGTCTTTGCTTAAGCAATGAAATATCTTTAAAATTCACTTCAAGGACTCTATTCTCTTAATACTGATACTCAAAAATGATCATTAGTTCTCTAAGTATGTATATATATATTTTTTTAATTAAAAGATTATTAGAAAAAATCAAAAATACATTTTAAATACACAACTTCGTGAGCAGAGAGGTCTGCCGATTTTGTAGGCAGCTGAATCAATGTAGTTTTTTCAAAATTATCTCACAGATTCCTGAGTTAATCAAACTTTATAAATAGAAGAGCTTATGCACCCTCTTTTGTAGGTTACCCTTCTCCAAAAAAAAAAAAAAGGTAAATTAGCATTAAGATGTTTTAAAGATATTGTTCTGATCTTTTCAGAACCTAAAGTAAAACTTAAACAATTTTGGCAAAAATATTTCCCCGTGCTTTGAACTCATCCCTCATAATGAAGTAGCATAAAATATCAAAACATCTACTTTGTGGATGATAACAAAGCACCAATAATAGCTAATGTTATTTATATGTGGCAGACAATACAATATATGGTATGTAGTGTGGCATAAAGAGACCATCGTGTTGGGGTTATGAACATGGGATCTGGAGCCATTTTGTGGGGTACCTTCTTTCTTCCATCCCTTGTCAGCTGTGGACACTGAGCAAGTTACAGAATGTCTCTATGCCTTGGTTCTCCATCTGTGAAAACTCAACAGCACCTACTCTAATATAGGTCAATAATATCAATAAAATAACACATGCAATGCTTACAGTCTTAATGTCTGGAATATAGTAAGCACTCAATAAATGTGAGCTTTCATGTGTCAGACACTGTTTTAGGCACACCAAGAGCACTCTCCCATTTAATTCTTACAAAAGTCCTTTGAGGTAGGTATGAAAATGGAGGCTCAGAATGATGTAATAAATTGGCATGGTCACATAGGCTCTGGAACACTAAGATGTAGCTGCTTCACTCACATAATACAAAAAGAAAAAAAAAATAGTTTAAGCTAGAGAACTCATTTTCCTTTAGAACAGAAATAGGCTATTTTCCTCAGATCTTAAGTTGAGATTCTCTACAAAGTCCATCAATTTAATCCATCGTATTAACAGAAAAATAAAAAGGAAGAGAAATGATATGATCATCTCAATAGAAGCAGAAAAGGCACTTGACAAAATCTAACCCCATTTTATGATTTTAAAAAAAATCTTTCTTAGAAAATTGAAACTGAAGAGAACTTTCGCAACTCAAAAATGGCATCTTTGGGGGCGCCTGGCTGGCTCAGCCTGTAGAGCATGCAAATCTTGATCTCTGTGTCACGAGTTCAAGCCCCACATTGGGTGTGGAGCCTACTTTAAAATAAAAACCTTTAAAAAATGGCATTTCTGAAAAACCTACAGCCAGCATCATACTCACTCAGTGAGGAAAGATTGAATGCTTTCCTTTCAAGATCAAGAACAGGCAAGAATTACACTCTCAACACCTCTACTCAACAAGGATCCTGGAGGTCCTAGACAGTTACATAGGACAAGAAAAAGAAATAAAAGGAATACAGTTCAGAAAGGAGGAAGTAAATCTTTTGCAGATGACATAATCAGAGATGGAGAAGAGTTCTAAAGAATCTACTAAAAAATTACTGGAAATAATAAATAAATTCAGCAAAGATGCAGGATATATGGTCAATATTTTAAAATCTATTATATATCTATATCCCAGCAATAAAGTAATATTAAAAAATATTAAATACATAGGGATTCATTTAACAAATATAAATAATACACCAAAGACAAAAACGAAACAAAATTGCTGAGAGAAATTAGAGACCTAAATAAACAGAAAGATATACCATGCTAATGGTTTTGAAGTTGGTATTGTCAAGATGTCCATTCACCCCAAATTGATCTATAAAACCAATGTCATCCCAAACAGGATCCTAGCAGGATCTTGGAAATGCAAACAACCATGAAGAATCAAAACAATAACGGAAAAAAAACAAATTTGGTGGTGCTATATACATACATAGAGATTTCATGATTTAAAATAAAGCAATAATATCAGGACAGAGTGATACTGGTAAGGACAGACACATTCATCAATGAGCACATTAGGGAGTCATATACAATGGAATATTGTTCATCCATAAAAAAGAGGAAATCTTGCCATTTGTGATGATATGAGTGGAATTTGAGGGCATTATGTTAAGTAAAATAAGCCAGACAGAGAAAGACAAATACTGTGTGATCTCACTTACATGTGGAATCTAAAAGAGGAAAAAAAAATGAACTCATAGAGAACAGGCTGGTGATTACCAGAAGCAGGGGGTAAGGGTGGACAAAATGAGTGAAGGGATTCAAAAGGTACAAACTACCAGTTACAAAGTAAATAGGTCCATGAGATGTAATGTACAGCAGGGCAACTACAGTTACTACCACAGTGCATATTTGAAAGTTGCTGAGAGTAGATCGTCAAAGTTCTCATCACAAGAAGAAACTTTTGTTGTAACTCTGTGTGGTGATGGATGTTAACTAGACCTACTGTAGGGGTCATTTCTCAATAGATACAAATATCAAATCACTACGGTGTACACCTGAAACTAATGTAATGTATATCAATTATATCTTAATAAAAAATAAATAAATAGGTGGTGTTTTAAGCCTTTAAGTTTGTGGTAATCATTATAGCAGCAGTAGAAAAGGAGTACAGAAATTTAAAACTTGCAGCATAAAATGAAGAGATTCAAAATATATTAGAAAGAGAAGAAATATGTGGACAAGGAGGAGAAGAAGAAGAAATGGAAGGCATCATCACAACAGGGAAACTATTACTGAATATTCACGTTGCACTCCCTCCTGGGAGTCCCCAAGTCCTGAACCCCTATCAGGAGAGCGGCCAAGCCAGGGAGCTTCTCTGAGCTCCCCATTCCATAGCTGATACTTCCAAGGAGTATTTCCAAATTTGACATTCCCGACCAATGCGAGAACCTCCCCCTACACCAAGTTCACTTCCTAGATGAAGTTGAGAGACTGTACACAGCACTTTTCTTGACTTTTAGATGGGTTATTCCAAACAGACTCTCATCAGCCTCACAACCAAGTCAGGCATGAATGTGTGCACTCCGCCATTGTATAAATCAGGGAAATGCATGCATTTCAAAACGATTCCAACATTCTTTACCAGAATAAGGAAATGTACTGATTTTGAATGCCACTCTCAAGCGTGACAGATAAAATATATGTAGCAGCTAACTAGAAATACACACCATAAGATGGTAAAATGGTAATTAGAATTAAAAAAAAAAAAAACAGGACTGGGGAAAATACAATTAAAAGAGATTGCTAATACCAGGTGGGAAATAAACTGCCTGAATGCTGACCATAAACTCCTATACTGATGGTGAATAGAGTTATGGGTGAATATAGAGAACATAACTGTAGAGCAGTTTCTTCAATAAAGAAAAACCAAACCCATTCCTCAAAGATAGCAAAGCTTCTCCCAGGATTCATTGGAAAGTAGCTCTCTCCCTTGGGAGAGTAAAGCTTTAATGGTGTTGCGGCAGAAAATGCAATGGCTTCAGCAAAGTTGCGTCTCGAGTATTCTCCACAGGCCAGCCCCTTGTAGCACACCACAGCCTGTTTTAATGAAGTTCATTGTGAGAGGGCAATGTTGTCCAAAAGAAAGTTACTACCGGAAATTCATTATGATAAGCTCATATTTACCTTATCTTTTGTCAGCCTGTTTAGAAAAGATTTTTTTTATGTTATGTTAATCACCTTACATTACATCATTAGTTTTTGATGTAGTGTTCCATGATTCATTGTTCACGTGTAACACCCAGTGCTCCATGCAGTACGTGCCCTCCTTAATACCCATCACTGGGCTAACCCATCCCCCCTCCCCCCTCCCCTCTAAAACCCTCAGTTTGTTTCTCAGAGTCCATAGTCTCTCATGGTTCGTCTCCCCCTCCAATTCCCCCCCTTCATTCTTCCCCTCCTGCTATCTTCTTCTTCTTTTTTTTTTTTTCTTAACATATATTGCATTATTTGTTTCAGAGGTACAGGTCTGTGATTCAATAGTCTTACACAATTCACAGTGCTCACCATAGCTTTTTTTAAATAAGCCATTGTGATAACAAAAGAAAATTTCATTCTCTACGTTTTTCCAATAGTTCTTTTTTCCCCTTTGAGGTAGCCTCTCACCCCTGGATGAACAGCCATCCCAGAGTCAAGAATGCAGACAGACTGACTTGGTAGCAAAGATAAATCTCAAACCAGATGCAAGGTTTTTATGCACGTTTCACTAGATTTTACAATAGGCCACAGTGCTACAAGTCAGTATTTCCATTGGAAATAGTGGCTCACATCCAGGGCTTGGTGTGATATTTTTTCCAGTAGTAACTAAGAACCAGCTCTGTCTCTTTTCCAAGAATCTTTTTTCCTCTGCGAGAAGAGAGAAAATGTTAGATGGGTAAGAACTGGTCAGGCTGACTCCTCGAGGCAGCTGTTGTTTTGCCCTGAATCACATTTGTGCACACCTGCTCCAGCAAGTTAGAATGTAGACATCCAAACCCCACAACCTTGCTGAATACACCCCAGTTGCCTCATTCTTTTGAAATTTCTAAAGAGTTGGACATCTTGGCTACATCTATATAATCATGGCCCAATAGTTCTAGAATAAACAAACCAACAACCAAAAAAAAATAGTTCAGATTTCTAGAGATAGTCTTAAGGCAATGCTAACTGCCAATTCATTCATTCAACAAAAACACGTTTAATATAAACCATAGACACCACGTCAATAAGGTCCAGTCCCTTCAGTTGCTTACAGAGTATATGGATGGTGGGACATGTAGCTCAGACAAGAGATATCAGACCCTTTTTGGTAGTTTCTTACTTTTTTGATATATCTTATTGTCAGAATGGAGGGCAGGTTTTCACCATCATCAACAGCAGATGGTGGGGAGCGCATAATCTAGTTATTTGTGAGCAGTGTTTCATAAACTTCAATCATTTTAGTGTGTCACAACTTTGGCAAACCCATATACCATGTACCATGCACTAGTATTTAATAATTTTCTTTAAGTTGACTAATTTTTAGTTTAATTCAATGTAATTCAAAAGGAAATTTCTTGCCATTATGAAAAATGAAAAACATGATCACCTGCCATAAATGGAAGCTAATTATAAAAATAAATACAATGGAAGCAAAGTTAAATGATATTTCATTTAAAAATTAAAATTAAAAAAATGAGTGCACACAGCAATAAATCTGATCAGTCTGGAAAAAGATGTATCAGAAGGTATATTGCTTAAATGTGAAAGATGGAGTCGTTGATCATTGGCAAGCTTTTTATTTTGCAATTGCCACTAGTGCTCAAATTTCCATCATGTTATCCATCTTGTCACAGTTTTAAAAATGTCTTTTTAATTTCTGATCTATAATGGGCTCAAAACAAAACAAATTTTAAAGCTCCAGAAACTCTACCAGTTAAGGTGCAGATCCCTGGGTCTCCCAGGCCTGCAGAGAGAAAATTTAGATCCCGGGGGGGCCTCCAGAGTAGCTTATGGGGAAATTAAAATCCAGGGTGGTGTGGATGTGGGTGAAAGCAGAAGAAGGAAGTGGAGGGAAGAGAGCAGGAACCAGAAGGAAGGGGCTAAGCCCTGACCCAAAATATCCCAAATATCATTGAGAAGTGGGTGAAGGGAAACAGGTCCATGGTGACTAGTCAGGTTGTAACACTGTGGCTGATATCGTAATTGTGGCCTCACAAGGCCTTCCAATAGATCTCTTGGACAGCAACCCACCTGGCATCCTGACTCCAAATTGTCCTGTATGACACTGTATTCAAATCACTCACATGCTGAAAATCCTTCAAGAGCTCCACATGGCTGATAGACACAAGGGTCAATCCCCACCATCTTGAAGGAGCCATGGATTCCCAGGGCCTCCAAGAATGATTCCCTCCCTCCTCGTCTTTCCTTCTTAGCAGAGAGACTCTGTTCCAGTGGGTCTTTTGACACTGTCTCCAATGGTCCTCCTGCACCAACCCTGACTAGAATGTCTTCCCCTCCTTTCTCTACTTTTTTCAAATATTATCCATATTATCAAATACTGTTCAAATATTACCATATTACTCACTCTTTAAAACCAGGACTGTCCCACCTCCCCTATGCATCATTCTCTAAATATCTCAGCCGCATTGACCTCCCCCTCCTCCAAAATACTGAAAAGCTTCTTATGATTTGTACCACTCATTTGGCATTTAGCATAACCACTTGATACGGCTGTCTTTCTTGGTGGAAATGGCCTCCCTTTCCGACATGTTTTGCATATCTACATCCTTACAATGAGTAGAAATTCATTTATTTTATGTGAGTTGTTTCAGCCACGATGTGTCAAGCCAACTCTAGTTTTCAGTGGGACTGACCCTGCCTGCTCAGACAGGGGATGAGCCATAATGACACAGACCCACAGCTGAGCCCTTGTGAAGCTCCAGAAGGTGCTGGGTGTGGAATGGGGCACTAATGGTTGAAACATGCTCACCTGCCCAGTTCTGATGGAAACTGCACACCTCTGGGGTGGCTGTGGAATCAAACGTGAAATTTCCAATTTGTCTGCACAACTATAAGGAAAGGCTTCAGAACATGAACCCAGATAAACGGATCCCAAAAGTTCTGCCAAAAATGTCCTTGAACTAGACATCAAAGTCTAAAGTATACCAGTTCCAAACTCTGCTTACTACAGCTATAAAACATTGCCCTTAAAGCAGACAACTCTGGTCCCTGGACCGATGGCAGCTATCCTGTGACCAGAATGAGCTGAATGAGCTCTCTAAGCATGAGAGGAGGAGACCTCAGCACAGCCAGAATTTAATGAACTTACTTGAGACAGTCTAGAAACCAATGTGGATAAAATCCATTGTAAGAAGCCATTTTATCAAAAGCAGAGTAGCTGCTACAAAGAGTAGTTGCCACAATATTCCAGCAGACAAACCCTGAATGAGCTCCCCAAAATAAAAGCATATAACTTTGGAGGATGACATATTCTTTTATTTCAAGTTTACACTGCTTCAAAATCACTATCACATCAAGTAGCCTCAGTTCATTTTGATGGCACTACCCCCTCCTTGACATATTACATTTGGCTGCCCTTTACATTATAGATCTACCCCTGGAGTTTCATCTCCTCCCTTTGGGTCCTTCACCAGATCCTCCAAAGGACCTTGGTCTCTCTGTCTCCAAAAGAAGAAAAATATTCCTCTGAACATAAAGAAAGCACAAGACTGAAGTTAGAGAGTTCTGCTGAACTTCTACTGAAGTTCTGCTCTTTCCAGAAAATTCAGCTTACTTGCTTTTTTATCTGATCAATCTAATTCAGTATTTAAACTTTGGCTTAAGCCTGATCCAAACCTCTCCAAGTGCTAACCCCTTCCCTCCCTGCTGTTGTTCCCTCCCCATGTTGATGAGAACCTTCTGCAGGCCTTTCTTCTAGAAAGCCTGACTGGAGCACTGGACCTGATTCCCCCTTGGGAGATAGACATCTCAGAGCTTTGTTCAGTGCTAAGCATCCTTCTTCGGCTGGCAAGCTGGCCCTTCCCAACTGCTCAGGCTTATGGACACCATGCTCTTTGCTATCCTTGTCATGAAGCAATCAATCTGGCCTGTCCCAGGGTCCATCCCTCATGTGCTTTCAAAGCGTTCGAAGTGAAGACTAGTTCATGCAGAAGGAAGTTAGACTGTTCTCCTCGCCAGGAAATCTCCTCCACTCCCAGACATTCTGGTGTCCTCTAGACCTGCAAAGATCTTCTTTACAATTCCTCTGTGGCTGTTTAGCCAATAGAAACAGTGCTGAGACCAAAAAAAAAAAAAAAATGAGGTGAGGGATGAGGGAAGGTGAAATGAGCAGAGCAGAATCAGTGCTTTGCAAAGAATTCCATACAGAAGCCCTGCAGCCATCATGGCTGCCTGAATATTCCCGATGCTCATGTCCACAGAGTTGCTGCCATGAGCCATCTTCTGGGTTCAAGAGTATTGCCCTTCCTTCATTCTCTTCAGAGGAGATGAAAAAGCACAATTTCCCCCCAAAAGCAAATGTCCAAATGTCCAACTGCCTTATGGGACTGACCTGCCATCACTATAGGAGAGATTCATAAGGACTGGGGGTGGAGGGGAGTTGCCACTGACCCTTCACTCATCCTCAAGTATACTGAACTGTATAACTAACTACAAAAGGTGTTTCATCAACCAATGAAATGCATGGTGATCAGCAATTATGTGTTTCATGAGAGCTTGCTGGGCAATTGCCCTAAGGTGAAAGCCAGCTGCCTCAGAGCAGCAGAGAAAAGCTCTCCCTGCTTTGGACTGGGAAGACAAACTCTCTTGGTCCCTAGTTGGAACAGCAGGAGGAATTGAGGTAGATCAACACATAATTCCCCAGGTTTGATGTGGGCCGGCACACCTTCCTACTCTGGAAGAGAGCGGCTTCCTCATGTTGGATGACACACCTTTTTGGTATGTTTGTGGCAAGGAGGCTAATGAAATTAATCAGGAAATATAAACCTCATATTAAAAGCTATCTCTCTGACTTGCTCTTTTATTAAAAGAAATCACCATTCTCCAACTTCAGTCCTGTGCTTTCTTTATGTTCAGAGGAATATTTTTCTTCTTCTGGAAACTTAGACCTGATACAAATGCCCTGCATGAAGGAATCCCATATGCTGTGGTAACTTTGGCACAGAATCACAAACTCTCTCCAGGTCCACCTCCCAAGCCTTCTGAGCTTATTAAATAACAGTTAAATTTTCATCCTCTTCTGTTGAATTCTCGATCAGGGTCACAGTTGCGGTTTCTAAAAGCTTTCCACCAGCCTCTCCCAGTAACCCTGACATGCCAGTCTTCACATAACCCAAATCACGCAGTGACCAATAAAATAAGAAAAAGCCAGTCATCTGCTTTACATGGGGAAGACATTCCCGGAGCAGTGCAACTTAGAGCAACGAGGATCACATCATCTCACTGATGCCATTCCCAGTGGGAGGGAAATTCCACTTCAGCAAAGAGAAGGATAAGGGTCAAAGAATTTTATGAGGCCATCTTTGAAATTGTTCTCAATTAAACCAAGGAGAGGCCTCAGGGTTTTCAGGACATTTGTGAAGTCCTGCATGCTAGCTACATCATCCTCAGTCTGACTTCTTATTTGGAGTTGACTTTTAGTCGATTTTCAGTTGACTTTCTTATTTGGAGCACAGGGGACAAGATAATGGCGTAACTGTGCAGAGAGATAATATGGACTTATCCATGTAGATTAATAATATAATTTAAAAATTCATATATTTATTTTCATGATAAACATTTCACTTCCTGTAAGATTTTTATGAAATTTGCTTAGAAGTATAAGATTGTAAAAATTTAATACCACTTCATGGGTTTTTGGGCAATGCAGTGGATTGCCCTTACTCTTCCACAAAGTCTTCCAAAGAGATCCTCAGAATGTTCATGCTGCACTTCTGGTATCAATTCATTAGTTCCTTCTCTCACTGCCTTAGTTTCTTCATCTACAAAATGTAAAATGATGTCTTCCTCTGCTTCTTTCTTTGGAGGATATTAGGGTGAACAGTGTATGGTACAACTTGTACTCTCAATTCCTTAAAAGAAAAATGCAGTAAAACACGCTGCAGTGTATCAGTCCATATTGGATCATGGCTATGAAGCCATCAAACGTGACCTAACATAAGTGTTTTTACCTCCTCCTACCCACACTCCGTTTCTTCTTCTTGTGATTCATGTATTCAGTGCGCTCTTGAGTGGCACGATGCACAGGTGCTGTAGAAGAAACAGAAATGGAAAACAGGGACATGCCTGTTTTCTTTACAAAATAAGGAAATTGTTTTGGAGGGAATGTCTGAGACTTTATGGTCATAAGAAAGAATGAAGAAGACAAACATCATCGTCAGAAAGCACTGGTGTGCTTATAACAATTATCTAGCCACCTGAGAACCAAGCAAAAGTCCCTAAGTGATTCAACTCTGTTGAAAAATTTCTCTCAGACCTTTGGAGTTCTGCTTTATTGAGGATAATGCAATCAATATTGAATTCACCGTTTAAAATTATTCTTGAAACACTTATTACCTCTTATAGTAACATGATTTTATTTAAGTATAGATTTTAATTTAATTATAGAAGGATCAGTAACTACCTGAATCTTTACCTTTATTACAACATATAGTAAAATATTTCCTTGAAATAAATTTGTCTATTTCTCACTGAGGGGAAAAAATGGAGTATGATTAATTAATGAATTACTGTAATACTACATAACATTTTGTAACAATTCAAATGCTTGGAGATGACAATAGCATCTGTTAGTGAACCAGGGCTCTCATTCCCATATAAATGATGAATTGTAATTGGACAGGGACTAGAACTTAGAAATTAAACACCTTAAGTGACATTAGAAAACCCCAGACAGCCACAGTGGCTCAGCAGATACCAAGAAGCATGTGTTAGATTTCTTAATTCAATTCAATTTCACAAATACACATTTTGCATTTCTACAGAAATGAGCAAAGCACTGAGCCAAGAGATGTCACAATCCCTAAATTTCAGTTGCTCACACCTAATAGGAAAACATGAGTGAGATAATCATGAGACGATGAGATTTGTGTTCTAAAAAGTGTGCAAAATCTGAGTGCACAAAACAACCTGAACCTGACTTTATCTGGGAATATGAAAAAGGTTGAGTAGAAGAAAGGATATTTGAGTTGCAATTTAATGAGTAAAAAATCAGTAGAAGATTAAGAAAGGGGCGGATCAGAATATTCCCGGCAGAGGCAATGTACAAAGGCAATTGCTAAAACTGTCACTGTCATGCCTTCTATCACAACCACTGTTTGTTGGGTATCAGCTATATGCCTAGCACTGTCCTCATAGCATTTTCTTGCTTCCTCCTCACAACAACCCTGAAAGGTGGGCATTAATACCCCCATGGATGATAAAGCCATGATTCAAAGAGTTTATGTAACTTCCTGAAGGAAAGAGCTAATAAGTAGTCAGAGAGAGATTTATATTGAGGTCTACCTCCTGCCAAAATGCTTGCTATCATCCACCATGTGATACTATAGATTACAGGTCAACAGTACTTAAAAATCTCTCAAAATATACACTATTTCATTAATTCTTTTTTTTTTTCAATCAGAACTGGTCTACAAATATAAGTATAGATAAGTAGATTACATAATTATGGATAGATGATATATATATACATAGAAAAAATGAGATATAATGTATATATTGAGGTTTAGTTTTCTTAAAATAAAGTGCACATATACTCAATGTATACTTCAATGATTGTCAAGAGTGTATACACCCATCAAACCAAGACACAGAACATTTTCGTCACTCTGGAAATTTCCCTCATGTTCATTTCCAGTCAGTCCTTCCCTCAGAAGCAGCCATTTTCTGCTTTTTTTTTAATTTTTATTTATTTTTATTTATTTGTTGTTATTATTATGTTCAATTAGCCAACATATAGTACATCATTAGTTTTTGATGTAGTGTTCAATGACTCATTAGTTGCATACAACACCCAGTGCTCACCTCAACACATGCCCTCCTAAATATCCATCACCCAGCTACCTCATCCTCCCACCCCCTTCCCTTCTGTAACCCTCAGGTTCTGCTTTCTATTACCACAGTTGTTTTGCCTATTCTTGAACTTCATATAAATGGAATCAGTAGTTCTCTTTGTTTTTAACACATTTTACCCAACATAACTTTTTTGAAACACATTCTCCCCACTGAATACATCTGTAGTTTTTCCTTTTCTTCCTGAGTAGTTTGCATTATATGGGTATACCACAATTTGATCCCCTCTCATGTTCATGAACACTTGGGATGTTTCCAGTTCGAAAATTTTATGAATAAGGCTGCTATGAACATTCTTGTAAAGACTTCTTGTGGGCATGTGTTTTTATTTCTCTTGTGAAAATACCCAGGAGTGGGATTGCTGAGTCATGTGGAAGATGGATGTGTAGCTTGGTGAGAAAGTGTTAGTTTTCCAAAGTACTTGTGCCATTTCACAACCCTACCAGCAACATACAAGTTTCTGACTGACTCATTTCTTTTGCCAACTTTGATCTCTTGATTTTGGCCCTTCTCGTGTGGAAAGTGGTATCTCATTGTGATTTAATTTGCATTTTCCTTATGACTAGTGATATTGAGCACATTATCATGTGCTTATTGACCATTCAGTATCTTTTTTGTGTAGTGTCTTTTTATTTTTTTTTAATATTTTATTTATTTGACAGAGAGAGAGAGATAGCGAGAGCAGGAACACAAGCAGGGGGAGTGGGAGAGGGAGAAGCAGGCTTCCCGCCGAGCAGGGAGCCTGATGTGGGACTCGATCCCGGGACTCCGGGATCATGACTGGAGCTGAAGGCAGACGCTTAACGACTGAGCTACCCAGGCGCCCATGTAGTGTCTTTTTAAATCTCTTGCCCAATTTTTCACTTTTTGACGAACATACGATTTCACTCATATGTGGAATTTAAGAAACAAAACAGATGAACATAGGGGAAGGGAAAGAAAAATAAAATAAGATGAAAATAGAGAGGAGGCAAACCATAAGAGATGCTGAACTCTAGGAAACAAAATGAGGGCTGCTGGAGGGGAGGGGGGTAAGGAGAAGGGATGAATAGGTGATGGAAATTAAGGAGGACACATGATGTGATGAGCACTGGGTATTATATGTAACTGATGAATCACTAAATTCTACCCCTGAAATTAATAATACAGTATATGTTAACTAAATTGAATTTTAATAAAGATTTTGATAAAAAATAATAAATAAATAAATCTCTTGCCCATTTTTGTTGGCTTGTTTTTCTTTTTTATCATTGACTTGCAAGAATTCTATATATCTTCTGAATACAAGACTTTAGTCATATATATGCATTGCAAACATTGAAGTGCTTTGGCATCTTTGTTAAAAGTTAATTCACCATATCCATTTGGCTCTAATTCTAGTCTTTCCATTCTGCTCCATAGACATTTGCCTACTATATTGCTATACTCTATTGACTTAGTCACTGTAGCTTTATAACATGTTCTTGAAACCAGTAAGTATAATTCCCTTAACCTGACTCCTCCTTTTCAAGATTGTTTTGGCTAGTCTAAATCCTTTGAACTGCCATATAAATTTAGAATCAGATTATCAATTTTAACAAAAAAACTTAAAACCTGTAGGAATTGTTTATAGAATTATAGGAACTTTAATGAATATTTATAGAATTTTTTGGAATTTTCAATATAACAAAAATCTTAAATTTTATAAAAAAATTTTATAGAATTATAGCAATTTTATAAAAATTACATTGACTCTACAGCTATTTTGAAGAGTATGGACATCTTAACAATACTGAGTCTTCCTATCCATAAACATGGTATATCTTTCATTTACTTAGGTCTTTTTTAACTTCTCTCAGAAATGTTTTATAATTTTCAATGGAGAGGACTTAACCACTTTCATTACTTTTATTTATAGGAATTTAATTATTTTGGTGCTATTGCAAATGACATCATTTAAATTTCATTTTCTAATTGCTGATATATAGATTACAATTGCTTTGTATGTTGATCTTGTATGCTATGGCCTTTTTAATTTTATGTATTAATAGTAATAGGTTGGTTTTTGGTAGATTCCTCAAGGTTTTCTAACTCCCAATCATGTCATTGGCAAATAATATTTTTACTTCTTTTCCCAACTTCATGCTTTTTACTTATTTTATTGCCATTTTCCTGGCTAGAAATTCCAGTCCAATGTTAAGTAGGAATGGTAAATTCAATCATCCTTGTCTTGTTCCATATCCCAGGGAGAAAACATCCAATATTTCACCACTAAATACAATGTTTGTTGTGGAATTATTATAGATACACTTTATGAAATTGAGGAGGTTTTCTATTTTCCTAGTTTGCTAAAAGTCTCCTTTCTACTCAAATGGGTGTTGGATTTTGTCACATGTTTTTTCAATATCTATTATGATGGTCATACAGATTTTTTCTTTTGTTCTTTTTAATGTGGTAAATTATATTGATTAGTTTTCAAATGTTAAAAATGTCTTGCAATGCTGAAATAAATCCCTCTTGGTCATTATGTGCTAGTCCTTTTTTATAGTGATGCTGTCTTCCATTTGCTAATATTTGGTTAAAGATTTCTATATCTCTGTATCTTCATGACAAATGTGGTCCAAAATTTCTTTATCTTGAAATATTTTCAGGGTTTGCTATTGGGGTTATCCTGACCTCACAAAATGAGTTGGCCAATGCTCCCTCCTCCATTGTTTTCTTAGTCTGTGTAAAACTGGAATTATTTCATATTTTATCAATTCTAAAATGTATATATTAACATCTCTGAACTTAAGGTGTACTTATGATCATAGAGTATCATAATTTAGTGGGCAGAAGTTTTCTTTAGTCATACCCCAAATGCTATTATGTCATAATATTGATGACCACTTAATGTCAGTAAAATATAGTTTTAAATTAGAACACCTGTCCCTTGAAATAAAATTTTTTCTCTCAACCTCATCCCTATCTAATAGGGACTAAAATGTATTTACATACTTTTTTACATACAGAGAGAGAAAGACTTTATCAAAAAAAATAGGAAAACATAAAAAATAAAAATTACCATAATCTCACTACTCAATATACTATTCTTAATATTTTGGTCAATTTCCTTTGAATCTTGTTGACATATGTATGATTTGTGTGGTAGAGAGTTATAGAGAAAGAAGGAGAGAAAAAAGAAGAAGAAAAGTGTGTGCATAGTAATTACAATTATAGAGCCAATAACAAAAATTAGGGCAGTGGAATAAAAGGAAAGGCATTTGGGGAATCTGTTTTATGTTCGTAAGAATTATCCTATACTATCCTATCCTATCCCCTCTGGGCACCTGGGTGGCTCAGTCGTTAAGCGTCTGCCTTCGGCTCAGGTCATGGTCCCAGGGTCCTGGGATCGAGCCCTGCCTCGGGCTTCCTGCTAGGCGGGAAGCCTGCTTCTCCCTCTCCCACTCCCCCTGCTGGTGTTCCCTCTCTCGCTGTGTCTCTCTCTGTCAAATAAATAAATAAAATCTTAAAAAAAAAAAAAGAATTATCCTAGAGATATGGTCATCAAGTTGAAAGAATGAAGAAGAAATTAGACATAATGATGTATCAGTCCTTAAACTAAAAGAAAAAAATTACCAGACCTACCTCAGTAAAATATATAGCAATGAAGAGTGGCTAGTAATTTAAATCATTTTTTTAAACTAGTCAATCTTAAAAGAGGTTGAGCAGTAGTACCTTGCAAAGGAGCAAATGAGATCTCTAGATTATGTAGGACTCATAAACATCAAATATGCCTACAGTATGAAAGACCCTTTGTGTGCATTGGTGCTAACTTGTCCCCTCACAAATAGTCCAAGTTATTGGCATTTGAACAGGCTATTCCCAAGTCTGAGTTTGCCAAATCTGATTCTTAGTCTACTAAAGCTCTTACCTCTGGCTAAGTGGTGGCGGTTCTGATCTCCATTGCAGTTAGACGTCCATCATTTACAATGGGCATCAGGGGAGAGGCAAATTTGTGTGTTGGCCGCCTAACCCATCATGATAAATGGACAGCATTGGCTTTGATGTTCCACTGTTGTGCATTTTCTCACTTATAAGGTTATTCAACTTTAAACCATGAACTTAAAAGGTAGACCTTTTTAAACTGGTTCTAAAACATCTCATAGTTTTTGACATTGTTAGAATATGTGGCAGTTCAGAAATCTGGCTGGTATGAAGGTATTTGTTTTGAAACCTAATGGATGTTCTTTTCATTTACTTTTCAGTTCACACATAAGTGCATACTCAAATAGCTGGATGATTTTAACAGCGTGAATTTTAGTAGGATTCTGCAATTAAGAAATTAAGAAAAACATCTTAATCAAGTGGAATGCAAGTAGATGGGATTTGGAACATCCAGTCAGTATGACCTACCTGGGCTTAGGGAAGAGTTGAAGCAGGTGTTGTCTTGCCCAGCACATCAGTAATACCCCACAACACTATAGCCACAGACACTGTAGAAAGCACACACAGGAAATGAGGTTTAAGTGACCCTCAGCCTTCCTCACTTGCCCAGATCCTCTGTAGCAATAATGAGAGAGGAGATAGAGGTGCTAAGGGTGAGCACAGGGATACCAGGGCTAGAATAGTGAGTGTTAGAGTAATTCAGTCTATTTATGGACTCAACTATGATTCCTAATTTGCTTTGGGAATAGTTCACAGAGATGGACAGCACAGCCCATTATGCACAACAGGGTTTGGGGGACAATTAATTAGCAAGCACAAATAATGTCTTTGCTGTGGTCCATACAAGTCAGAGCTACTGCAAACCCTCGGTTTTGAAGACAAACTAAATTAGAGATGGAAAGTCCAAATACAAAAGTAGATGTATATGGATGGATAGCCACAGGAGCCTTTTCTCCATAATCCTTAGTATAATAATCATCATAGGTAAGAGGAACTTCACTGGGAAGCTTTATAAAAGAAATGGCCTTGAAGGGGGGAAATGACACTGGACCACTGTCCTCAAGCACCAGGATGACACTTGGAGGACTCTTCCAGCACAGGAGAAAATGATATAACTGAGAAAAATAAGTGAATCCAAATACTGTTGACCCTTGAACAACACAGGTTTAAATTATGTGGGTCCATGTATACACAGATTTTTTTTATATAAATGGAGTATTGTAAGTGTATTTTCTCTTCCTTATGATTTTCTTAATAACATTTTCTTTTCTCTTGTTTACTTCATTGTAAGAATACAATATATAATACATATAACTTACAAAAACAAGTGTTAATCAACTGTCCATATTATTGGTGAGGGTTCTAGTCAACAGTAGGCTGTTGAGAGTGCCTGGGTTGCCCAGTTGGTTAAGCGTCTGCTTTTGGCTCAGGTCATGACCCTGGGGTCCTGGGATCAAGCCCCATGTGTGTCTCCCTGCTCAGTGGGGAACCTGCTTCTCCCTCTGCTTCTGCCTCTGCCTTTGTCCTGCCCCCCCTTCTCCTGCTCTCTCTCTCACTCGCTCACTCACTCTCTCTCAAATAAATAAAATCTTTTAAAAAAAAAGTAGGCTATTAGAAGTTAAGTTTTGGTGGAGTAAAGAGGTTCACACAGATTTTTGACCACCATATTGTTCAATACTCAACTGTGCCTCCATTCAGATAACATTTATTGTCTGTACTATGGCCTTGACAGCAAACAAGGAAATGGAGATGCAGAAGTGAAGAAATGTCCTCTAGCCTTGAAGAGTTTTATAGTCTAGGGGAATGGTCAGCATAGCAGCCAAGTAGCCTGTGATTATTTTAATGTCTTTTTTATTTTCAACTTTTTAGAAATGTACAAATCCATGGTATAAAACATTAATGAGGTAACTTTAGCAGCAGATAATTAGATCTTTCCATAATATTAACTTGACTCTTTTGCAGGCATATCTCTGTAATTCTAGGTGATTAAATGGCTCTCAATATGTAAAATTGTAATAAATTAATAATATCCTGTCATTTTGTTTGTCACTTTGGCATTTGTGCCATAGTATCATAGGTTTTTACCTTACTTAATAAGCTTCTGTGAGACAATACAAGTCTAGAGTTAAGAGACAGAACAACAGCCATAAATGCTTTCCCCACATACACACACAAAACCTGTAAAGCAATTTCTGTGCAAATTGTACTCCTTGAAGTGCTCAATTCATTACCTCCAAATGAAAAAAAATAAAAACACTCTTGCGTTTTTTAAAGGTAGAATTTTTTTCTTTCCAATATTTGTCTATTTATATTGTCAATAACTGAAAGCCTTTCATGCAGTCATTGAGCATGTCAGCAGCAGCCTGAAGTTACCCACAGCTAGGACATCTCTCACCCTTGTCACCAAACTGAAGAACGCATGTCAGTGTTTTCACCATTTGGCACAGAAAGGGGGGACTTACCTCACTCAAGCACTTTTCAGCACCTCTGGAGTGTGTTCTGTGTACCTCTGACTCAACCATAATGGTAGAGATCCATAAGGGTCCCGGAGTCCGTAGCAAGGATCTTAGAATGCAGCATTGTCAGTTACATTCCAAATAGCAAAAGCCAAAAATGAAACATATATTAGAATACAGCATCATTCAAAGAGTTTAATATTATTAAAAAATTTTAAATATCATTAGAAAAAGAATTGCAATCCTAGTGATTCTAACATTGTATTAACATGTACTACAAACTACTACGATCAGAGAGACCTGATATGCCTTTTTCTTTTATCCTGAACATCTGTCCAACACAAAAGGCTTGGAATCCTCAATTGAGCCCTCCCCGATATGGACAAAATTGAACATAACCTAGAAGCTATTCCACCTCTCCACCAGCCCTTTAAACAAAGATTAAAAGAAAGATGCTATAAAAATGTTTTTGACATTTCCCATTTTTAAATATAAACACATTGATGTATTTTTAATACTATAAAACAGATAAAAGAGAGAGTAATATTTTTAAAGGGTGGAATACTTTTTATGCTAAAGTAAACAAAACAAAAGAGCTGTCCAGGAAGTCAAAAGTTATTATCCATGAGAAGAAGCATGTTTTTTTCATTACAGAAACAAGCAGGTCCAAATGCATCAGACATGTGATGTCCAAAGGCTGGGTGCGTGTTCACGGCTACATTTGACCACGTTAAGTATTCAGCCTGAGGCTACCCAGCAACCCCCACAACAGGGAAAGCTGACTGTTCTGAAGGCCAAGGAAGGACATTCTCCACAGATGTCAGGTGAAAAGGAGAATGTCTTTCATCAAGCCCTACTTCCTGCACTACCCTGAAGAATTCTGCTCATGACTAAAATTCCTTTGACACTGTCCTGACCGAATGAAATTCTTTTCTTCAGAGCCAGTACGTACTACACCATACGCAACATCTTTGGGAAGAAACATACTTGAGAAGCACACTATGCAGTCTTTCATGATGTAAGTTCATCCCAATGTACTCATTTTCCCATTTCTAAAGTAGACCAAGATCTAAGTTGGCAATATCTAAGCTGATTTACTATTTAAGACTAAGCATTTATTTTATGAGCTGTATGCTTAATGATAACCTGCCCTGAGAAGTCTCAAAATGAGTATATAGGACTGAACATGTATACACAAACATGCATGTACACACACATACTCACACACTACTATACCACACATACAACCAGCAATGTAGAGATTTACAATTGGAAAAGAACATTTGACATCATCTCTCATTGTTCAGAGTCCACAGTGTCTTTCCCACCAATAACTAAAGATCAGAAAGTCCCATTACAAAATTTCATAATCATTCCCTTCATGCTAAACACCACAGCAAGTTCTGAGCATAAGAAGTTGAAACTCCACAGATAACTGAGCGGGTGGTCACCTGGGTTTGAGTGGTTGGTCGCTCCTCCCACCCCCACCCCAGCCCGGAACTCACTTAGAAGTTAGAAAGTTAGATGTTGTAATTAGGGGCCAAATAAACTCTGCCCTGAATTAATCATTCATTTTAGGTATCTGTTTGCCCGCAAACATAAAATAAAATAAACAAAATAAAAATGGACTTGTTAAGCTGAGAATTTTTCAAATATTGTGTCTCTGAAAAAAATACTATAGTTGAAACTTTATTTGATTAAACTTTTTAACTTCAGAGAGTTAGAACATGGGCTTATCCAACTGCAGCTAAAATGGACTCACCGTACACATCATCAGACACAGGTTGTAAAGACTGCTTGTCACTGTCAGTGATGGACTTATCCTTCAGTGGTTTTCCACTGCACTCAGGGTGAAGTCTTGTCTCTTAGACTGCCAGGGATGGTCTTCCATGGTCTTTCATTCTTTCCCATCATGTATTTTACCTTTAATCTCGTTAACTTCCACATGCTCTTACACAAGCTTCTCTCTCTGGCTAAAGTCCCTTTTGCCACATTCCCACTAGTCAAAATAATATCTTTCTTCAAGAGCCATCTTGCTTCCTTTCTGGTAGGACCAGACAGGGCAATACCACAGGAAAAGTCCCCTGACAGAATCAGCTGCAAAGGGCATCTCTTACCCACAGGTGTGCTGTAGAACTGTTGCCCAGAATGAAAGGCTAGTCCAGGGAGAAGAAAGTCCTATCCAAACCACAGAGCATGGAGTCCACAGAAGCTTACTGTTCCTATTCTGTTCCTGGTGTGATGGGGTGAGTGGTATGCTTACCAATATCTTCAAACACAGATTTCTGTTATACCAAATTTCTGATTTACTCAATGAATATTTACAGAGCTTCTATCTTTATCTAGTGACTATGCTATATGGGTGATTAAAGCACAGTCCTGCCTCTTGAAGAAGCCCAGTCTAGTGAAGAGAAGAACATGTGAACTGATAACTAGGTTACAACAACCCTGTGTTACCTTAGATGTGTTAAGAAAGAGTTATTGGAACATGTCATCAAAACGGGGCCAGGAATGATGTCCAAAAGGACATGAGCTGCATCTTGTAAGAATGAGTGGAACTGGGCCAGCTGGACTGGAGTGGAAATGGCATGACACACAGTGAAAGACAGAGACAATACACAGCAAAGTATACTCAATGAGAAAAGAAAAACGAAAAGGGTGTGTGTGAGTCCAGCAATGGGGCTTAATTACAAAGGGCCTGGATTGTCTACCAAAAATGTATGGATTTCCCCTTCAAGATTTTAAGGAGTCTTACACAGGCAAATAAGCAAGCCATTCTGCAATAATTGAGAATGGAGAAAAAGAGGTAGATTCAAAAGCTATTTAAGAGATAAAAGCCACAATTCTTGGTATGGAGAAATAGGGAGAGGAAAGAATCAAGTATAATTCAAAGTTTTCTAGTTCAAGTTATTGGGTTCTTGATAATATCAATAAGCAAGATCTGGAGTTCAGGTGGCACATGCTGAGGCATGGATGATAAGTAGGCTCTGGATGAGGCAAATGGAGGTGCCTGGTGAAGAGCAGGCTAGTGTGAGGGGCAGAGGAGAACACCAGAGACTCAGACTTGGGGTCATTAAGAACGGGATGTTAAACAGAGGGTCAAAAAGTGAAAAAGCATGCCCCCCCCCACCATCAGCACAGTTTGTATATCAAGGGTACAATAAGTGTACAATGAAGTCTAGGATGAAATAGTGGGGACTGCCAACATTTAAGAAGGAATCCAAGATACTGGAAAGCATCAGAAATCATTACTCTTATTCATAAGACAACTAGGCATGGAGCTGTACAAATATTTGCAATTACTGGGGGGGGGAAGGGAAAAGATGGTGGAGGAGTAGGGGACCCTATTCCAACCGGTCCCCTGAAATGAGCTAGATATCTACCAGACCACTCTGAACACCCATGAAATCGGCCTGAGATGTAAGAAGATATATCTGGACCTCTACAAACAGAATATCGCAGGCAGTTGATTTTGAGGTATGAAGCGGGGAGCCGTGATTCCGTGGGCACATATTTGAAGATAAACAGAAGGGAGAGGGAGCCATGGACATCCTGCACCACCAGCTAGAGAAAGCCTCCCACACTGGGGACAGGCCACAGACTCACAGACCGGTAGCAGCAGGGAAAGGACTTTAAGGCAGCCCCCAGGACTGAAACCCCCAGCGGTGGAGCCATGCAAATGAACTGGGAGTGGCTGGCAGTTTTAGAAGCACAAAGGGCAGAGACGTGCCTGGACCTGGAGGCGAGGACTGGGAGCCCTGCTGAGGGGTGCACAACCCAGGACACTGCAGTTTATAGCAGCAAGACAGAAACAGAGATAGTGTGCCCTCGAGAGCTCACTGAAGAACAGACTGCGATCTCTCTGCTCTGAGGCAGAGGGTTGGAAATGGTCTCTTCTGCTCTGACTCTCAGAAGAGATGCAGAAATCTGCCAAGGAAAGCCGCCAGAGAACAAAAGCCCCAAAACACCAGTTTTCAATGAGCCCATCCCCCCCCCACAGGGGGCAGGGCAACTCTGCCCAAACAGGGTTGCCTGAGTAACAGTGCAGCAGGCCCCTCCCCCAGAAGACAGGCTGGGAGAACAAGAGGCTGACAACCCTAAGGTCCTTATAAAACAGGTGCATCTTGCTTGGGTTGTGGTCAATACTTTGGACTCTGTACACTCCCTCAACCATCCCTCAACAGAATGACTAGGAGGAGGAACCCCCAAAATAGAAAAGACTCAGAGACTGTAACTTCTGCCACAGATTTACAAAAGGATACAGATATAACCAAGATGTCAGAAATGGACTTCAGGGTAATAGTTATGAAGACGATAGCTAGAATGGAGAAATCGATTAATGGCAGCATAGAGTCTCTAAGGGCAGAAATGAAAACTGAACCGGCAGAACTTAAAAATCCTTTCAATGAGATCCAATCTAATCTAGATACTCTAACAGCTAGGGTAAATGAGGCAGAAGAACAAATTAGTGATCTAGAAGACCAATTGATAGAAAAGAAGGAAAAGGAAGAGGCCTGGGAGAAACAGCTCAAAATCCATGAAAACAGAACTAGAGAAATAAGTGATGCCATGAAATGTTCCAATGTCAGAATTATTGGGATCCCTGAGGGGGTGGAAAGAGAGAGGACTAGAAGATATATTTGAGCAAATTGTAGCTGAGAACTTCCCTAATCTGGGGAAGGAAACAAACATTCATGTCCTAGAGGCAGAGAGGACCCCTCCTAAGATCAAGGAAAACAGGCCAACACCTCAGCTTGTAATAGTAAAACCTGCAAATCTTAGAACCAAGGAAACCATCTTAAGGGCAGTTAGGGGGAAGAGATTCCTTACGTACAGAGGGAGGAACATCAGAATAACGTCAGACCTATCCACAGAGACCTGGCAAGCCAGAAAGGCCTGGCAAGACATATTCAGGGTACTAAATGAGAAGAACACTCAGGCAAGAATACTTTATCCGGCAAGGCTGTCATTTAGAATGGATAGAGAGATGCAGAGCTTCCAAGACTGGCAGAAACTAAAAGAATATGTGACCACTAAGCCAGCCCTGCAAGAAATATTAACGGGGGTTCTATAAAAAGAGAAAGACCCCAAGAGTGATATAGAACAGAAATTTACAGAGACAATCTATAGAAACAAGGACTTCACAGGCAACATGATGACAATAAATTCATATCTTTCAATAATCACTCTCAACGTGAACAGCCTAAATGCTCCCATAAAACAGCACAGGGTTGCAGATTGGATAAAAAGACAGGATCCATCCATATGCTGCCTACAAGAGACTCATTTTGAACCTAAAGATACATCCAGACTGAAAGTGAAGGTATGGAGATCCATCTTCCATGCCAACGGAACTCAAAAGAAAGCTGGGTAGCAATGCTTAAATCAGACAAATTAGATTTTAAGCTAAAGACTAGTTCGAGACACAGAAGGACACTACATCTTTCTGAAAGGGTCTATCCAACAAGAAGATCTAACAATTGTAAATATCTACACCCTTAACATGGGAGCAGCCAAGTACATAAGGCAACTGTTAACCAAAATAAAGAGTCATATTGATAATAATATGTTAATTGTAGGAGACCTCAATACTCCATTCTCAGCAATAGACAGATCATCTAAGCAGAAAATCAACAAAGAAACAAGACCTTGGAATGACACATTGGACCAGATGGACCTCATAGATATATACAGAACATTCCACCCTAAAACAACAGAATACTCATTCTTCTCAAGTGCACATGGAACTTTCTCCAGAATAGACGACATACTGGGTCAGAAATCAGGTCTCAACTGATACCAAAAGATTGAGATCATTCCCTGCATCTTCTCAAACCATAATACTTTAAAAGTGGAACTCAATCACAAGAAAAAATTTGGCAGAAATTCAAACACTTGGAAGCTAAAGACCACTCTGCTCAATAATGTTTGGGTCAACCAGGAAATCAAAGAAGAACTTAAACAATTCAGGGACACCAAAGAGAATGAAAACACATCAGACCAAAACTGCAAAGGTGGTCCTAAGGGGAAAATACATAGCCATCCAAGCCTCACTCAAAAAAAATAGAAAAATCCCGAATTCACCAACTAACTTTACACCTTAAAGAACTAAGATAAAGCAACAAACAATGCCTAAGCCACGCATTAGAAGAGAAATAATTAAGATTAGAGCAGAGATCAATGAATTAGAAACCAGAAACACGGTAAATCAGATCAATGAAACTAGAAGCTGGTTCTTTGAAAGAATTAATAAGACCGAGGGGGCGGAGCAAGATGGCGGAGGAGTAGGAGACCTGGATTTCATCTCCTCTCAGGAATTCAGCTGGATAAGGATCAAACCATTCTGAACACCTACAAACCCAACAGGAGATCGAAGAAAGGAATAGCAACAACTCTCTGAACAGAAAAGCGACCACTTTAGAAGGTAGGACGTGCAGAGAAGTGAATCCGAGGCGATATTCGGGAGGATAGACAGCGGGGGAGGGGCCTCCATCGGCCGCTTCTGGCAAGTGATAGAGCCACGGAGCACAGAATTGGAACTTTTAGAAGTCTGCTCCGCTGAGGGATGTCACTCCGGTGGCTACGTAGGGGGTGGAATCCTCGTGGGACAGTGTGGTCTCAGGACCCTTGGGGTCACAGAAAGACTGGGGGTGCCTGAGTGCAGCAGAGCTCCCAGGTATCGGAGCAGGGAAGCCGGCTGCAGAGACAGAGCCCAGGCACGGGCTTTCAGCTCGGGGTTGTCATAAACCGTGATCCACGGCACAGTCAGGCCACTGCTCCTCCAGCAGGGACCCAACAAGTGGAAGATCCGGGGAGACTCCCCTTCCTCCCCTGGGAGGAGCCGCGCGGGAGCGCACCGCAGGGATCTGCTGGGTTTGGAGACTCCACACGGGGTCGGGTGCCAGAGATAGGAACGCGCGGCCACAGGCAGGGTGAGCACGGAGTGCGGCCGGAGACTGGGGAGATGGGAGTGACTGACGGCTTTTCTCTGGGGGCTCACTGAGGAGCAGGGCCCGAGTTCTCGGCTCCTCCGAGGCGCAGATTGGGAGGCCACCATTTTCACTCTCTGCCTCCAAAGCTGTACGGAAAGCTTGCGGGGAACAAAAGCCCCGGAGAGCAAACCCGAGCTGATTACTTAGCCCAGACCGGGCAAGGGCAGGGCAATTCCACCTCCAGCAAAGACATTTGGAAACCACGGCAACAGGCCCCTCCCCCAGAAGATCAGCGAGAACAGCCAGCCAAGACCAAGTTTACCAGTCAATGAGAACGGCAGAACTCCAGCGCTAGGGGAATACTGCACATAGAATTCATGGGTTTTTATGAGAGACGATGGACTCTGAAAAACAAACAGGGTTCTAGAGGGGAGGGGGGTGGGAGGATGGGTTAGCCTGGTGGTGGGTATTGAGGAGGGCACATTCTGCATGGAGCACTGGGTGTTATGCACAAACAATGAATCATGGAACACTTCATCTAAAACTAATGATGTAATGTATGGGGATTAACATAAGAATAAAAATTTAAAAAAAAAAAAAAAAAGAATTCATGGGTTTTTTACCATGATTCTTTAGTCTTTCACGGTTAATTTTTTTTAACTGTCTTTTTTTCTTTTTTTTTTTTGAATTTTCCTTTTTCCCTTTTTCAACCAACTTCTTATGAATCCCTTTTTTAAAAAACATTTTTATTTTTCATCTTTAGAGTCATATTCTATCCCTTCATAGTAGTTACCCGTATTTTTGGCATATATATATAAGTTGTTTTCTCTTTAAAATTTTGAGATAGTTTCTTCTAACAGATCAAAATATACCCTAAATCTCTAGTGTATGGTTTTTTTTCTACTCCCCTGCCTTATCACATTCTCTCCCTTTTTTTTTAAATCCTCTTCTTTCTTTTTTCAAACAACTTCTTATCAATTCCTTGCATAAAATTTTTTATAATTTCCATCTTTACAGTCATATTCCATCCCTTCATCATATCAACCCTTATTTTTGTACGTATGTAAGTTTTTCTTTCTTTAAAATTTGGGAGGCACTTTCTTCGACCAGACCAAAATCACCCAAAATCTAGTGTATGGCACTGATCTATATACCAGCCTAATCATATTTGATCACATTCTATTTTTTGTTTTGTTTTGTTTTGTTCTGTTTTTGTTTGTTTTTATCTTTATCTTTTTCTTTTACTTTTTTCTTTTTTTTCTTTTTTCTCTCTTGCCCTTTCTTTTCCCACTGCTTCAGGTCTTTTCTGATTTGTTTAGAGTATATTTTCTGGGGACATTGTTACCCTGCTAGCATTTTGTTCTCTCATTAATCTTTTCTCCTCTGCACAAAATGACAAGACGGAAAAAATCACCTCAACCAAAAGAACAAGAGGTAGTATCCACTGCCAGGGAGCTACTCAATATGGACATTACTACGATGTCAGATCTAGAGTTCAGAATCATCACTTTAAAGATGCTAGCTGGGCTTGAAAAAAGCATGGAAGTTATTAGAGAAACCCTTTCTGAAGAAGTAAAAGAACTAAAATCTAACCAAGTCGAAATCAAGAAGGCTATTAATGAGGTGCAATCAAATATGGGGGCGCTAATGGCTAGGATAAGAGGCAGAAGAAGGAATCAGTGATATAGAAGACCAAATGATGGAAAATAAAGAAGCTGAGAAAAAGAGAGATAAACAACTACTGGATCACGAGGGCAGAATTCGAGAGATAAGCGATACCATAAGATGAAACAACATTAGAATAATTGGGATCCCAGAAGAAGAAAAAAGACAGGGGGGCAGAAGGTATAATGGAGCAAATTATAGCAGAGAACTTCCCTAATTTGGGGAAGGAAACAGGCATCAAAATCCAGGAAGCACAGAGAATCCCTCTCAAAATCAATAAAAATAGGTCAACACCCTGACATCTAATAGTAAAACTTATGAGTCTCAGACACAAAGAGAAAATCCTGAAAGCAGCTCGGGAGAAGAGATATGTAACCTACAATGGTAGAAACATTAGATTGGGAACAGACCTATCCACAGAGACCTGGCAGGCCAGAAAGGACTGGCAGGATATATTCAGAGCACTAAATGAGAAAAATATGCAGCCAAGAATACTATATCCAGCTAGGCTGTCATTGAAAATCGAAGGAGAGATAAAAAGCTTCCAGGACAAACAAAAACTAAAGGAATTTGCAAACACAAAACCAGCCCTACAAGAAATCTTGAAAGGGGTCCTCTAAGCAAAGAGAGAGCCTAAAGGCAACACAGACCAGAAAGGAACACAGACAATATACGGTAACAGTCACCTTACAGGCAATACAATGGCACTAAATTCCTATCTTTCAATAGTTACCCTGAATGTAAATGGGCTAAAAGCCCCAATCAAAAGACACAGGCTATCAGACTGGATTAAAAAACAAGACCCATCGATATGCTGTCTGCAAGAGACTCATTTTAGAACCAAAGACACCCCCAGATTGAAAGTGAGGGGGTGGAAAACCATTTACCATGCTAATGGACACCAAAAGAAAGCTGGGGTGGCAATCCTTACATCAGACAAATTAGATTTTAAACCAAAGACTGTAATAAGAGATGAGGAAGGACACTATATCCTACTTAAAGGGTCTATCCAACAAGAAGATCTAACAATTGTAAATATCTATGCCCCTAACATGGGAGCAGCCAATTATATAAGGCAATTAATAACAAAACCAAAGAAACACATCAACAACAATACAATAATAGTGGGGGACTTTAACATCCCCCTCACTGAAATGGACAGATCGTCTAAGCAAAAGATCAACAAGGAAATAAAGACTTTAAATGACACAATGGACCAAATGGACTTCACAGACATATTCAGAACATTCCATCCCAAAGAAACAGAATACACATTCTTCTCTAGTGCCCATGGAACATTCTCCAGAATAGATCACATCCTAGGTCATAAATCAGGTCTCAACCAGTACCAAAAGATTGGGATCATTCCCGGCCTATTTTCAGACCACAATGCTTTGAAACTAGAACTCAGTCACAAGAGGAAAGTCGGAAAGAACTCAAACACTTGGAGGCTAAAGAGCATCCTACTGAATTATGAATGGGTCAACCAGGAAATTAAAGAAGAATTAAAAATTTCATGGAAACCAATGAAAATGAAAACACAACTATTCAAAATCTTTGGGATGCAGCAAAGGCAGTCCTAAGAGGAAAGTATATAGCAATACAAGCCTTTCTCAAGAAACAAGAAAGGTCTCAAGTACACAACCTAACCCTACACCTAAAGGAGCTGGAGAAAGAACAGCAAATAAAGCCTAAATCCAGCAGGAGAAGAGAAATAATAAAGATCAGAGCAGAAATCAATGAAATAGAAACTAAAAGAACAGTAGAACAGATCAACAAAACTAGGAGCTGGTTCTTTGAAAGAATTAACAAGATGGATAAACCCCTGGCCAGACTTATCAAAAAGAGAAGAGAAATGACCCAAATCAACAAAATCATGAATGAAAGAGGAGAGATCACAACCAACACCAAAGAAATACAAACAATTATAAGAACATATTATGAGCAACTCTATGCCAGCAAATTAGATAACCTGGAAGAAATGGATGCATTCCTAGAGATGTATCAACTACCAAAACGGAACCAGGAAGAAATAGAAAACCTGAACAGACCTATAACCACTAAGGAAATTGAAGCAGTCATCAAAAATCTCCCAACAAACAAAAGCCCAGGGCCAGATGGCTTCCCAGGGGAATTCTACCAACATTTAAAGAAGAATTAATACCTATTCTTCTGAAACTGTTCCAAAAAATAGAAATGGAAGGAAAACTTCCAAACTCATTTTATGAGGCCAGCATTACCTTGATCCCAAAACCAGACAAAGACCCCATCAAAAAGGAGAATTACAGAACAATATCCCTGATGAACATGGATGCAAAAATTCTCACCAAAATACTAGCCAATAGGATCCAACAGTACATTAAAAGGATTATTCACCACGACCAAGTGGGATTTATCCCTGGGCTGCAAGGTTGGTTCAACATCCGCAAATCAATCAACGTGATACAATACATCAACAAAAGAAGGAACAAGAATCATATGATCCTCTCAGTAGATGCAGAAAAAGCATTTGACAAAGTACAGCATCCTTTCTTGATCAAAACTCTTCAGAGTATAGGCATAGAGGGTACATACCTCAATATCATAAAAGCCATCTATGAAAAACCTACAGCAAATATCATTCTCAATGGGGAAAAACTGAGAGCTTTCCCCCTAAGGTCAGGAACACGGCAGGGATGTCCACTATCACCACTGCTATTCAACATAGTATTGGAAGTCCTAGCCACAGCACTCAGACAACAAAAAGAAATCAAAGGCATCCAAATCGGCAAAGAAGAAGTCAAACCTTCACTCTTTGCAGATGATATGTTACTTTATGTAGAAAACCCAAAAGACTCCACCCCAAAACTGCTAGAACTCATACAGGAATTCAGTAAAGTGGCAGGATTTAAAATCAATGCACAGAAATCAGTGGCATTCCTATACACCAACAACAAGACAGAAGAAAGAGAAATTAAGGAGTTGATCCCTTTTACAATTGCACCCAAAACCATAAGATACCTAGGAATAAATCTATCCAAAGAGGCAAAGGATCTGTACACAGAAAACTATAAAATACTCATGAAAGAAATTGAGGAAGACACAAAGAAATGGAAAAACGTTCCATGCTCATGGATTGGAAGAACAAATATTGTGAAGATGTCAATGCTACCTAGAGCAATCTACACATTCAATGCAATCCCCATCAAAATACCATCCACTTTTTTCAAAGAAATGGAACAAATAATCCTAAAAGTTGTATGGAACCAGAAAAGACCCCGCATAGCCAGAGGAATGTTGAAAAAGAAAAGCAAAGCTGGTGGCATCACAATTCTGGACTTCCAGCTCTATTACAAAGCTGTCATCATCAAGACAGCATGGTACTGGCACAAAAACAGACACATAGATCAATGGAACAGAATAGAGAGCCCAGAAATGGACCCTCAACTCTATGGTCAACTCATCTTCGACAAAGCAGGAAAGAATGTCCAATGGAAAAAAGACAGTCTCTTCAACAAATGGTGTTGGGAAAACTGGATAGCCACATGCAGAAGAATGAAACTGGACCATTTCCTTACACCACACACAAAAATAGACTCCAAATGGTTGAAAGACCTCAATGTGAGACAGGAGTCCATCAAAATCCTAAAGGAGAACACAGGCAGCAACCTCTTTGACCTCAGCTGCAGCAACTTCTTCCTAGAAACATCGCCCAAGGCAAGGGAAGCAAGGGCAAAAATGAACTATTGGGACTTCATCAAGATAAAAAGCTTTTGCAAAGCAAAAGAGACAGTCAACAAAACCAAAAGACAATCGACAGAATGGGAGAAGATATTTGCAAATGACATATCAGATAAAGAGCTAGTATCCAAAATCTATAAAGAACTTACAAACTCAACACCCAAAGAACAAAGAATCCAATCAAGAAATGGGCAGAAGACATGAACAGACATTTTTCCAAAGAAGACATCCAAATGGCCAACAGACACATGAACAAGTGCTCAATATCGCTCGGCATCAGGGAAATCCAAATCAAAACCTCAATGAGATACCACCTCACAGCAGTCAGAATGGCTAAAATTAACAAGTCAGGAAATGACAGATGTTGGCGGGGATGCAGAGAAAGGGGAACCCTCCTACACTGTTGGTGGGAATGCAAGCTGGTGCAGCCACTCTGGAAAACAGTATGGAGGTCCTCAAAAAGTTGAAAATAGAGCTACCATAGGATCCAGCAATTGCACTACTGGGTATTTACCCCAAAGATACAAAAGTAGGGATCCGAAAGGGTATGTGCACCCCGATGTTTATAGCAGCAATGTCCACAATAGCCGAACTGTGGAAAGAGCCAAGATGTCCATCGACAGATGAATAGATAAAGAAGACGTGGTATATATATACAATGGAATATTATGCAGCCATCAAAAGGAATGAGATCTCGCCATTTGCAACAACATGGATGGAACTGGAGGGTATTATGCTGAGCGAAATAAGTCAAACAGAGAAAGACATGTATCATATGACCTCACTGATATGAGGAATTCTTAATCTCAGGAAACACACTGAGGGTTGCTGGAGTGGGGGGTGGGGTGGGAGGGATGGGGTGACTGGGTGATAGACATTGGGGAGGGTATGTGCTCTGGTAAGCACTGTGAATTGTGCAAGACTGTTGAATCCCAGATCTGTACCTCTGAAACAAATAATGCAATATATGTTAAGAGAAAAAAAAAAGAAGAAGGTAGCAGGAGGGAAAGAATAAGGGGGGAATTCGGAGGGGTAGACAAACCATGAGAAGATGGACTCTGAAATACGGACTGAGGATTCTAGAGGGGAGGGGGGTGGGAGTTTGGGTTGGTCTGGTGATGGGTATTGAGGAGGGCACGTTCTGCATGGAGCACTGGGTGTTATGCACAAACAATGAATCATGGAACACTACATCTAAATCTAATGATTAATGTATGGGGATTAACATAACAATAAAAAAATTTTTTTAAAAGAATTAATAAGATCAATAAACCACTGGCCAGACTTATCCAAAAGAAAAGAGAAAGGACCCAAATTAATAAGATTATGAATGAAAGGGGAGAGATCACGACTAACACCAAGGAAATAGAAACAATTATTAGAAATTATTATCAACAACTATATGCCAATAAATTAAGCAACCTGGAAGAAATGGACGCCTTCCTGGAAACCTATAAACTACCAAGACTGAAACAGGAAGAAATTGATAACCTGAATAGGCCAATAACCAGTAATGAGAATGAAGCCGTGATCAAAAACCTCCCAAAAAACAAGAGTCCAGGACCTGAAGGATTCCCTGGGGAATTCTACCAAACATTCAAAGAAGAAATAATACCTATTCTCCTGAAGCTGTTTCAAAAAATAGAAACAGAAGGAAAGCTTCCAAACTCATTCTATGAGGCCAGCATTACCTTAATCCCCAAACCAGGCAAAGACCCCATCAAAAAGGAGAATTCCAGACTGATATCCCTGATGAATATGGATTCCAAAATTCTCAACAAAATCCTAGCTAATAGGCTCCAACAATACATTAAAAGGATCATCTACCATGACCAAGTAGGATTTATCCCTGGGATGCAAGTGTGGTTCTACACTCGCAAATCAATCAGTGTGATAGAACACATTAATAAGAGGAGAGAGAAGAACCATATGGTCCTCTCAATTGATGCTGAAAAAGTATTTGAAAAAATACAGCATCCTTTCCTGATTGAAACTCTTCAGAGTATAGGGATAGAGGGAACATTCCTCAAGTTCATAAAATCCATCTATGAAAAACCCACAGCAAATACCATCTTCAATGGGGAAAAGACGAGAGTCTTTCCCCTAAGATCAGGAACACAACAAGAATGCCCACTCTCGCCACTACTGTGGTACTAGAAGTCCTAGCAACAGCAATCAGAAAACAAAAAGAAGTAAAACATATTCAGATTGGCAAAGAAGTTAAACTCTCTCTCTTCACAGATGACATGATACTTTATGTGGAAAATCCAAAAGACTCCACCCCCAAATTACTAGAACTTATACAGCAATTCAGTAATGTGGCAGGATACAAAATCAATGCATACAAATCAGTTGCTTTCTTATACACTAACAATGCAACTGTAGAAAGAGAAATTAGAGAAACAATTCCATTTACAATAACACCAAAAACTGTAAGATACCCCGGAATAAATCCAACCAAAGAGGTAAAGGATCTATACTCTAGGAACTACAGAACCCTCATGAAAGAAACTGAAGAAGACACAAAAAGATGGAAAAATATTCCATGTTCATGGATCGGAAGAATAAACATTGTTAAAATGTCTATGCTACCCAGAGCAATCTATACCTTCAACGCCATCCCAATCAAAACTCCAATGACATTTTTCACAGTGCTGGAACAATCCTCAAATTTGTATGGAATCAGAAAATCGCCAAGGAAATGTTGAAAAAGGAAAACAAAGCTGGGGGCATCACGTTGCCTGATTTCAAGCTATATTACAAAGCAGTGATCACCGAGACAGCATGTTATTGGCACAAAAACAGACATATAGACCAATGGAACAGATTAGAGAGCCCAGATATAGATCCTCAACTCTATGGTCAAATAATCTTAGACAAAGCAGGAAAAAAATATGCAATGGAAAAAAGACAGTCTCTTCAATAAATGGTGCTGGGAAAATTGGACAGCTATATATGGAAGAATGAAACTCGACCATTCTGTGACACCATACACAAAGATAAACTAAAAATGGATGAAAGACCTCAGTGTGAGACAGGAATCCATCAAAATCCTAGAGGAGAACATAGGTGGTAACATAGGTCTTCGACATTGGCCACAGCAACTTCTTTCAAGATACATCTCCAAAGACAAGTGAAACAAAAGCAAAAATGAACTTTTGGGACTTCATCAAGATAAAAAGCTTCTGCACAGCAAAGGAAACAGTCAACAAAACAAAGAGGCAACCCACGAATGGGAGAAGATATTTGCAAATGACACTACAGACAAAGGGCTGGTATCCAAGATCTATAAAGAATTTCTCAAACTCAACACCCAAAAAACAAATAATCAAGTCAAAAAATGGGCAGAAGACATGAACAGACACTTCTCCAAAGAAGACATACAAATGGCTAACAGACACATGAAAAAATGTTCATCATCATTAGCCGTCAGGGAAATCCAAATCAAAACCACATTGAGATACCACCTTACACCAGTTAAAATGGTAAAAATTGACAGGGCAAGAAACAACAAATGTTGGAGAGGTTGTGGAGAAAGGGGAACCCTCTTACACTGTTGGTGGGAATGCAAGTTGGTACAGCCACTTTGGAAAACAGTGCAGAGGTGCCTCAAAAAAATTAAAAAATAGAGCTACCCTATGACCCAGCAATTACACTACTGGGTATTTACTCCAAAGACACAGATGTAGTGAAAAGAAGGGCCATATGCACCCCAATGTTCATAGAAGCAATGTCTGCAATAGCCAAACTGTGGAAAGACCCGAGATGCCCTTCAACAGATGAATGGATAAAGAAGATGTGGTCCATAGATAAAATGGAATATTACTCAGCCATCAGAAAGGATGAACACCCATCTTCTACATCAACATGGATGGGACTGGAGGAGATTCTGCTAAGTGAAATAAGTCAAGCAGAGAAAGTCAATTATCATATGGTTTCACTTCTTTGTGGAACATAAGGAATAGCATGGAGGACATTAGGAGAAGGAAGGGAAAAAGGAAGCGGGAGAAATCGGATGGAGAAATGAACCATGAGAGACTATGGACTCTGAGAAACAAACTGAGGGTTTTAGAGGGGAGGGGGTAGGGGGATGAGTTAGCCCGGTGATGGGTATTAAGGAGGGCACATATTGCATGGAGCACTGGGTATTATACGAAAACAGTGAATCATGGAACACTACATCAAAAAACTAATGATGTACTGTATGGTGACTAACATAACATAATAAAATTAAATTAAATGAAAAAGACAAATATTTGCAATTACTGAAAAATAATCAAACTTTATTAAGTGCCTGCCATGTGCAGAACATTGTCTTATGTGTAGTGACAGATGTGAAGATGATTATAATTTGTTAAAAAAAAAAAACCTTCAGCATCAAAAGAACCTCTTGAACAGAGAACACATGAGTGTACCCCAATATGCAAGGACATGAGCTAAGTGAGAATACGGATGAGGAGGGAGGGTGGGCTAGGCAGACCCCATGTGTGGCAACATAATACTGTTGTGAGCTGAACTTGGACTAGTCAACTTCTCTTAAACAAACTGGAAGATGAGTAAGTGATCCTGTATGGAGTGGGAGCTTTACAAAGCAGGATGTGGTTGCTAGCAAAGAGTTCTACACAGGTGATGGAGAGACAGAAGATTAGAGAGGGGGAGGTTGCATGTAAATCTCTGGTGTGGTAGCCATACCCAACCTTTACCAAATCCTATAGCATGGGTCATGGGAAGACCTTGCAACAGAGAAACAGTGGATATAAACCACTCAGGGACATGCTGAAAAGCCTGAATTATGCTTCCCAGCTGCCTCTTCATCCACTGACATAAGCCCTGCGGTCCCCTGAACTAACAAGTGCTAGGAAGCCATGGGATATGACCATGCAATAATGTGTCAAGTGTTCTGCACTAATTGTAGGTAGACTCTGTCAGTACTAGTAATATTTTCTGTTTTGTTTTCCCACTATTTTCACTGTTTTCTATTTACATATTTACAGGATGTATTTATAGTCTGTAGAATACAAATTTAGATTTTAATTTAGAATATAAATTTAGATTTAAAATTTTAGATTTAAAATTTAGATTTAAAAATTATTAACACTTTAGAGTCTGTCATGTTCAAAACTTATTTTCTTAGCAAAGAAAAATTACCTTTATCTAAAAGAAACTCATAAGCTAAAAAACACTCCATGTTCAAGAGTCACAACCTATAATACGCAATTCAAGGAGTGTGTCACATATCCCTCACACACACATGCTCAGTAAGAACCCACTGAGGTGCTAGAGCTGAAAAGGCCAAGATAAGGAATTTCTATTACATCTATTATAAATATTATACTATTTAATATATTACAGATATATTAATAATGTTTATCATTATATCTATATTAATATTTAATGATTAATAAATCAATTTAATCAAATTGTGCATACACATATATATGTAATTTGGGTTAATTAGGTCTTTAGTATCTATATAATAAGATTTTGTAAAATAAGGTCCATCCTAAAATGAACAGAGAAAATCAACCTGTTAGGATGAGGATAGAGGAATAGGAAGCAGTAATTATATTGAGTTCTACCCTATGCATTACTGGATTTTTGTGTGTTTCTCTATGTGTGTAACCCATGTGTGCATATGAAATAGAAAGAGGGAGAGAGAAGATGTTCTTTGTTGTAAAGAACAAACTCTCCTACCATGTTTCTAGTCATTGAATTTTGATTAAAATTAATGCCACCCCTTGCTTGTCTAAATGTTTAGAATGTAATTATATATACTTAGTAGTAAAACTGTTCTGAATGCATTCCTGAGTCTTCTTTGGGCATTCAGAAAACATTTTGGAGTCTTGTAGCATTTCAAAAATATCACCATATTAGCAAAGAGCAAAGGTTCAGGTTATTAGAGATTTAAGGTCAACAAAATGGCGCTAACAAGGGTTTTCTGCAGATTTTTAAATCTCATTCATCCTAAGAGCTCAAAATTCTTTCAAGAACATAATTTCTCTCTACACCGTATCTATGATGCTTTCTCACTTTATCCATAGAAGAAGGACAGGCTAGATATGTTCCAAAATGTTCCATCATGTACAACAGGTGCTCTCTCATAAAACTGGGATCAAACCTTAAACCTGCTAGTTCCTATTGCAGCATTTTAGCAGAAAATTGTTATCTTCAAGAAAAACTGCTAGTAAAAACTGGGATGAAGTTATGTTCAAATCTAAGTAGAACAGAAATAAAACAAACTGAGTTAAGGATTTGACATGACAGACTGAGACATCTAAAGGGCAAGGCAGTTTAACTTTTGGCTTAAAAAGATTTCATTTTTTAAATTTTCCAAATTTATTTTTAAAAAACGCACTGAGAAAAGTTAGGAAATGGTAACAAAGGAGGGTCTCCCAGGTTATGAATAGTATTGGATGCCCAATGATGGCTTTAGTTTGGAGCATCCCTCAGACTCATGGCTTCCAGAAGTTTGCAGGTAGAAAAGTAGCTCTTTATTTGAAGCACTTCTAGTGTCTGGATTTCCACAAAGAGCTTAGAAGGAAGAAGCTGGTGGCAATCTAATTGGGATGGTAAGAGCATGAAAAGAATTATCTTGAATATTCATTGGCATAGTAAGTACAGTTTTTACTTAGCATTGGTGTTTATTTGGGGTGGTTCAAAGGCTGAATCCATAGAGATTATGGGGAGGAGGTATTAAAGCACTCAACCCCTTCCATCTATCCCGTTTGATAGGAGTCTGCCCTCATCATCCTGCTGAACAACAACAACAACAAATCTATCCATTTGTTTAAAAATTAGGCAAAAGAGGTCAAAGGCGCTCTGGGAACAGAAAGTAGTGACACCAACCGATTGTGAGGGGAGTCTTCCATGAATTTACGGGGCTTACAAATGAAAATCTTCATCATGAATTAATAATGAAACTTGCTGTGAATTGGAAGGTTCTCCGTGGCCTAGGGCTTCCATCATGGTTATGAGTAGGGGGCTTTCCATTCAAAGTCCAGTTGCCAGACAGAGCGGCCTGGCCAGAGGCCTCTACGTCAGACAGCCACACAGACTTATCTCTTCAGCTGGTGTTGAGTGTCTCCTCCTGGCACCCAAAATACACATTTCAGGTGGTTGCTCACAGTTAATGAAAATCTTAGAAAATCGGAGAATGTGATCCTTTGGGAGACCAGTTACTGCTTTTAATTTGTCTTAACTAAACTGTTACATATTCATTGCTAATTACTGGTGCCTTGGTTTATTGTCTGATACATACTAGACATACCCTTCTTGAGAGTTTTCCATAAAAGAGAATTTTATTTAAACGCATACATCGTACCATATATTGCCTACTACTGTCCAGCTCCATCCAAACATGCAAGGGGGGGTCTCCTGCAATGAGACTAGTGTTGCCTGGTACAGAATTACATACGGGGACAAGAATGTGACCCTCGGTCTGCTCCACTGCTCCCTGAATATAACAATTATGCAAATTCTTTTTGTTCAGGCTTAAGAATGTGCTATGAGCATTTTCGGTGGGCTTGGAAAAGCAGCCTTCCTCGAGATGATAGAAATACTATAATTAAATCATTTCAAGGGATTTGAATGTAACATGGTGTTACTGTGTTCTCTTTGTAGTCTGCAACTACTGTCTTAAAGAAAGTATTAGACTTGTATCCTTCTCAAGATCTCTGGTTAGAGCTTCTTGTTTAAGAACAAAGGGAAGGTTGAACCCCTCATTAGAAACAAAGTTATAATTCAATGCCCCTGCATTTCCTCCAATGCATTTGGCACTAGCGATGCATCAGGAGCAGACTGTCATCCCAGGATTCGATAAAACCATCATTTTGGCAAAACAATACAAAACAAAAATTTGGCGTTAGGAAATTGTGAGTCATCTCTGTGATTCTTCCAGCTGCGCTTTGCACTGGGGGTAATAAATCATGCATAAATAATAATCACAAAAATTAAATGTGTGGATGTTGGATAATTCTTTGTCATTGTTACTCACTAATAACAGTAATTTGGTCAAGTAAATTGTATTGATATCAAATGTTCCTAGGATGCAGCTTTCAATTAACAGGTCATGCATTCCATCCTCAAATGACACAACATTTCACTTGCTATTTCCTCCCTGATCATATTTAAAAGAGTTTCCCAGTGCTTCTTTCTTCTTTTCATTTTTCTGCTCTAGTTTCCCTTTGGTGGCCGACATCACACAGTGCTGGTGCAAGGTCGACAGGTCGGTTGTCGCTGCCAAGGAAGGAGGATGCCAGGTGCATTCCTCATTCCCATGCCAGAGCTGAAGTCGTAGCCCAGCTTTGCCCTTTCTCGTGGGCCCCACAGTGCGTGCCCAGGCAGGAGTGAGAACCTCCCACCCACAGTTAGAGGGCCCCAACTTTGTTCTACCCCAGCCAACAACCAGCCTCAGCAACCGAGTGTGGAATGGAGACTTGTCTCCAGAGAGCCTTTGTGCTTCTAGAAGACCCCACCGAGTCCTTCTTGGCTTCACACAGCAAAGCATATCTTCTATTTTTTCCACCCAAACTGGAAAGTCCACTCAAAAGAGAGCCAAGATGAACGGCTTGCCAGACTCCAGTCATGCTGTTCTGCCAAAAGCTATCTCCTATTTGATCCCTGGCTCACAAAATGACACTCATGGCGCACCTCTTCCTTTCCCCTTCTAGAATAACAAAATGCTGGAACCAGAGGCGAATAGATGTTTCCCCCTTAGTGATCTGCCCCAAGCTGCACAGGGCGTTAGAGGAAAGGTGGGAACCAGAACCAAGGGCATCAGGTCCCCAGTGCAGAGTTTGGTCTCCTGCGATGGAGGCACTTGGAAACCATCCAAGCCATCTGTGACTATTCTTCAGGGCTGGACAATACATAGAAACCAGTTTTAGACTAAATCGCCCATTGGACAGGTGCAGAAACTGAGATCAAAAGAGGCAAATGAATAAGCCCTGCTATTCAGAGGAAAATCCGTATTGTACGGAAACCCCTGCTTCCCCAGCCCGGGCCTCTCTCCCAGCTGCCCTGCCTCATGCACAGAAGGGGCCTCTGGATGCAATTCAGGGCCACCTACTTCAATTCCACATTATGACCATCAGAAATATAATGTAAGGCACAAATGCAAGCCACGTGCATAATTTAAAATTTCCTAATGGCAACATTTTAAAACGTAAAAAGAGACGAAATCAATTCCAGTAATAATTTTATGTAACCCCATATGCACAAAGCATTATCATTTGAAGGTCTGAGTGATCTAAGGTATTATTAATAAAATATTTTACATTATTTTTTAATGGCAATTCTAGTTTACCTCTCATGGCACATCTGTTTGGACCAGCCACATTTTCGTGCTCAGTCACCACATACGGCTACAGTCTGCTGTGCTGGACAAGCGAGCCGTGGCATCAGCCTCACCTCCAGGAGCTACAGCAGTCTCACTGGATGACGCCCTATCGTGGGCACCACTGCAGATCTGTTACCAGCTAACCCAGGAGCAGGCCCTGGCCAGAGTGCCTATGGAGCGATTCCTGGCATTAACACCAGCTCTATATCCCTTTTGCACTGCAAAGAAAAATGTCAAATACTTTGGGGTAGAACCTACCTCATGGTGATTCCCAAGGTCTCTTCAAGCTCTATGATGGTGATTCTGAAGCTGCTCAAAAGATTGATGTCTTTGGGGCTCCTAGGTGGCTTAAGCATCTAACTCTTGATTTCAGCTCTGGTCATGGTCTCAGGGTCATGAGATGGAGCCCTGCCCCGGGATCGGTGCTCAGTGGAGAGTCTGCTTGAGATTCTCTCTCTCCCTCTCCCTCTACCCTTCCTACTCTCTCTCTCTCTCCCTCTGTCAATCTCTCTAAAATAAATAAATAAATCTTAAAAAAATAAAAAGAAGAAGAAGGTTGATGTCTTAAAAAACTAAATCTGCTTTGGGCTAGGGTGACTCACAAAATAAATTGTGACCCTCCTTTAGTCAATGGGGGCAAGTGTACTCAGTTCCAAATTCTGTGTAAAAGCAGGAGGCTAGGCAGATCCACAACGGAATTTTAGTTGGTTAATAATATCAAATGTATCTCAACCCAAATGAGAGCAACTTTCTCTATACCTGATGTATATGGGGATAGCAAAGATACCTTGAGTATTAGTGTTGATTTTTAATATTGAGTACATGTTCACAGTAGAAAATGCTCCTCACTTGCAAACCACACAGTGAAATATCCTAGACTGATGTACTAGGGACATAACTCCTTAATGTCACCATTTCACTCCCATATTGATTTAGTTAAACTTCCACTCCCATAGTCATTATATTACATTTCCTGCTTCAACAAGGAAGCAGGGTGACTTGAAATGAGTTAGTGATAGTCTACCCCAGACAGATCCTCTGAACACAAAATCTAAAATTCAGTAGTTGTCAGGAGCAGTCCCCAGCACTGGCCACTTCAACGTCCTGGGGCAGAGAGCAGTGTGGTCCATGAGATTGCCTACTCACCCATGGAGAGGAAAACTCCAGTCAGGCCCTGGCTGGGCTTGTAGACTTGGGGAGAGCATGAGCTGAGAAGAGGGCAAGGAGAGGACATAGCCCAAAAACCACCAGGATGACCACTAGAGAACTCAGGGGGAAAAAAAACAAAGAGCAACTGAAAGAGCAGGTTTGAAAACTCCATCCATGTAAAAGGCTTGCAGTGGACGTTCAGTATTCGTGCCTTTAGATAGGTGTGCATCCACAGGACGACGGACCTTGCGAAGGGTCAGCACCTCATAAAAGAAAGAAACCTACCCTGTGGGTCGTGATTCTACTAGAGCTTCCTGAAGAGTCATGGGCTGTGGCAGATGACCCCCACTGCCGGGCAGTGACCCAGATCATGCTTAGCTCATCCATCTTTTCCTTAAATAGCTGGCCGTGGTTGAGGCTAGAATTAAATTGCTGGCATATTTGGTGCTATTTGCTCCAAGTTCATTAGCTCCTGATGTCCCCCACAGCAGCTGTGAGGCCTCATCAGAACAAAGGGGCAGTAGGAAAGGCAGCCCAGCCATTGTGAAGGCTGGTCCCCCTGACATGTTAGCCATCTTAAGGCACCCAGGCTTCTGGGACACTAAAAGCCAAAACGGCAGGGTCTAGGACCTCAGTAAGTGGAGTGAAGCAGAAAAAAACACCATCCCTTTGTCTCTAATGCATACAAATCTACTTCTTATCTCCAGGTCAGCTCTGGACTGCCTGCACTCTGTTTCCTTCATTACCCCTCAATCAATGCAGCAGGTAAAGAGCATGGGCTTGGAAGCCCCAGGACCAGCCACTGCTCCTTGTTAGCTGTGTGATCTTCAGCAAGTTACACAAAGATCTAACACGAAGCATTTTTGTGAGGATTAAATGTGTTCATGCAAGTTCCAGCCCCTCACGCTGCTACATAGACACGCTCGATAAATAGAATCTATTCCTATTTCATTCTTAGTAGTATGACGCCGCCATCACCATGATTACTGCCAGGAACAGGGGATCCAGGAAGAAGTCAATCTAGAATTCACCCTGGAGAAGTGAGCTGGACATGTGAGCCACAGTTAGTCTGCAATATGGAGGTGCTAATAGAGCTAGGACAGGCTCCAGAAGCACAAAGAAATCACTTTGAACTCTCTGGGGGAGGAGGAGCAAATCAGAGGTTTCAGAGGCCTGAAATCTGAGCTGAGCTTGAAGGGCCCCCTCCAGACGGGCAGGAGCAGGAAGGGGAGGTTAGAAGAAGCCCTCTTGCCCTCCTGCTTCCCGGTTCTGGAGAGCCCCCATTCCTGGTGGTCCTGTCTTCAGCAAACCCTTAAGACCCTTCACCCACCTCTTTTCTCTTCCTCCATAAACCGCCTCAGAACAAGGCTCAGACTCCCCATTTCTCACCTGTGGGCCCTGAATGAAATGCCCAGGCATTTTGATCATTTTAGAGGCTTTTAAAAAAAAAAAAACTAATAACAACAGAAAAATGCATGAACATTTTAAATTGAAAATCCAAGGACTATACAACCGTGAAAGTCATAGTGTAGCCAAGGGAGCTCTGGCCGTGATTTGGCTCAGGCTTTGGGACTGACGGACCTGAACCCAGGTTCCTCAAACCACACTGGAAGCAGAAGAGGTGCAGAATGGTTCTCTGAGTTGCACCCTCTCAAGCAGCAAATGATCTCGCTAAGCAGGACCCCTGAACTGTCACAGCAGACTCCAGACTCTCACTTGGCGTCCAGGCCCAAAGCCCAGAGTCGCACATCCGCTCGGTGGTGAGAAGCAACTCCTGCCAGCCCCAGGGGCCGCCTGTGTGCTGCCAGGCACAGGGCTATGCCTGAGGCTTGAGCTGAGTTCCGGGACAGGCTGTTGGCCTCTGCCGTCAAATCACTTGCCTTGTGGAAAAGAAGAGGAATGTTCTGTGCAGATACATGTGAGTGTTCTCTGGGCCAACATGTGAGAAGAGCCTCTGTGCCGCGGGCTGTGAAGGGAAGGCACCTTTAACGCAAAACAGGAGAACACTTCAATCCAAAGGTGTATTTTCCTTTGTGCATTTTTTCCCCCTTTCAAAGGCATTCATTTCAGGAACGATGGCTTAGTTATCAGAGCAGAGAATATAAAATCCAAGATAATGTGGGCCTTTCCAACACTAGAAACACAGCCGCCTCAATGTTCTGGCTTACCGAACTGCTTTAATAACATGCCTTTTTTTTTTTTTCCCCCTCATTAACCATTTCAAAGTTCTGACTTCGTGGGATCCTGGGGGAAGCTGTAAAAGGCAGATCAAACAGAACAGCCTCTGCCCGTCCTGGCCCCTCCGCCCGTTGAGCTCCTTGCCCACCCATTATTACGGTATGCTATTTACAGCCCCATTCATCTCTCACTACCTGCTTGTGAAAAGGAACGGGGTCAGCAAGAAAGAAGCCTGAAGAAGGAGGTCCCAAGGCCTGGAAGACTGGGTCTCAACACAGCAAAGGAGAAAGAAGCAAGCAAGGAAGGGGGAGAGTCCCACAGCTCTTTACACAAATCTCTGCTCTAGAAGTTTCCACAGGGAGCTGCACTGCACCATTAGGTGTCTGGACCTCTCCTGGACAGCTCCTGAGTGGGTGTGGGGGCTGGTCACAGGCGCTATCTCTCACTCCCCGGGGTCTCCTGCGACCTCACTCAGGCCTGGGGTGAGGGGACCCTGGATGTGCTGATCAGGGGACCCTGAGAGTCACCACTGGAAACCCCTCTTCCTTTTTTTTTTTTTTGAAAAATGAAAACACTACATGTGAAGACTTCTAGGGTCCCTTCAAGTTTGCTGAGGTTTTATTAAAGTAGAGCATGACCATTAAAGAGTTCTGAAGAGAGAGAAAGAAGGCCCATTGCCCATATTCCTGTCAACCAAATGCTGTTAGTGTTGCTGGGCATAGTTACTTCCAGAACCTCAAGAAGCACTTTAAAACTTGATTTAGACTAACATCTATGTGTCCTTCATATAATTACATGAATGGGTTTGGGTTGTGGGGACTGCTACATAGGAAATTCTAACCTCCATTTAAAGAACAATAGTTATGAAATGTCTTGTGAACAGAACCACACTGAAAAATTAAGAAGCAGATATTTTATGCTCCTGACTCAGTTTCCTACCACTTATGAGGATCTCCCCAATCAGCTCCACCACCAAGCAGTGCCAAAGACCCATCCACCTTCCACCACATCCACCACCTTCACACACCTACCACCTCCCCACATACCCACCACCACCCCACACCCCCAACACCTCCACACACACCTGCCTCCCCACATACCACCTTCATACACCTCCCACCTCCACACACATCCAACACCCCCCCCCACGCCCACCTCCCCACACCTACCACCTCCCCACAGACCCACTACCTCCACATATACACACCTCCCCCAAAACCCACAACCCTCCCACATACTCCACTACCCCCTCACACCTACTACCTCCCTACACCCACCATGTCTCCCCATACCCCACCACCTTCCTCCACCCCAATTCCCTCCATTCCTATATTTCCTCACTCCCACCACCCCCACCTCTCCTCATTATTACTTTTTCCTACCTCTACCTCCCCCAATACACGCACAGACCACAAACTAGGGCTGCAGTGATCTCATCTTTTCTGTGGATCTGAATTTTATTCTTAAGAAGTAACAAGAAAAACCTGTTCATAGGAAGTTGTGTCCAGTAGGTAAGATTTGACCAAGTTATTTTCCAAGAGGGCATTGCCATGGAAACAGTGGGCCAAGCTTTCATTTACAGAGCTGAAAATTAAGGAAATTCAGCTCTCAGTTCTCTGCTTCAGGAGGTGTTCTGGCTTTGGGAAGAAGGGAAAGAAATTGCCCATGACTCTGGAAGTCACACCAACAAGGCAATACCAAGTCACATGCCTCTCTAGCTAAACGTTCTCCTTCTTTTTAACTACTTGCAAAATCACCAGAGGGAAAAAGAAACAGCAGTCTGTGTGCTTTTCCATGTCAAAATTGAACCTGCTATCTGCTTGAAGGAAAAAAATCTTCCTGGTTTCTCTAAGGGGAGAGGTAGACCAGTCACACTGGGCTTCCCCCTGCCAGGCTGGCACCCTCCCTCTTCTGTGTCCCATGACCTGTGAAGCTCATATCATTTCAACTTTAGTTATGTGAATTTATGTTTTCCTGCTGAGGTGAGAGCAGCTTGCTGATCTCATTGGTCTTGGTGGGCTCCCAGGTCTTCACACAATGTGTGGCTCTGGTAGGCAATTAGCAATTTTGCTGAACTAATGAATTAATTATCAAGCTTGGATAATAGGTTTGACACATTTTGTGTTTGCTTCGATCTATTTTGGATTTGCCTGATGAATTGCATCAACCTATCCTTAAAATCTTTTCTTTTTCTGAGAAATGAAATTTGGATCAAACTAATGATCAATTTTTTTTTCAGAACTCATACACTTAGGCATGTTTCCTGTCTCAAAGTCCCTGCTCCTTTGAAAACAGATTCCTCATCTACCTTTCCCTAAGACGTCTTGGTAAGAGATGGCAATGTGTAGAAATCCAGCTCTCTATTAACAAGAGAAAACAAGCTCGTGCTGCTTAAAAATAGACATCTCTAGAGATTGGGTAATGTGGCCCATGTGTATATTTCTGGACTGTCTCCATTCCAAGGCTTCTGCAAGTTCCTGAAAAGAAGCCAATGTTCTAATCTGTCTAAATTACATTTGGCTGCTGTGAGGGTCATCAGGTCAGGTCAAAAAGAGATGCTGAGAAACAACAATAGTAATAGCCACTTCTCCCTGAAAACTAGAAGGACCTTCGGGATACCACCAGGTAGGCTGCAGGACATTTCTAAGGGGCTCTAAGAAAGAAGCCAAGGTAGGCAAATGGAGTGAAATGGGAAGTCTGTTCAGTCAAGTCCCAAGATCCTACCTATTTTCTAGTCATTCATTCATTTAACCTTCTTATTCACCCTAAAAATATTTTTGAGCACTTACTTTGCTGGAGATAAAGAGCAACCAAGATAATAATCCACTCATGAATCAATGATTTCCCTGCTATGTGTGAGTGCCATACTGGACACTAGGCTTCCCAGGGTGGGCAGACCCACCTTAGTGCCTGCAGTATAGAGCTAGCTCAAAGTCTAGCAAGGAGACCAGACATAAAACAATGAAACCAAATATAGCTATAAGCTGAGATACATGCTTAAAGGCAAACTTGTGTAGATTATTAAGAGAGGGGCCTAATTTACATGTGGTATGAGGAAAGACCTCTTTGAAGAAATGACATTTGAGGGGCACCTGGGTAACTCAGTCTGTTATGTCTGCCTTTGGCTCAGGTCATGATCCCAGGGTCCTGGGATCGAGTCCCGTGTCGGGCTCCCTGCTCAGAGGGGAGTCTGCCTGTCTCCCTCTTCCTCTGCCCCTCCCCCCTGCTCACGCGCGTGGTCTCTCTCTCTCTCTCTCTCTCAAATAAATAAATAAAATCTTTGAAAAAAAAAAAGAAATGGCATCTGAGTTGAGAACTGAAGGAAGACTGAGTAGGAGTTAGATGGGTCAAGAATGAAAGGAGGAGCCTTCCAGGCTTAGGGAGTGTATGTGTGCAGTGAAGAGAGAAGGAGTGAAAAGTGAGACTGTGAGGATGAATAGAGGCCAGATCCCAGGAAGCCCACAGGACATACTAAGGACTTTTATCCAAAGCACAATGAGAAAAAAGAAAGAAAGAAAGAAAGAAAGAAAGAAAGAAAGAAAGAAAGAAA
>NC_058405.1:77953952-78031227 GCF_002201575.2 Neomonachus schauinslandi
AGAAAGAAAGAAAGAAAGAAAGAAAGAAAGAAAGAAAGAAAGAAAGAGGGAGGGAGATAAGGGAAGGGAATGGAAGGGAAGGGAAAGGAAGGGAAGAAGGAAGGGAGAAAGAAAGAAAGGCGTATATTATAAAGACCACTGTGGCTACTGCATAGAGACTGTGTTGGAAGATGATTTATGCTCATTATTAAGCAATTATCTCTCAGCTCCTAATCCACCCTCCAGACCCTGCTGTGTGATGCTGGGGCTGAGAGTCCACAAGGCATGTTCCTCTTTGCCAACAGCTGCTCCTCCATGTCAGGCTCTGCCAAAGGGATACAACTCCGAGAGACCAGAAGGCTGGAGTGCAGGGGACCGGAAAGCAGTGAATGGACTCATCCCTGTTCCTAGTTTCTGCTTCTTGTCAGCATGACTCAAAAACAGATCTTCCACTCAGCAACAGGAGTTGATTTTGGTTTTTTGGACATTCCTAGAACCAGCCTCAGTGAGCCCATTCAAAGATACCTGCACTAGCTAGGCAGTGCCCCTCCTCAGAGAGGTGAGTCACAAGTCTATGGGATAGCAACAGAACCCATCCATAACAGAGCATGGAGGGGAAAACAGAAGCTCAGTGGTACAGCAGTTCAATAACACTAACCATCTAATACACATGCAACTGGACTCACAGAAAGAGAAAAGAGAAGTGGGGACAAAAAAAAATTTAAAGAAAGCATGATCAAAAATTGTAGAGGAGGGAATACTTCCTAGCTTATTTTATGAAGCTGACATTGTCTATATTATCCTGATACCTAAAGCAAACCCCTAAAAAAGACCCTCTTCTCCAAAAAGACAGCAGTATACCTAATGAACATAGGTTCAAAAATCCTTAACAAATTAAATCAAACCAAGAAATGTATAAAAATGACAGCGTACCAAGTGAATTTAGGCCACAAATATAAGATTGGTTTAACGTTCAACAGACTGTAAAAGAAAAGCCATAAGATCATCCCAATAGATGCAGAAAAAGCATTTGGCAAAATTCAACACCCATTCATGACTTAAAAACAATAACTCAGTATGCTAGGAATAGAACTGATTTCCTTCAATCTCATAAAGGGCATCTATAAAAAACAACAGCTAACATCATACTTAGTAGTGAACACTGAACTCTGTTCCTATAAGATTAAGAACAGGGCAAGAATGTCTTTTTTCATCTCTTCTATTCATTTTTGTACTGGAGATCTTAGTGCATAGAGCAAGAAAGGAAATCAAATATATAAAGTTTTAATAATGATAATAAAGCTATTTTTATTCACAAGCTACATGTTAAAATCCTAAAAAGTCTATAAAAAAAACAATACTAGAATGAGTAAGTGTGATGTCACAGGATACAAGGTCAATATAAAAATTATCAGGGGTATTTCTATGTATTTACAATGAATAATTTGAAAATATAGTTGAAACACAACAGTAATTAAAATAACATTAAAAGCACAAAATGCTAGGGATATAGTTCATAAAACAGGTGCAAGACCTATACCCTGAAAACTCTAAAACATGTCTTAGAGGAATATAAAAAGAAGGCCCTAAATAACTGGAAAGCTATACCACATTTGTGGCTTGGAAAACCCACTGAGAATTTCTAAGATGCCAATTCTCCTCAATTCATCTACAGATTTGATGCGCTCTCCATCAAAATCCCAACAATCTTTTTTTCTTACAGAAATTGACAAGTTCTTTTTTAAAATGTATATGACATGCCAAAAAACAATTAGAATAACCAGAAAATACTTGGGGGAAAACCAAGCTGGAAGAACTACATTCTCTTGATTTCAAGACTTACTATAAAGCAACAGTAACAAGTCAATATGGCATTGAGATAAGGATAAACAAATACATCTGTGGAACAGAACAGAGGCCAGGAATAGACTCATACTTATATAGTAAAGTAATTTTCAACAAAAGTGCTAAAGTAATTCAGTGAAGAGAGGAAAATCATTTCAGCAATTGGTTCTGGAACAGCTGGAGACCTATGTGAAAACGATAAGCACAACCCCTGCCTCCCCTCTTGCACAATAATTAATTTGTGATGGACCATATAGTCACATGTAGAAGCTAAAGCTGTAAAGCTTCTAGAAGAAAATATATGAAAACATGTTTTCCACCTTCAATTGGCAAATCTCTCTTAGAACTCAAAAACTAACTGTTAGGCAAAAACTAAGATTTCATCTGTCCTCAAAAATACCAGTACGTAAATGACTAAGAAGGGTATAGGCTGATGGGAAACTTTCACAAACATATGTAACAAACAAGTTTTATCTAAAATATACAAAGAACAAAAACAACTCCTATTAGACACATACCCCAATTAAAAATGGACTAAAAGTTTGATCAGACACTTCACAAAGGAAGATGTGAAGGACCAATATTCCCATGAAAAAGTACTCAACATAGTTAGTTATCAGGAAAACCAGTGTGAATGCCATTGTACATCCTCTGGAATGGCTAATCTGAAAAAGACTGACAACACCAATGTTTTCATAAATTGGAACAATCAGGACCCTCCTACATTGTTGATGGGAGTATAAAATAAAATAGCATAGTCACCTTGGAAAACCATTTGGGAGTTTCTTATAAAGAAACAACCATATGATCCAAATTGCTATTTCTAGGCATTTACCCATTGAAATATATGCTTGAAAAAATAAAACAAAACAAAAACCGGCAAACCAATATACAAAAGCCTACATAGGAACTTTTTAGTATCTTTATTGAATATCGCCAAAAATAGAAACAACCAAAATGTCTACCAACAGGAGAATAGATAAACAAATTGTGCTATGCTCATATAGTAGAATACCACACAGCAATAATTAAAAAAAAAGAATAAACCACAGATATCTGCCACAACATGAATGAATCTCTAAAACATGGTGCTGAAAGAAAAAAACGAGACATCAAGGTACATGATTCACTTTATAAGAAGCCACAGAACAAGAAAAACTTAATGTCAATGGAAATCAGACCTGTAGTTGCCCCTGGATGAATTTTAGGATTGACTTCAAAAAGGCAAGTGGGAACTTTCTGTGACCAATGCAAGGATCTATGAATTGGTTGGGGTAAATGCATTTGTCAATCTCATCGAACCTCACACTTAACATACATGCATAATACTATATGTGAACTATGCCTCAATCGAATAATTCCTTAAAATTATATCTAACAATTTAGGAAAGAGAATCTAGTAACTTAAAAAAAGATAAGTTCCCTATTTCCCTAAGTCAACTTTCAATTGAACTATCCATTTATAAACCATATTTATGAAAACAGCTCAACAGCCTAATAATAAAAGATTATTCGAATCAAGGATGACTTCCACCAAAAATAATAAATAGCTGTTACAGATGATGTTACAGAAAATATTTGATCACATAAGAAATTCACAAATAGTTTTAAGTGAAAATCCCAGCTTATTAAAGAGATGTACAGTCTGATTCCCAATTCAGAAAGTATGTGTTTCCCTGTGTGTGTATACCTACAGAAAAAAAGCTACAAGAATTTACACCAAAATGTTATCTATTTCTGGGTAGTAGAATTACATGTGATTTTAATTTTATGTCTTCATGCTTTTGGCATTTTTGAAATTGTCAGCAATGGATTTATGTTCCTGTTATACTGAGGTGGGAAACTACTTTCAAAAAGTAAAATTAGAAACAATATTGCTAATGAGAAGCTTGGGCTCTGACAAGCACCTGGGCTGTAATTTGCATGGAAGTCACCCGTCCTCTCTGTTCCTACTCATTCTGTCCCGAGTGTCTTCATACTTAAAATCAAAATATCTAGACGGGTGCCTGGGTGACTCAGTCAGTCAAGGGTCTGCCCTCAGCTCAGGTCATAATCTCAGGGTCCTGGGATCGGGGTGCATGTCCGGCTCCCTGCTCAGCGGGGAGCCTGCCTCTCCCTCTCCCTCTGCTCCTCCCCCCCGCTCATGCTCACTCTCTCTCTCTGTCAAATAAAGAAATAAATACAATCTTAAAAAAAATCAAAACATCTATTATCCTCACCTAGTTCACATTATTGTTGTAGACATGACAAAGTACATATTATTTGTAAAAGCACTTTTTAACAAACCTAAAATGCTACAGAACTATTAAGCCGGGTTGATGGATTTCGGTCTCCTTTGTCCCGTCACCATTTGTCTGCCTGGGTTGTCTGTGTGCCCAGCTGAGGCCAACTTTTGCTGGATGCCTTGCCCCTAACTCTGGGCCAGCCTCTCGCCTGAGGTACTACAGAGTTAATACATAATACTTAAAGGAAAGTGCATTGTTCTGAATGAAGTCGGTCAGTAAGTATAGATAATGCTGATTAGAGGAACTAGCAGTGGGGGCTAGCCTCATCGTGACACAACGGCAAGCCATCTTATTTAAGGAGACAAGGGCTGAGAAAGATTATCAGTCAGAAGGAGAAAGGAATGCCATAAGTATAGGGCATCCACTGGTTGAGAAGATCAATTTCCTTCCTCTTAAAACAGGAGCACATCCCATAAAACCTGATCCTCATTCTCAAGACAGAAGCACTGTGATGGCAATGCAGTTACTTTTTTTTTTTAAGATTTTATTCATTTATTTGAGATAGAGAGAAAGAGAGCGCAAGTGGGAGGGAGGGGCAGAGGGAGAGGGAGAGGGAGAAGCAGGCTCCCCGCTGAGCAGGGAGCCCGATGTGGGGCTCGATCTCAGGACCCCGGGATCATGACCTGAGCCGAAGGAATTTTGCCTTTTTCTCTGTGGTATCCCTGGACCCTCAATATTTATTAAGGAATAAATCAAAGAAAAAGATGCAAAATAAGGACAAACTGGTACTTGCACATTTAAATATTTTTCATTGAGAAACCTAAAAGGATAAAGCTTATTCTTTAGCCTTTGTCACAGTTTTATATTTTGGGGATATTTCATTACTATCTGTCTTCCCTGCTAGGTTAGACATCTGAAAGGGCAGGTACCACGCCCGTTTGTGCTCATGATTGTAATCTTCAGTTCCCAACATGTTCCTTAAAATGACAAGGCAGTCAGTAAGTCCTTATTGAATAAATAAATGAAAGAATTTTTTAACCAAAAAAAAAGTATTCGTCCATGTCCAAACCATGGCAAGTTACCACTTCCTTCTTTGAAATTTCTCATTTTCAAATTGCTCAGATTCAACACTGTCCCCGCTAGCACCCTCCTGCCTTTCCCATTCATGCTCCTCCTACGTCTGAGGACTAGAGAACGACTCAAAAACGAAGAAGCAGCAGGAATGACAGACATTACGTGTGTGGATGCTAATTTGGTGTGATTATTTGGTATTGATGTATGGAAGAGAGACCTCCAACTGTGGGTCACATGGTTTGGGCTACTTTTATTAAAATGATCTTGTCTGAGGGTTGCTGGAGTGGGGGGTGGGGTGGGAGGGATGGGGTGACTGGGTGATAGACACTGGGGAGGGTATGTGCTCTGGTAAGCGCTGTGAATTGTGCAAGACTGTTGAATCTCAGATCTGTACCTCTGAAACAAATAATGCAATATATATTAAGAAAAAAAAAAGAAGAAGAAGGTAGCGGGAGGGGAAGAATGAAGCGGGGGAAATCGGAGGTGTAGACGAACCATGAGAGATGATGGACTCTGAAAAACAAACAGGGTTCTAGAGGGGAGGGGGGTGGGAGGATGGGTTAGCCTGGTGGTGGGTATTGAGGAGGGCACATTCTGCATGGAGCACTGGGTGTTATGCACAAACAATGAATCATGAAACACTTCATCTAAAACTAATGATGTAATGTATGGGGATTAACATAAGAATAAAAAAAAATGATCTTGTCTGTCTCATGCAGCCTATTTTTTTCACCTTTTCCTCCCCACTAAAACACCTTCTAAACACATTTTCACCTCAGGGTCAAGACGGTCCGTCAGTTTTCCCAATCTCCCACCTTTGCCATCATGCCCCTCAGTACTTGCTGGGCAGGCCAGCTTTCCCCAAGCTTTCATCATTTTGGGGTCTTAAGTCTGCTGACACACTGCTTTGGGGTTCATGGTTAGCTTAAAGTCCACCAAAAACGAAAATAACCCCTCAGATCCTCCCTATCAACTCAGTCTAATTCTCTAGCAAATTGCCACAGGCACAGAACAAAATCTCATTGATAAGTATGAGTCACTCAATGCGGATTTGCAAGGACAAATTCGAGTTGCATAACTTCATTGCCTTTTCTTACTTGAATCTCAAGCTGACACATGGTAATATCTGGGGCAGGAAAATGAAGTGATTTTTTTTTTGTTTCAAGGTCACAATATTTGTAAACCTGTCTCTTTTGCCCCCCCTTCTAAGAAATCTGCCATCTCAAAAATGTCAAAGTGACTCACATCAATGGCCAAGCGCATGACAGAGATTAGACCAAATTTAAAGGCCATTCTGGCAGATCTGGAATTGACCATAGGCACCTTGATAGAAAAAAAAGGACCTCCTGAGTGTGCCTGACAATCATAGGTAAAATTTCACAGTGATCACATACCTCCTGACATGATATCTCTCAAGAGAGGTTAAATAGATGAATTTTTTAAAGTTAGAAGAGTTAGAAGGACTTGTCCATCCTCAGAGACACTTGCTGCCAGCCTCGTCAAAGGACAACAGTAAAGACCTCACAGCAGCATGAATCACCAGAATTGATGCCTGAAGAAAAGCCACTTCATCAATACTTCAGATAGCAAAAGTTCATTCTAGATACTTTGTTTCACAGAGACCTGACTATATCCACCAAGGTTAGGGTAATGGTGGTGTCAGCTAGACCTTTCTGAGGCAGTTGGGCATAGAAGTAGCTGCTTCCGGTGACATGACCACACTTATGGCACCTTTTTAATTCAATGTTTGTTTCAATCTATTCCTAGAACCTTTCCACGATGCCTTTGTGGACCTTTCTCTCTGCGTGCATGTGCGTGTGCGTGTGTGTGTGCGCGCATGCATGTGCACACGCATGCATGGGTATGTGCAAGTGTAGAATGAAGCCAAACCTATAGATTTTTATTTCCACTTTAATATATTATCCGCAAGCATATGGAGCAAGCAGACTCCATTACTTAACAAGCAAAGGATTTGAAGTTGTGTTTGGCATGTAACAATTTGCTACTTGGAACTGAGGTGATGTGATCTCTCTGGGCCTTCCTCATCCCTCCTGTGAATGCAGGCACCTCATTTACCCAAACAAAGGTAGCTTCTGCCAAATATACAAAGATCCAACTTAAGGGTCATTTCAATGAGCTTTTTCAGACTATATATTTAATTTTTAATTGAAAATAATAAAGTCTTATTTGTGAGTGTAACAAAAGAGTTAAGAAAGTTCTGGAATGTCAAAGTATATATAGGTGGACCATAAGAATCTTAGGTATTTTCCTTCCTCCTTCCATCCCCAGGTGACTAGGTGGTCAAGGTTGCTTCTGAGTTTCCCAGTTGAATCAGATATTGAAGTATCCCAGGCGCTCAGAGATGTCCCCTCACAGTGAGAGGTGCTCAAGTTATGCACAGAATGTTCAACTTGGCTTCTTACAGAGCTATTGCTCATCTCCTGTCCATAATCGAGCCTCTGGAAGTGCCTCAGGGATCCACAGCATCCCTCTGAGACCAGTCTGCACCGGGGCCGGAGGCCAGTGTTGATGCACTGGGATCTGATCCATGTGCAAAATGTGGGCTTCTCTCTGACACTGCACAGCTGCATTTGCCTGGGGCCGTGCCTCCAGAGCTCTCTCCGCAGTGTTCTCTGACGCCTCTGTAAATAGTTTCTTATGGTTGAAGTTAATGTGGAGACTCTTGTTCACACTCTTGGTAAACAGCTTACTGCCTTTTCATCTTGGCAGTCTCCATACTGGCCCAGATGTTTGTTAGCTGACCTTGGAGCCCTGCATTTGTCTTCCTTGAACTCATTCCCAGAGCATTCTGTGAGGACCTGCTGCTTTCAGCCCCAGGGAATATCAACCCTGGCCTCAAGGAGCTTACCACAAACTCAGGAGAGCAGAACACAAATGATAACGCCACCAGCAGGTTGAATTTTACTTCTGATCTTCCAGTATTTTCATATGTGTTAAAGTAATGCCAGCACTGAGAAAGAAAGTTTTCTCATGACACATCACCACAGGACACTGGTTACTCAGGACCAGAATTAGAATTAAAACAGTGGCCCAGCACGAGCTCCAGGATATGGACTCCACCCTCCTGCCTCACCAGGCAGATTGGGCTCCATGTTGGAAGGCAGGGTCCTGCTCATGTCTGAGAAGGAAACCCATCATCATACTCCATGTAGCAGACAGTCTGGATGGAAGCACTGAGGCACAATGGCCAGTTGGGAAAGCCTGGGTCCTGTGCTCATCATGAGAAAAGAAAATGGTAAAGCTAAATGGACCTGCGGTCATGGTGAGGACGGAAATATTGATTGCTATAAGAAGCACAAACCTTGGTAGATACAAAGCTGTTCTGGACAATATATGTTTGCTTTCTCATTAAAATTGTACCTCTTCCACACACCACCCCCCCCCAAAAAAGTCTCTATTTCCATTTTGAAGGAAAGGAACTCAAAATTCAGGTTTGTTAGTGCTATAGACTAAATGCTTATGTCCCCCCAAAAATTCACATGTTGACACCTAACTCCCAATGTGATGGTGATTTGGAGGTGGAGCCTTGGGGAAGTGATGAGGTCATGTGGATGGGGTCCTCAGGAGTGGGATGAGCGCCCTTATAAAAGAGGCCCCAGTGAGCTCCCTTGGCCCTTCTGCCATGTGAGGATACAGCAGAAAGTTGGCCACATATAAGCCAGAAATCAAGCCCTCCCCAGACACTGAATCTCCTGGTACCTTGATCTTGGACTTCCCAGACTCCAGAACCGTGAGAACCAAGTGTCTGTTGTATATAAGCCACCCTGTCTGCAGCATTGGTGTTCTGGCAGCCCAAACACTCTGAGACAGGGAATTGAATGTGCACACGCTTTCTGAGTGGCAGAATGGGGCTTTGACCACAAGCAATGAAAGTCCAGAGGACCTGTATGGGCTTTGACCACAGGCAATGAAAGTCCAGAGGACCTGTTTTTATAAGGAAATGCAGCCAACAAGAAAGAAGAGCTGGCGGTGGGGTCGGCAGACTGGTATGCGGCCTGTCTTCACCACTGTGTCTTTTAACAAGCCATTTAAGCTCCATTGGTGCCATTGGCTCATTTGATAGGAATTCATTGGTGTAAATACATTTTTTCAAAGTCTCAGAGTGTTAGAAATAAAAGATGTGGCTTACAATTTTTGTTTCTCCTAAATGGAGATTACGAATGGTACTAGCTTTTCAGGTTAAGCCAGAGGTCTTAGGAAAGCAAGAGTAGGGAATTAATTTTGTTTTTAATACATTTGAACTCTGGAAACATCTTTTTCTCTACTTGTAGGTTCAAGTAGGTTCCAAATAATGTATTACACTTTCATATTAAATAATGTTTTCTTAAAAAGAAGAAGCCTATTTGTTGGCCTTGAGATGAAAATAATTTCAAACACTTTAGAGACAGAAAAGAAATAAGCATTTTCCAGAATTAGCATTTATTCCAAGGTACGCATATGTATTTTTTTCAATCAAGAAGAAAGTGTGTGCTGACGCCCAGGGTTCTGGGAAGTAGTGCCACTGCTGGGCCTCCCCCTGACCCATCCCTGTCCTGCCTGACAAACCCGGACAGGCTGAGGCAGTGCAAGGTTCTCGGGACAAACAAGGGTCTCCTTCCTGCCCTCTCCAGAAGTATTGGCTCTTAACCATCCAGGAAGGTGGCCAGCCTCAGGCCAGAAGTCAAGATCAGCAAAACTTAATTCATGAAAGTCTCATTGGTTCTTCATAGACACCAAGATTCATTAATATGGAAAAGAAAAAAATCATGTAAGGAAACAAATTTGGAGAATTTCATAATATACGGAACATATATAATGACGTATTTAAATTTCATGCAGGATCACAAAATATCTTTGGGGGTAAGACTTCCTGCCATACAGAAGCATCTTGCCTGAACTTGGCACTTGAAGCAGAGAGAGGCCTATTCCCAGAACACTCCCTGCCGTCCTGGCCACAGTCACAGGGTGCCAGAAGCTCTCAGTGCCCAGAAGGATCAATGGTCTTTGGAACACACTTGGAGACAAGCTGTGCACGAGTTGTTCTATCCAGGCCACACACGTTCCAGGGGCCTTGTCTCCTGACACGTAAACTGTGTATAATAATCCAGGGCTATGGCATGAAACACTAGCAAAAGAGGGAATTCTTTTTACTTGTTTTTTTTTTTATTTTAGTAATTAGATTTAAACACAATATATCCAAAATGCCATTTCAAGATGTAAATCATACAGGTGCGCCTGGGTGGCTCAGTCAGTTAAGCGTCTGCCTTAGGCTCAGGTCATGATCTCAGGGTCCTGGGATCGAGCCCCGCATCAGGCTCCAGTGGAGAGTCTGCTTCTCCCTCTCCCTCTGCCTGCTGCTCTGCCTGCTTGTGCTCTCTCTTTCAAATAAATAAATAAAATCTTAAAAAAAAAAAAGATGTAACTCATACAGTATTATTGATGTTTTGCATTCCAATTTCCATCTGCCCCCAGTCATGGTGACCAGCGCTTTCGGCATCACACTATGTCCTCCAGACAGCACCCTGTGTACCACCCATCCATCGGTGCTCACTTTTTTTTTTTTTTTTTTTTTTTTTTTTACCTATTTGACAGAGAGAGAGACACAGCGAGAGAGGGAACACAAGCACGGGGAGTGGGAGAGGGAGAAGCAGGCTTCCAGCCGAGCAGGGAGCCCAAGACAGGGCTCGATCTGGGATCATGACCTGAGCCAAAAGCAGACGCTTAATGACTGAGCCACCCAGGTGCCCCCATCGGTGCTCACTTTCAACAGCAAGCCTGCTGCCTGGTTCACATCTGAATGTGGCCAGGTTCTTGCCAAGACTCCAAAGTTCATTCTAAGAATGGTGAATAATGAGGGTGCTCCTGGAACCCGAAGTGTGTGCTCCTGACAAACTTGACAGACCCAGAGGTGCCGAGGAAAAGAACGTCGGCTGAAAGGCGGAGTTCTTCAGGTTAGAAAACATGAGGACCTTTGTCACCAAGCCGTGTTGACCTGCCCAGCCAAGAGCACTCCTCTCTTCGGAGAGCCATTTCCTGGGAAGGTCTTCAGCTAGCCCAACAATGTTGATGTGACAACACACATCTTCAGTAAAATGGACACAGATTCAGAGTCTTTTTCCACAGCTACTCTTGAGACCAAACGCTGGCTAATTTTGTCTGTGTGGTTTGGGGCAAGTTTTAGTTTATGCAAGAATAGCAACGGAGGAAATACTTCCTGTGTGAAAGATAAAATGCACAATTAAGGGGATGGTTTTATTCAGGCCATCACGACAGGAAGAACACGCACTAACGAGAAACTTGGGGGTTTTACTGAGGCGAGCAAATAAGAGAGCCATTGCAAATCTTATGAAAGTCACATACGGAAGGGTGGAGCCGGGTCTTATGCGAGAATATGAGAGAGCAGGGTGGTCTTTTGTGGTCGGCCAGTGCCAGGAACACCAAAGGGTGGAGGGATTGCATAATCATGGCTCTTTTCCCCAGAGCACAGGGCTCAGGTAAGCTCAGTATTGTCACCTACCTCACAGGTCTTTAAAAGCCATGAAATCAATAACCGATGTGATGTGCCTAGTACAGAGCACATGCCCCGAGCCACAGCGAGCTGGCCCAGAGCCAGGCACCAGCCTCGATGGCAGCCAACAAGTCAGCCGGTGACAGCCTCTGTAGGGTCCTGAGCAAAAGCTCTGCTCGCGGCACAGGGGCACGATGCACAATAGGCCCAAACAGAAACTTCCTGTTTCAGGAATTTGATCTGGAAATAGAATGGGAGGCTGCAGACCAGCAAACAGAGGACACAGAAGGTGAAAAGCCGCCCAGACAAAAGCAAGGGACAGCAAGGGCCGTGAGATGTCAAGAGGAGGAGGCCCTGAGGAAGCCGGAAGCAAGAGATAGCTGGAACCGGGGGTGGTGGCAGCAGGAGGGGCATAAGCAGAGACAAAGACAGTGACACTCATTCACCACATGGCAGGGGACCAACCACCGCCTGCTGCTAAGGGCAAAAACACATTTGAGGGGCGTGATGTCTGACATTTGTATGAATATGCCAAGACATAGCCTTTATAGCCGCCCCTTCCCCCGAAAAATCTGGGTTGAAGATCTAACATAGTTTATGTCATTTTATTATTATTAATAATATTAAGTATTTTTAAATAAATTTTAGAATACACAAAAAGAAAAATTAGAAATTACCCCTTTGGTTTCACTAACCAGAGAGGGCAATATTAGAATATTGGCAGGTGGGTTTTTTTTTTCTCTATTTACCTAGGCATATTTAACCTATCATGTATTTTGATCTCTCCTTTCTTAGGAGTTTAAACAATAAGAGGAGCCCACAATTAAATAAGAAAAATGTAGTTAGTTTTTCAAAATGCAAAATGTAGCCTATTTAAAGTGGTCATTTATTTACAGATTAGAGACCTAAGCTTTTTAAATATCTGAGTGTTGAAATTTCATTTCTTTTATGAAACATGCAGTGATTATAGGTGGGAAAGGGGTCTATTTGTTGATCTGATTTTGGCTTGGGCTTTTTTCTTTTTTCTATTATTTCCAGTGTTCTTTTTTTTTAATCAAATTAAAAATAGACAAACATGTCAATATTTTAATGTTTTTGGATATTTTACTGCTGCATGAAATTCCAAAGTCTGAGAACTCCTAATCTAGTCTACATGGAAATTGAGGATACCCTGGGGAGCTTTCCATAATAGTGTGACAATTACCAAGAAAGCTCTGAATTCCTGCGTCTTAATTGATGTTCACCCACATTCAAATTGGCTTTCTTTCCGAAGCACTGACTTATGCTATAGCTGCAAGGATTTGGGGGAGCAGAATCACAGCACAAAATGTAAAATGTTATTATTTTATTTATTAGGTGTTGATGACATCACCATCTATGTGCACACTGTGACACTTCATTGTTTAAAAAGGTTTCTTTACCACTTCGGGAAAGGGTATGTTTCCCATGGTGTGGAATAAATTACAGCCACAGTTCCGCCTAGGGAAAAAAAAAAAAAAAAGGGCTCAAAATATCCCAGGCCTTCTTATCATCTCCAAAGTTTACAACTAAAAAGAGAAGGGAAAATTACTGAAGCCATATACCAACCTGCAATGACATGCAACCATTTAATCAGAAGAGAGGGAGAGAGAGAGAGACCAGCCACTGGAGGGTGACTGACCCACTTTATATCCTCAGGGAAGAAAGAGTCACACACAGAGCTGCAAAAGGTAAACCACATCCATGGGCCATCATCAATCTTTTTGAAAGCCTTTCTGAGCTTTAAAAGCCCATGATTTTTCAATTAGCCATTAAAATCACTCTGCCATCCACTATAAGCTCTTCTCCTGGAGACATTTGTAATAGATGAGGACAGACATGAAAGGGAGCCCGGGGTTGAGTCGGGAACTGCCTCTATGAAAGGGGCAACAGCCGATGGAACAAATCACCCACCCGGGAGAGTGTGATGGCCTCAGGGGTGCTGCGGGGTGCAGAGCTCCTCACCCCCGCCCCCCGTGACTGAATGTGTTGTGGCTACTCCACCAAGCCACTCAAGAGGGTACCAAGTCCCAGCTGGCCAGAACTTTCTGAATACGCAGCAGATGTGATTTCAAAAATTATTTTAGAACAATTTTATTTTTTTCCCACCCAAACAACTTGAATTCAAATCTGCTCTCAACTTCTCAGAGCCTCAATTTTCATTTGCATAAAATACCTCAATTGCTCATCTCCTTGACCTCGAAGGTAGCGGAGGGGCGCTAAAGCAGCCTGCGCCCGTGGGCGGGAGCTTAGAGCAACAAACAAATGGCAGCGATTACCATTCCAAATGCAGGGAAGAGGCGGTAAAGCAAATACTAACCGGTAAAACCGAGTGCCAGCCATGGAACATGGCTTTATAATCCAGCCGGATCACATGGCCAAAACAGAAGGAACAAAATTAGTATAAGACAATACAATTAAGTAAGTATATGGTACGGATGCAGAAAGCCAGGACATTGGCGAGGCAAGAATATTCCCAACAAGCAAGCTGGGAGGTGGAGGCACCCCAGCACAAGGCGCAGCGTTGGCCCTCGAAGAGCCCAGGTGAGTGGGGGAGACCGGCGAGCGCACCTGTGAAATGGGGCGGTGGCGTGCGGAAGCGCAGCTCTCGCGGGAACCTAGCCGGGGGCCCCAAGCTTCTCCCAGCAGTGGGTTTTAAAGGAGTAAAAGGCAGCCAGGTGTGAAAGTGGCGGGAGGCCCATTCCAGCAGACACATAAATGATGCCCTGTGTTGGGTAGCGGAAGCGGAGTGGCCAACATCTCCCAGCCTATCTGGGGGCTCGACTTGGCAGGAGCGGGGAATGGCGTGTTGGGGGGCGCGAGTCTGTCCTGGGCTGGAGCCTAGTACGGGTCATTTAAAACTTGAGGTGTCTAGGACGTACGTCATCCAGAGCTCCTCACAGGTTCTCTGTCATTCCACTGGCAGGAGGGCCAGGCAAACGCCCACCACGAATCAGGCCCAGAAGGGTCACAGGGATTACGGGATGCCTGCACCCTGTTCCTCCTTTGCTCCCCCTCTGCTTCCAGTGCGACCAGCCACTCCTATTCCCCTTGCAGAATGTGATAAAAGAGAAACCGGAGCATTTCTGTGAAGTCTCAGTCCTTTATACTAAACAAAGTAAGGAGGCCATGCTGGGAAAACCAGAGTTGGGAATGGTGGTCGCGGGGCTGTGGGAATGGCCAGCATCATCACACGGCCTGGCTCGGGCGGGGGGGGGGGTTGCCGGGGGGAGGGCCCTCACACCCTTCCCTTGGGATGGACAACAACAGTAACATTACTTTCCTGATCCATATGTGAGAAGGAAAGGCTCTCACCTGCTCTTCGCCTGGCTTAACCTCTCCGGTACTGAGCCCCACAGAGGAGCGTCCAAATGCATGTCTGGTTCTCACTTACTGGCCCTTGTTGCCTGCCAGGCACTGGCTCTACATACAGGATTTTACATGCATCCTTACCCTCTGTCTTCGCAGCAAACCTATGGCTGGGTCTCATTATTTCCCCCAATTTACCGAAGAGCCAAGTGAAGCTCAGACAGGTGAAATCATGTTCCTCATTCTCTTAGCCACTTAGTGCCAGCCATGAGCTGCAGCCCAGGTGTGACCGGCTCTGAACGGCATGCCAGTAACTGCTGTCTTCTGTGGTCCCTTCAAACACTTGTCAGGGCTGACCTGGAAAGTGTATTGGGGCACCTGGGTGGCTCAGTCAGTTAAGCATCTGCCTTTGGCACGGTTCATGGTCCCAAGGTCCTGGGATTGAGCCTCTCATCAGGCTCCCTGCTCGCGGGGAGCCTGCTTTTCCCTCTCCTCCCGGCTTGTGCTCTCCCTCTCTCAAATAAATAAAATCTTTAAAAACAACAACAACACACACACACACACAAAAAGTAAAGTGTATTGATCTGGGGAGAGCCCCATCCTCAGGAAGGGTGCACAGCTGACCCTGACCAAGAACTGGTCATTGTGCTCTAGACAGAGGTCTTACTTGCACAAGGGATCTTATTTTTCTCTACCATCAATTCTGATTCTGGCTTTAATATCTCTCAACTACTACAATGATGTGTTGTTCTCGTCCAGATCCCTCCACAGTATTGAACTGTTAAGATTCGCCTGAAATTAAGTCAGATAGTCCCAAGAACCTTGTAGGAATCCAAAGACCCAAAGCCAAAAGCTCCTCTACGTGGTCTTTCAAAGCAACCTGTTTGCAGTTGTTCCCTATTGCTAAAATAGTATCTGCTGGGGAGAACTCATAGTCCCCCCATGTCCCCTGCATGTCCTAGGAGATAGTTCACCAGCTGAGGACAGGGGCTGTGTTCCTTCAGATTCTGGACACTACCTTCTATCCTTCCAGTGAACTTGATGCGAGAGAAAGAGTGCTGGATGCAAAGTTTAAAAAGCTGGCTCCAAGTCTTGAATCTGTTCAATCCTAAACCCCTGGGCAAATTCTCAAGTAGTAAGAATTGCTGCATTGATGAGGATTCACTCGGGTCCAGGCTATCAGTCCTGATAACCACCCTATGCAGTAAGAATGAGCATCATCTTCATTTTTATTAATACAGGAGCAGAATCTTAGTCCATGTTTTGCCAGGTCACACAGTTAACCATAGACAGTACAGAGACTTGAACTTCTACCATGAGCATCTACAACATTGCTGACAATATGGTGTTCTGAGTTCCAGGTCCAGTCTGCTGCCAACATGACCTCCTCAACACTGTTTCTTCCTCTGCCTAGTGAGGAAGTTGAAAGAAAGCAGCTGTATGGCATCTTGCATGGCCAACATTTGCCACTATAGGACAAAGGGTCTCTGCACCAGGAGCTTTCATCTCTGGGCTGTGACACCGTAAGCCCTGATCTCCACTCTTCAATCCTGATAGACAAGTCAAGTTGGGCTCCTTCCCAAGCACTGCTTTCTATTCTTTCAGCTTCTACTTTTTCAGTTGGATCTCATTTAATTGTTATCATTTCATGCATTCACCTTGAGACCCTGGGGCACCCTCTGCACCTTAAACACATCAGGCATAAAGTACACAAAGATAAATTCAATTTCAGGCTTTCCACATGGTGACAAGCCAGCCACTTCTAATAGAACCCTGATGTTCTGTCTAAATCCCTCTCAATAGCACCTCCTGAGGGGGGAAAAACCCCAATGCAACATTTTCACAATCTCAGGAGCTAGGATAGAAGGATGGAAGGAAAAAATGAGAAAGAGAAAGGGGGCAGGGGAGAAAAAGAGGAAAAGATATATGGTATATTCTTTTTCTTCCTAATTCATTATCCTGCTCTATTAACTTCAAATAATTTTGAGGCCATTTCATCAAATATTATACCAAATTCTACTACGTGTCTTGGCTAAAAAAAAAAATTTTTTTTCAGAATATCTGGAAAGCCACAGATTGATAATGATGGGCTGAAATTTGCTTTGTTTTTCTTTGTTTTCACATTTTCTAAAAATCTAAATTTCAGGGCACCTGGGTGGCTCAGTCATTAAGCGTCTGCCTTTGGCTCAGGTCATGATCCCAGGGTCCTGGGATCGAGCCCTGCATCAGGCTCCCTGCTCGGTGGGCAGCCTGCTTCTTCCTCTCCCACTCCCCCTGCTTGTGTTCCCTCTCTCACTGTGTCTCTCTCTGTCAAATAAATAAAATCTTTTTAAAAATTTTTTAAAAATAATAATAAAAGTCTAAATTCCATTGAATTTAAGGGGTATTGGTCAGAGAACACGCAATTGAAGGGTTTGTAAAGAAACAAACTCAACTTCTATTTTCCTTCAAGTGAAGCAGGAATGCAAACACATTAAGGTGGACTTACTCCCAGGGTCACTAAAAACTCCTTGTCTGGCCTCAATCAACCTATCTGTGGCACCCTTATGTGCCTGTTCTCCACCGGAACAACCAATAAAAAAGGCAACCCATCTGACCCCAAACTGCGAACTAGTACCAATATCCTGATATCTGAAGGTCTCTGTATTTGTTATCTCTTGCTATGCAACAAATTACTCCAAAACATAAGGACTGAAAAAAGCATTTATTATCTCACATTTTCCGTGGATCAGCAATCTGGCATGGCGTAGTTGGGTCCTCAGGTTCAAGGTCTTTCCTGACACTGCAATTTAGGTATTAGCTGAAGCTATAGTCATCTTAAGATTCAACTGAGGAAGGATGGCTTTCAAGCTCACTCAGGTGGCTGTTGGCCAAAACCATCAGTTTCTTGCTTCATGGGCTTCTCTGTAAGGCAGGTCGCAACACAGGAGCTTGCTTCCCCAGAGCAAGAAATCCAAGAGAAAGTGAGAGGTGGAGAGCGAGGTGAAAGTCATAGTCACTTTATAACTTAATCTCAGAAGTGACATCCCATCACTTTTCTGTATGCTATTGCAAGAAGGGAATCTTTAGGTCCAACCTACACTCAAGAGGAAGGAATTTCACAAAGAGGTGGGGATCATTGGGAACCCTGTTGGAGTCTCTTTAGCTTCCCAGCAATAGAACATACACAACAGTAACACTGTGCCATGATCGATAGGAGTGTGCAGGAATAGTTCCAATGCACACCAATTATCCCAGCATAACGACTCATAACTCCCCCTCTTCTCTCAAAAGTTCCTCATTTTGGTGATAAAATGTATGATCACCCTACCGATAAGACATTTCACTAAAGTGTTTTCATAGGACAGGACCTGAACTTCCCTTTGTAACTGAAGGCTCCTGTGCTTGCTCAGCAGTTCCTGTCCCGTGTCATGCAAAGCTCCACAAAGCACCAATCATCTGCCTTTCTTTGTCTCAACCGCACCATACTTTCTACTACTTGATCATTTTCTTACTCTGAAAAATGATGAAATTATCATATGTACCAATATAATTGTATGGGATTATATGGTGTACAGATTTTAGATTTATAGCTGTTTATAAATATTTGTGTATATATTTAGTATATTATGAGACAATAGCACTATTAATCATTTATCATGTTTATTTACCAAAAACAGTATAAGGATGATACCATGAAAAACTTTCTGAAAATCTTTCAGTTTTTGGAATTTTTGCATGTAAGATGAATATGCCATTAATACAACTTTTTGCATTTGCTATCTGAATGGTTTCTCAAATTCACTGGTGGAGCAATTAGTAAATAAAAGGGAAAGTGATCTTAATGGAAAAAATGCTTCTGTTATCTGAATTGTATTACTATTAGTTGAGTCTCTTTTTTGAGGAACTGCCTATCCATTTTTTTCATAAACATTTCCTAAGGACAAAAGTATTTCTGAACATATGGGCCATGTCTCTGTTTTGGATGTAAAAACTTCTGGCATTTCGCTGACTTCATTTCATTCTGAGTCACTCTCTGGTTTGCTATAAACATCAGGGTATTTTGATCAATTAGGAATAACTGAGATACTTTGAGCATAACATTGCTATCACTCTGTCTTTCTGAAATGGGTAACTGATTGCCCAATGTGCTCTCTTCCTCATTATATTTAAATTTATATTTTCTGTTTATTTATTATTCCTGAAACAGATGGTCTGCGTAGAGTTCTGTTAAAGTCCAAATAAAATGCTGCCTAGTCCAGTGCTCACAGATTAAACAAAAACTGCTGGTTCTGTGTTGCCTTCAAACTTGGTCATTACTCTCAACTCTTATAGAAAACTTAGGATCCTTACATGGGTAATCCCTATAAGAGTTCCATGACTTCGGGTAGCAAATAATCTTTCAAGATTTTGTTCACTGTACCCAGGTCTGCTGTGCTCTGGAAACGTGCAACTCAATGGTCTTACAGGTGGGTGCTCAGTCACACACACACACACACACAGACACACACACACATTCATTCATTCATTTGAAAAATAGGTTGTCAAATACTGATCACGGCACAGCAGTGCAGAATAAAGCAATGACGAAGACAAGCAAAATCTTTCTTCTCGTGAAACTTAAATTCTAGTGAGAGAGGCAGACAAACAGGTAAACAAGTAAATAACAATTTTAAGTCTCAGAGAGCTATAAAAATAAAAACTATTTGAAATAATAAAAGGTATGAAGGGAGGGAAGACTCTCTTAAGATCAAGAAGGATTTTCTGAGAAGGTGACTTTCAAGCATGAAACTCATATGCTGTGAGGGAACAGGCAATGAAAACACTTGGGGAAAACAATATTCCAGGTAGAGCAAATGGTAAACGCTAAAGCCTTAGGTGGTCATGAGCTTAGCTCATTCTGTGCACAGAAAAACACTCCTTGAGTTGGAAGGTGGTTTTAACATAATGGGGAAACAAGAAGTGAAATGGAATGTAACTCTTGACCCCAAGACCTCAAGGCTGGGTCTTCCAAAATGGTGGGTGGCCAGTTGGAATCTTATGTTCCAAACCAGTGTCTCACCATTCTTCTCAGGCTTTCATTTCCGCCGCCTTATCCTGACTAGTTTTCTGCACCAAAGCCAACTGGCCTCCAGTCTGTCTGTCTAGTCCAGTCCACATCCTGCTGTACATAGCACCATGAGAAGCACTGGAAGTAAGGTAGGTGAAGGGCATCTGTTCACAATGTAAGAAAGCCTTCATCTTCTATAGACCCAAACTATCAGCAAAAGCTCCACTTTTTCAGATTCCTTTAGTCTGCCACCGCCTGACTTTCATAAATTAACCTATGGAATTCCATTAATTAAGCAAGGTTATCTAAGCAGGGTTTTTCAACCTTGGCACTATTGACATTTTAGACCTGAAAATTCTTTAATGTGAGGGCTGTGCTGTGCATTGCGGGATGTTTACTGCCATTCCTGACCTTTAACTCCTAGATGACATTAAGGTCTACCCAACTTGTGACAATCAAAAATGTCTCCGTGCATTGTCCAAAGTCCCCTGGGGGACGCAATCCACCATAAGGTTTCCAGGTTGGGTCATAGGGACTTTTGCTGAAACCACACACCCCTGGATTGAAGTGGGCCCTGGACCCCTTACCTAGGGGATAAGAGATGGAGTTTCATAAATTAAGCTATTGTTTTCATCTTGAAATTCAATTTGATTTCCTAGTTTTCTTTTTCCTTACATACTACAGATTGTAACTTTGAATAACTCACATACTAACTTTGAATCTTAGTTTCTTTGTCTGCAAAATAAGTTTGAAACTACTGTCCTCATGGGTATTTTATGGCAATTAAATAAAAAAAAATACATGTAGGGACACCTGGGTAGCTCAGTCTGTTAAGTGTCTGCCTTTGGCTCAGGTCATGATCCCGGGGTCCTGGGATCAAGCCCCACATCAGGTTCTCTGTTCAGTGGGGAGTCTGCTTCTCCCTCTCCCTCTGCCACCACCACCCCCCCCATTCTTGCTCTCTGTCACTCTCTCCCAGTCACTCTCTCCCTCTCTCTCTCTCTCTCTCAAAATAAATAAAATCTTTAAAAAAAAAAAAAGATTCCATACAAATTTTAGGATTGTTTGTTCCAGTACTTTGAAAAATGTCATTGGAATTTTGATCTGGATGGCGTTGAAGGTATAGATTGCTCTGGGTAGCATAGACATTTTAACAATGTTTATTCTTCTGATCCATGAGCATGGAACGTTTTTCCATCTTTTTGTGTCTTCTTCAGTTTCTTTCATGAGGGTTCTGTAGTTCCTAGAGTATAGATCCTTTACCTCTTTGGTTGGATTTATTCCGGGGTATCTTACAGTTTTTGGTGTTATTGTAAATGGAATTGTTTCTCTAATTTCTCTTTCTACAGTTGTATTGTTAGTGTATAAGAAAGCAACTGATTTGTATGCATTGATTTTGTATCCTGCCACATTACTGAATTGCTGTATAAGTTCTAGTAATTTGGGGGTGGAGTCTTTTGGATTTTCCACATGAAGTATCATGTCATCTGTGAAGAGAGAGAGTTTGACTTCTTCTTTGCCAATTTGAATACATTTTATTTCTTTTTGTTCTCTGATTGCTGTTGCTAGGACTTCTAGTACTATGTTGAACAATAGTGGTGAGAGTGGGCATTCTTGTTGTGTTCCTGATCTTAAGGGAAAGATCTCAGCTTTTCCCCATTGTGGATGATATTCACTGTGGGTTATTCATAGATGGATTTTATGAAATTGAGGAATGTTCCCTCTATCCCTATACTCTGAAGAGTTTTAATCAGGAAAGGATGCTGTATTTTGTCAAATGCTTTTTCTGCATCAATTGAGAGGACCATATGGTTCTTCTCTCTCCTCTTATTAATATGTTCTATCACATTGATTGATTTGCAAATGTTGAACCATCCTTGCATTCCAGGGATAAATCCCACTTGGTCGTGGTGGATGATCCTTTTAAAGTCCAAGATCTATAAAGAACTTCTCAAACTCAACAGCCAAAAAACAAATAATCAAGTCAAAAAATGGGCAGAAGACATGAACAGACACTTCTCCAAAGAAGACATACAAATGGCTAACAGACACATGAAAAAATGTTCCTCATCATTAGCCATCAGGGAAATTCAAATCAAAACCACATTAAGATACCAGCTTACACCAGTTAGAATGGCAAAAATTGACAGGGCAAGAAATAACAAATGTTGCAGAGGTTGTGGAGAAGGGGGAACCCTCTTACACTGTTGGTGGGAATGCAAGTTGGTACAACCACTTTGGAAAACAGTGTGGAGGTGCCTCAAAAAATTAAAAATAGAGCTACCCTATGACCCAGCAATTGCACTACTGGGTATTGTGGTGAAAAGAAGGGCCATATGCACCCCAATGTTCATAGCAGCAATGTCTGCAATAGCCAAACTGTGGAAAGAGCCAAGATGCCCTTCAACAAATGAATGGATAAAGAAGATGTGGTCCATAGATACAATAGAATATTACTCAGCCATCAGAAAGGATGAGTACCCAACTTTTAAATCAACATGGATGGGACTGGAGGAGATTATGCTAAGTAAAATAAGTCAAGCAGAGAAAGTCAATTATCATATGGTTTCACTTCTTTGTGGAACATAAGGAATAGCATGGAGGACATTAGGAGAAGGAAGGGAAAAAGGAAGCGGGGGGAAATTGGAGGAAGAGATGAACCATGAGAGACTATGGACTCCGAGAAACAAACTTCAGGTTTTAGAGGGGAGATGGTGGGGGGATGGGTTAGCCCAGTGATGGGTATTAAGGAGGGTACATAGTGCATGGAGCACTGGGTGTTATATGAAAACAATGAATCGTGGATCCCTACATCAAAAACTAATGATGTATGGTGACTAACATAGCATAATAAAATTAAATTAAATTTTTAAAAAAGAAAGAAAATACATGTAAAGTACCCAACACATAATAATTTGTCAATACACTCAAGTTCTGGTTTTTGTCAGCCAAAAGTGCATCACGACTGAATGACAGACCAGAACTAAAAGTCCCATCTCTTTGTTCTATGGCTTCTCTCTAAATGTCCTCTGGGGCTAGAGTTTTCTACAAAATTCTCAGATGCCCAGAACTAGCAGGTCTTTTCTCTCTTGAAATGTTTGGAAGGGATGACCCAAATGGGGATAGGGGTAGCATAGGGAGGGCAGAGAGAAATTCCAGTGGATCCTTCTACTTCTTTATCCCTTCCTGACACAGGCTAGGGGAAATGGGCCCCAGGAGATAAAATTAGGAGGCTTATTTTACGTAGGGAACTAAAGAAGACTGTTAATTTTCTAAAGTAATTTCACCGGCAGAGAAAGGTTTTGGGGTTTGTTGTTGTTGTTGTTGTTGTTATTGTTGTTGTTTAATGATAATATTCTTGACTTTGTTGACAACCAATCAAGGCTTTTCAGAGTTTAGCAAAGACAGATCAAAAGAGATGATGAGGGGAGCCTGGTCTGTAAAGGAGGTTTGTAAAAGTTATACAGAAAAGCTCGGCCATCTTTTCATTCCCAAGAGACTTCTCTAAATACTGGCAGAGACGTCAGAACAAAGTGACTTGTAAGGATGATTGTCTGTCATTATGGGCTTCACAGATGAACTTTAACCCCTTCATTGCTATCAGAGCTAAGGCAGAAGATAAAATAAAATGGCAGGTTTCTGGAAAGGAGACAGTTCTTTCCAGAGGAAGTCCTGACGGCAGCCCCATTCATCATCTCTCTCTCTCTCACTTTGTTTTATAGAGGGGAGGAGGAGGTGCCAAGGGAGACGAAGGGAGAGAATCCCAGGTGGGCTCCATGGCCAGCAGGGAGCCCAATGCGGGGCTCAATCTCACAACCCTGAGATCCTGACCTGAGCCAAAATCAAGAGTCGGGTGCTTGACTGAGCCACCCAGGCTCCCCTCATCATCTCTTTTGATCTGTCTTTGCTAAACTCTGAAAAGCCTTGATTGGTTGTCAACAAAGTCAAGAATATTATCATTAAACAACAACAACAACAACAACAAAACCCAAAACCTTTCTCTACTGGTGAAATTACTGCAGGTCCTCCAAGAGACTCATCAACCTGCCTTCATCAGACCTTTCTGCAGCCTCTCGACCACTGCTTGGGACATTGCCCCTGAAAGTGTCACCTGGTTGAGAACACCACTCTTTCTTATGGTGATCTCTCTTCACTTTTTTTGAATCAGGGAAACCTCCCACAACTACTGCAATAGCCATTAGAGGTAATAAAGACCAATAAAGACCTTCTGAAAGATTACAGAAGGATTCAAACAAACCTGTGATATTTTTGGCACTTACTTGATGTCACCAAGTGATGAGCCCAAAGCTGGAGCACCAGCTCATTGCATTGGGTTTCCTTTGTCAAAGTGTAGAATGCTCTGCTGCCCTGCTTGGCAGACCATGTGCTGGCCTTTGTGTGGGGGATGATTCTCTGACCGCAAACTGCAAGAAGACCTACCCTATGGTTTTATATTCCCCTTGAGCCAAATGACATGCTTTTGTGTATGTGTGGCTGCACTTCAATGAGTACTTTTTCTAGCTATGACTATTAGCTCTTCTTTTTTTAAAGAGTAGGACTGAAATGTAAGCTAATTAAAATAGGACCTTCAGATAGCATTGATCTTCTCTGCTTTGTCCCATGAAGGATGGAGACCATTATCAAGTGTATTACTGATATATATATATTCTCCACACCATGGAATGCTCTAGAATGGAAAATGAGTAGAAAAATTCAATCACATCTCATCTCATGTTTTTGTTAGTCATTTTGTTAGTATTAACACACACAGAAAAGAACTGTTTATTCAACATTTTTTGAGCACTTCCCATGTCCTTGGTACTGTACTAGATACCATAGAATAAATAGTGCTTCCTTGCCCTCATAAAACACTTTGATTGGCCATCATTTACTATCTGATTTTCCCATCCCAACATCCCACAAGGGTAAGGTTTTATTATCCCCATTTTATAGAGAGGGAAACTGAGATATAGAGAGATTAAGTGTCTCCCTAAAGGTCACTGACTAGAAAGTGTAGGAATTCTAACTTGAATCTTACTATCTCAAACACAACACCATTTCTAGAGCACTACCTTCCTGAGGCTATCTCCACTTCCACTCAATCCCGTATGCTGGAAATTCCATGCTTTTGAACTTTTGAAAAAATTTAACTTTGAGGGAAATTCTATGGGAAATCGATCAGCTTTCTTATCTGCCAAATCTGAAATATTCAGACACAATATTTTCTAGACCTTTAACTTTCCGTGGTAGTTCTATTCCAAAGTTTTACACTAGAATCTACACACACACACACACACACACACACACACACACACACACTCAGACATTCACTTGCTCCAGGGCAGTAAAAAAAAAAAAGTGACAAATGAGGGACAATAGAAAGTTCACTTTGTTCCATATATTTTCTCAGTTCAGATATCTGTCAGAGGAAGCAGTCATTTATATTTATACATGAGTGTGTATTGTTGTGTGAGTATCAGTGACTGCATAAGATGAGTATTGCTTGATATATAAATAAAAGTCTATTCTCCTGGGTTTAGATAGCTAGAGATCAATGCTATCTGAAGTATTTGCTCCCAGAGTTTTAAAGAGCATATAGTGAGAGTATGGGGCAGCAAGAAATTTATCCAAAATGGTACCCAAAATCTGTTTGAGGACAATAAGAATTAGAGCAAGTAAGAGATTCTAGCAAAGGGCACATACATGTGTGACCTGGTGCTAGCTTGTCAGTTTAACCAAGATCATGGGTTTTCCTCCTTTTGTTTTATTTAAGCCAGAAGCCCTAGCACCAAATCAAGGCAAACAGAGAAGCCCTCAACTATAAAGAGATCAAGATAGAGCTGCTCTGTGCTCAATAGGGGCCCAAGCTTTGTGCTCCTCTGAGGAGCCCGAGGCTATGGGAACCCCTGTGAGATCTTTGAGGCTCCGTGTAACAAAGTGTGAAAGCCACAAGCCATCTTTAGTTGTACAAATGCAACATCTTGCTCTGACACCAGCACTGAAGGAAAAAATAATGACAATAATGATACTGTGAACCATGAGGCAAAGTATTCTGAAGAAGGGAGTAGCCTGTAAAGAAGCAAATGATGAATAAAATAAGGAAGGAAAGGTGTTGGGTGGAAGGGGGAGGGAAAAAGAGAGAGAGCCAAATGTGACTGGTCTAAATTGTCTTTTTTCATAACGAGAATAAACCTTGATCTTCTATTTTAAAATTTGCTTTTAATGGATAATGACTTCAGCACAAATTATAGGAAGTCAAAAAACATGAAGGATTATAGGGATACAATATGTTAAGTGTAATTTTCAAAGGTCCTTTTTTGTGAGGAATTACAGTCAATTTCTCTGAATACAAAGTGACTTTGAAGTAACTTGTGCTGGGGCCGTCTGCTCCATCCCGCCGGGGGCAGAGCTGTGATTATGCTGTCAGGCGAGGGTGCCTTAGGAGCACGCTGTTCTAGATGTGTCTTCTACCTATTCATAGAAAATTCTGCCTCCAAAATACTCCAATAAGTTGCTAAAACTAATAAAGAGAGTCATTATGCGCTGTGAAAAGTCATGCTGTTACATAGCCCGGGGATCTTTTACTATACAAATGGAACCGGTTTTAGACCTTTTCTTTCTTTCAAACTCTTTTTCCTACTTTTTCTGTAAGAGCTCAGAATAAAATATCTCCACTTCTGAACAACGGTAAAGAGAAATGTTTATTCCTCTGACTGTTTCAAACAGACCACACAACCCAGATTTTCAGGGTTAGCCCGAAACGTCAAATGTTTTGTATAATGATTAGATCATATACTCCTAGGTGGGGCTCAGAAGAGATGTTTCTGCATCGTTCTACATGCCATCAGAGAGAGAGCTGAGTAAGTCAGAGAGAAGATGTTTAAATTCCAGTGACAGAAAGCACAGGTCCTACTGTGTGCCCTGTGCCCTCAGCAAATGCTGTCTGAGTCTCCACTGTGCACCCAGCCCTGCGCTGGCCATAGAGGATGAAAGATGAGCCCAGCAAAATCCACCCCCCACCCCCCGGTTGCTACAGCAGCATCCTAACTGGCCCTGCCGCCTCCAGCTCCATCTCCTCTAACCCACTTCTCTTCTGCACCTGGAGCAATTGTTCCAAATGCACACCGACCATGTCACACCCCTTCTCCTAAAGGCAGTCCCTTGTCTCCTAGCCTGGCATTGGAGGTCCTTTATGATATGGACCTCTCCTGTCTCTTCCCCCTTGCACCTTGAAGACCCTCGCCCCCACACCCTGGACATACATACGTAAGTACTACTTCCTTCACTTGAAATGCCCGTGTTCCCTCTTCACCTAACTAATCCATTCTTGCCCTTCAGAGCTCTCCCAAGGGGTCACCTCCCCATCAGAAACTTTCCTGACTACATTGTTTCTTCCCTCCACTCATGTGGATCTAGGTGAGGAGGTTGTTTTGATAGTATTCGTTGTACCTGGTGTGTACCTCTACCAAATGATTTATCTCATTGTAATTGGAATTTTGTTTGGTTATTTTTTAATGAATAAATTTTATTTTTTTTCAAGCAGTATCAGGTTTATAAAAAAGTTGAGCAGAAAGCACAAAAGGTCCTCATGTGCCTCATCACCCCTGAGTCACCACATTTCCCTATTATTAGCATCCTGCATTTACATTTACTCCACATAGTTCATTCTTTTTAGCACTGAGTAACAGCCCATTGTCTGGATATACCACAGTTTGTTTATCCACCCACCTACTGAAGGATGTCTTGGTTGCTTACAAATTTTAGCAATTAGGAATAAAGCTGCTATACACATTTGTGGACTGGCTTTTGTGTGGACATAAGTTTTGAACTATTTGGGTAAATACCAAGAAAGACAATTGCTGGGTTATATGATAAGAACATGTTTAGCTTTGTAAGAAATTGTCAAATTGTCTTTCAAAGTAGCCACACCATTTCATTTCCTTCAGCAATGAGTGAGAATCACTGTTGTTCCACATCCTCACCAGCATTTGGTGTTACCAGTGTTTGGAATTTTGTCCATTCTAATAGGTGTAGCAGTACCTTGTTGTTGTTTAAATTTGCAATTTCCTTAAGACATATGATCATTGAGCATTTTTTCATATGCTTGTTTGTGATTTGTATATTTTCTCTGGTGAGGTGTCTTTTCAGATCTTTTGCTCATTTTTTAATTGGTTTTTTTTTTTTTCTGTATCATTGAATTTAAAGAGTTCTTTGCATATTTTGGATACTGGTCCTTTATCAGATAGGAATTTTGCAAATACTTTCTCCCAGTCTGTGGCTTGTCTTTTCAGTCTCTTAGTTTTATTATATCTTAACCTGCCTCAAGCACCAGGGTGAACACTCTAGCTTTGTCTCATTTGTCTTGGTAAATCTCTTCTCCCTCAAATTCTGGCGTGTCAGTGCCAACTCCAAATATCATCAACACAACCTGTTAAGAACCTCCTTTGTTGCTTACCACTGTAGGGAAGGACATCCTCCCCATCACCAGAGCTTTGGTAGCATCTCAGAAGGGGAAGAGCAAGGTTCGATTTTATGGGCATTTTGAAGTTTGGTTTAAGGTGGCTCTTTCAGTGCAGGTGACTTGATTAAGAGTGAATAAACATAAGGGCACCAGGGTGGCTCAGTCAGTTGAGCGTCGGACTCTTGATTTCAGCTCAGGTCATGATCTGAGATTGAGCCTCGCATTGGGCTCCACACTGGGCACGGAGCCTGCTTAAGATTCTCTCTCCCTTTCCATCTGCCCCTCCTGCTCACATGCTCTCTCTCCCTCTCTCTCTCAAAATAAAAAAAAAAAAAGAGTGAATAAAGATCAAAATATCATGATATAGTAGTTTAAGATTGATGGAAGAAACAAAGCAATGGTTTTGAGGTGAGGGATAAACTGTCAGTTGATGCTTTCTGTTGAAGAGTTGATGGGTCTTTCCGGAAGTACCTGAAATGAACAATAAAGTTATTTGCCTGGGTTAGGAGTTTCCAGGAATAGCAACAATATGCTAATGAAGACAATGCAATGGCAAAGTCCCATTAATGCGGATTGCACACCATGTATGGATAGTTGGTTCTAACCAGTATTTGGTGTATTTGGTGTGTTTGATGAGGAACATGGGCAGGCAGACAGGTAACCATTGAGTCTCAGTGGACCCACCTCTTATGGGCCCAGTTCGGTGGAACTGATAACCTTCTCATCTTCCAAGACGGAAAATACTGTCCATTAAGAACATGCCAGAAAGATTCATGGGACATTTGCTCATCTGCCCCAGGCCGTTTTTATCCCTAGGTGACTGTGTTTGCCTTCTACTCTTTTAAATGGCAGCTCTAAAAGGCATCTATAAAATCCCACTTATGACTTTATTACAGCCACAGAATTCACCTCTTAACATCTTACTGCACACTCATTCCATTCCCAGGACTACTCTCCTGTGTAAAGTCTCCGAAGATGCAGAGGTGTTAAACTAAACCTGAAGGCTCACCACGTGTATTGCAATCTCAGGATTCTCCTCTAATACGATCTTTTGACATAGAGGGGAGATGATCTGAAGAGAGGGTCTTCCACATCATTTTCCCTTAGAGAGTTTGAATTCTCTGCTGCTTACAGAACCATAAGTTGGTGTCTGAGGCCTTTGCACCTTCCTTAAATAGAGGGTTTTTTTTGTTTTTGTAATAACAATTCTTCTGAGACTTGGTATCAGATGTACCTGTGTTTAGGGGGCTCCCTGTGGTGCCAGAGCTGGGGTTTCTGATGCTGATCTCTGTGCCCTGGCCCGCAACTAGCTCCCTGGCCTCATTGCCTCCCATCCCCTACCTCTGTCACTCAGCTCCAACAAACGCTGGTATCCTGTCTGTTACTTAGACATTCAGCCTCATTCCCTTCTCAGGATCTTCGCACATGCTGCCTTTTCTTATCATTTCATGCTCCCTCAGACAGCCTTCTCTGACCGCCCTGAAGAAAGCACCGCCATTCATCTCATCCTAGCCACTCTGTAGCGCCACAGCTGTTCTCAATATCTAAAAGGAGTAAGTTACGATGGAAAAGTACAGCATAGGGAATAGTCAATGGTATCATAATAGCAATGTATGGTGACAGATGGGAGCCCCACCTGTGAGCAGGGCATCATGTAGCGAGTGGTCAAATCACCATGCTGTACACCTGAAACTAATGTAACATTGTGTGTCAGCTAAACTTCAATAAAAGTAAACTATGCTGCATTATTTATTTATGTATGAATTTACTGCATGTCCTCTCCCAGTAGAAAATGAGAGGTCTCTCAAGAGCAGAGACATCATCTTGCTCACACCTGTATCCCTAGTCCTCGACAGTGCCTGGCACAGAGATGGACGCACTATTTGTTTGATGACTGAATACAGAAATCTGGATTAAAGGATCGTGTATTGTTTTGTATTCTTCACATTGATTGTTTCTCTCCTGCTGGATTCTTTTAATGATCAGTGAAGAGTGTGCTGCAGCATAAACTTTATGCACTTCTTTTATACAGTGCATCTGCCCATTATGAATGTGATGATGTAAAACAAGGGATAATCTCTGCCCGAAGGCTTTCCCATTGACATTAGACATTCAGTGTGTGCTGCAGTATCAGTCTCTGGTGTTGAAGACTTCCCCAACTTCAGTCCTCCTCTGGGCTGTCTCTCCTATGTGTTTCTAGGACACCTTAAGTTTTCCTCTATTGGATTCTTTACCACATTAATATATTGTATGTTTCCCCAAATGTCTGAAGACTCCTTAAGGCCAGAGACTCCCTGCCTTTTTTTTTTTTTCTATCTTTAGCACTCACCAGTACTTTCTATGTGATGGAAATTCAACAAATATTTGTCCAATTAGTCAGAAAAGGCTTTCTCCATTATTTATTTTCTGATGACTTTCAAAATAAGATCTGTACATGAAGGTTCCCTACATATACCTAAATGTATTGATTTTCTTTCTATTAAAGTCTAAGATGTTCAGTATAGGATGCATGTAGCTAATGATGGTCTCCCAAAAAATTGGTCAAGTGAGCATTTTAGAGAGGGACCCTTTTGCCTATAGCCTCTGCTCATTCTTTAGTCAGCGTATGGGATGCAAGTGGAATAATTAACAAGAAATTTCAGTTCTATTAAATGCTAAACCAGGGAATTTTATATACCTAACTCCACAATGCTTCCATTTCTGCTCCAATCTAACCAACAAGAGCAAGCACAAGGTCTAAGCCCATCAGCCACTTAGAACATATTAGTTGGGGCGCCTGGGTGGCTCAGTTGGTTAAGCGACTGCCTTTGGCTCAGGTCATGATCCTGGAGTCCCTGGATCGAGTCCCGCATCGGGCTCCCTGCTCGGCAGGGAGTCTGCTTCTCCCTCTGACCCTCCCCCCTCTCATGTGCTCTCTCTCTCATTCTCTCTCTCAAATAAATAAATAAATAAATCTTTAAAAAAAAAAGAACATATTAGTTGGTGAGGATGATAATTCGATAGCAATCTACACTTATTCTAGCTGAAAACTTATGAGGTATTGTGTGTCACCTTCAAACCCCATGCTTACTGCTCAAGAAAAGGCCATTCACAGCTGGGAGGGGATGGTTAGCAAGAGGGCCCCTTTTCTTAGAGATTTCACCTATTTTTATAATTTGCTCAAACTAGGATGGTACTGTCCGGCACTTAGCATTTTGCGTCAGAGATTTAGTACTTCAATGAAAAATGATTTATGATTTATTTCTTTTGTTCTAGAGAAAAGAGTAAGACTAAGGAAATCATCTACATGCTTACCCACATGATGGTAACACAGGATTAGAGAGAAAAACAAAGCAGGACATTAGCAGAGGGCTTGATTTTCTGTTCACCAGACACCATAAAGTGCTCTTTTTCAAGAAGACAACACCTGAACTAAGGACCAAAATATGTGCTATGGCAATCCAATCAACTGTTTAAAGACATTTGTCAAAAGCTTACTGCAAGTCATCCAGGCGTTCACTTTTAAATGTATTTAATAAATGCACCAGGTGCCAACTATATCTCATTTTATTTCTCAAATCCCCATGAAGTGCATATGATTCTTCACATTTTGCAAGTGATGAAAGCAAGGCTCACTCATCACAGGAAAAAACAAAATGTGTAACTATGTGAGGTAATGGATGTTAAGTAAACTTATTGTGGTGATCATTTCGAAATATATACATGTATCGAAGCATTATGCTGCACACCCAAAACTAACAATGTTATATGTCAATTACATCTCAATAAAACTGGAAAAAAACAACTGAGGCTCAAAGTGGTTAGGTTAAGTCTTTCAAAATTGCACAGCTATGGGGCGCCTGGGTGCCTCAGTTGGTTAAGCGACTGCCTTCGGCTCAGGTCATGATCCTGGAGTCCCGGGATCGAGTCCCGCATGGGGCTCCCTGCTCAGCGGGGAGTCTGCTTCTCCCTCCGACCCTCCTCCCTCTCGTGCTCTCTGTCTCTCATTCTCTCTCACAAATAAATAAAAAAAATAAAATCTTTAAAAAAAAAATTGCACAGCTATGTTCTATCTTAAAACTTACCTCCATGAGGGGCGCCTGGGTGGCTCAGTCGTTAAGCATCTGCCTTCCGCTCAGGTCATGATCCTAGGGTCCTGGGATCGAGCCCCGCATCAGGCTCCCTGCTCGGCTTGTGTTCCCTCTCTCACTGTCTCTCTCTGTCAAATAAATAAATAAAATCTTAAAAAAAAAAAAAAACCTACCTCCCTGAAAATAGAAGACAGGAAGGTGAAAGTCTTCCAAGGGCAAAGGGAGTCAGTAGTGAAAGTTTTAAATATTATGAAGGTTGACTATGTCAGAATACTAAGAGCCAGGAAAAGGGAACCAAGAGGAGAATATTTAGGGAAATTTTCTGCAAAGAACAAAAAGAGGGGCGCCTGGGTGGCTCAGTTGGTTGAGCGACTGCCTTCGGCTCAGGTCATGATCCTGGAGTCCCGGGATCGAGTCCCGCATCGGGCTCCCTGCTCGGGAGGAGCCTGCTTCTCTCTCTGACCCTCCCCCCTCTCATGTACTCTCTCTCATTCTCGCTATCTCAAATAAATAAATAAAATCTTTTAAAAAAAGAACAAAAAGAAATCAAACTGTCTCTGAAGGGTGAAATATGCCTCCAAGTCTAGGAGATGCTCTTCATGGATAAAAATAGACACTCATGAGGAGAATGTTATGACGGACATGAGTAGGTTTATCTGAAGCGCAGTGACTCCCACCCCACCCTTAAGAGAGGAAGTGGAAGGAGGAAGGATGAGACAGGGAAGAAAAAGAAGTAAGGGAGACAGGACGCCATATGCAATAAATGCAACTAAGGGCGTGTCTTCTATTTTATTAAGCATCTTAAAATGCAGGTGTTGAAAGGAACTGAGAGATCATCCCACCTTCCCGAAGATCCATATTTATGTTCTCTTCGACAAACTGAGAGCCTCATTGTGTGTCTTCACAACCACCACAGCAGCCTTCTCCAACAACCTTCCTTGGGGAAGTGGTTTCCTCAACTTCAAACCTTGCAGACTTAAAATGAATCATCAAGTCGTCTACCCATGATCTGTTAAAAAAATATATTTCTAAATGAATGCTGTGTGCAACCTCTACTATTTCATGACTAAATAGCAGGACCTGTTAAAATATTTTTATTGCTAAGATCCTTCCAACATCAGGAGACCTGTGAGGCCCAACAGAACAAATGTTTAAAAATCAGACATCTCTGAGCTAAAAGTCTCCATGCTCCACAAATAGACATCCTAAACCCTGTTTTTTCTACTTTCAGATAAAACTCTGGCAAGAAAATAGGTATTTGCTGCACTTTCCAAAGCAATCACTTCCAAATTTTCTTTTCTTCTTTGTTCAATAGGTAATCAGACTTCACACTAAATACAGATTGCCTAGGTCTTCCAAAGTTAACTAAGTGCACTAGTAAGGTTATATAAGATCTTCAGTCTTCATAACAAAACACACAAATTTTTCACACAAGCCCAGATTGCAATGCTCTAGGACTAATGGCATTATGCACTTTCTCTGAACCCATCATTTTGAAATGATGAGGCCTATTTTTTCTGGGACAATCCAAGCAGCTCAGAGTTGAAAAAATTAAAAGTAAAATTATTTAAGTTATGCCTCTTTGACCCTTCTTTAATAAAATTGGTTATCTCTTGTTATGCCTTTTTCTCTTTACTAATAAGAGAAGTTCATAAAAGTTAGATCATAACCCACTGGGAAAGCTACCCACTTTCATGCCACTTGGGTCACTTTTGGGGGATATATTTTACAAAACACCTTGGACCCAAATGTGGACAAAAGAGAAAAGCTCATCAACCTTTAAAGAGCTGGATGGATAGTCATTCTTGTAAGTTACTATAATACCTTTATTTCTTTGGGCCTTTTAGCTTACAGTGTATTATCATATTACTTTTGTTGGTTTTCACAACAGTTCTGTGGGGTAAGTAGAATATATACAAACAATCTTATTTTACAGTGGAAGGAAGGAAGACTCAGAAATGAACTATCATGTTACCTCACTGAGACTCACCTTAAACCCAGGTCCTCTCCTCCTTTACAAATAAGATGACTCCTGTCTACCTTCTCAATCTAAACAAATCAATCAAGACCTCCCAGGTGGCCAGGGATCAAAGCTTCTAGTTCCACTCTATCCACTGCCCACCCTTCCTCCATTTCACCTCCTTCAGAATTCCCCTTAATCCAATTTGGCCCATTTCATCAGTTCACCTAATGAACTATCCATATGGAATTAGAGTGACGTATATAAAAACTCCACAGAAAGACTAGAACCCCATAGATTGGTATTTCATTTGTTCTTCATTTCAGCTCTCAGCTCTTAAATATTAAATTATGAGTATTAAATCGCAACAATTTTGTTCTTCTAGACTGTTGGTGACTAACCAAACATTGAACCTTGCAACCCAGAGAACATATAACTGTAAACTCACAAACAAGAAATCTTGTCCACAGCCTTAATGGCATTCAAATGTACATGCCAGACATTAGCAAAATACCCTACTATTAATAAATTAATTCTCATTCTCGCTCTCCTCCTTGTCGCTCTAATGAAAAAGAAATCTATTTCTGGTTTTGGTTATTATTTTTTGTTTGCTGAACCAATCTTGAGTTTTATATTAATTTTATACATATTTTTAGCCAACAAATATAATGAACCTTTCTCACTTTACACAGTAATTTAAAAATATAAAAATGTCTGCAAAAATAAATGTCTTTTCTTTCCTTCCTATATATCTGGATGGAAGCATCTCAGCAATTCAGCCAAAAGTGTGGTCTGACTTTACACAGGAGCAAGAGAAGTTATGGGTCTTACCAAATGCATCCCTTGAGGCTTCTCAACAGACATCAAAGACTTAGCTGGATTCTCTATCCAGTTTTGAGGTTTGCAGCTTAGCTTTTTTGCACAGCATTCATGCTACCACGGGAAAAAAAGCAGAAATTGTAGAACCTGATAAATACTAATTGATTAGAAAAAAAGTGAGCTGGCCTTGTAGATAAAAGACACAGTGAAGGAAACCAACTCTTGGTAGTCTCGGGGTCTTCATTTAAAGATCTTAAGCAGATTCTATAATATGAAAGCCCTTCAGTTATTCTGCTTTTAATACTCTTTGATCTTGCCATTTCAGAGGCACATAAAACTAGAATTATCTGGTTCACTTAGAAGAAGTTCTTGTCTTCCCAGGGTTGAGATGACAATTACTGAGAAGAGTGAGGGAACCGGTGGGGTACCAACCCACTGAATCTTCTGGGCAGTGAAAGAAAGATCAAGGTACTAACACTGTTCTGTAGAACTGTGCTATGGGGTTAGGTGGATGTTCATCCTCTGAAATATGACTCCTGCAAATAGAGATCGGCTCCAAGAATAACATAAGCACTGGATTTTGGTCTCCATATACTGTTACTTACCGAAATGACAGTAGTTAGATATATTGTGTTAAATAAAAAATATTATCAAAATTAATTTTACTCATTTATATTTCTTCTTTTAATGTGGTCACTAGACTAGATTACATATATGGCCCACATGACATTTCTATGGAACAGGGCCAGCAGAGGTGGGCTCTGTGAACCCTGTTGTCTCTGTCACAGCTTCTACACTCTGCTGCTGCACGGAAAGCAGCCGTGTGCGCCATGTGAATGAGTAAGCTTGGCTGCGTTCTAAGACAACTTTCTTTGCAAAACCAGGTGGTGGGCCCCGTGAACCAAAGGTTTCGGATACCTACTCGAGAGCATAACCAGCATTTTTAAATTAATATGTTGTCAACAGTCTGTTTTTATTTGGCAGTTTTAATGAGCCAACAATAGGTAAAGAAGAAGGAGATAAGGGGATCTTATAGTTTCCTCTGAGTACAGCAGAATCCCAAACAGTCACAGCCTTGCAGGGCCTAATATTGAGGACCCTGGCTGTGTTTGTCCCGGGGGAGCCTGGTTCTCATTCTCACCATCATCAGAATCTCTCATTTCAAGCCACCCTTCAGAAGCAATTAAGCAGCCACTATTCCTCACGATGACAGAACACACTTGGGCACTCTCTGAAGTAACGGAAATTTCACGCAAAGGCTCAGACACCAAGTTCCTCTTTGAAGCCAGCACCAGTGATCTAATTTGTGAGTGAGCGCCATTTTGAAACACTCACTCAGCCTCTCTTTACACCTTACTGCTAATTTCTTTACAGCCCAAATCTGCAATTCAAAGCTGCATTTGGACATTTGGACACTATTTAACTGGCAGTATCTGGACCTGCTTTCATAGGGACATTCTGGAGTTCCTGGGGCCAGTTGCAAAATGCAGTTAGCCCAAGTCGTCAAACCAGAGAACACTCAAAAAGGAAGAATAATGCCTGAAACCCTTTGCCCTCAAAAGTAGTATGAGAAGAAAGGAAACAATGTAGAAATTAGCATGCTGAGATGCTAAGGAGAACCCACTAATATTAAATATCTTAACAAGGAACGTATTGAGGCAGGTTGATTTTCATAGGATCTCAACTAAAAGCAGGGGTTAAATGTCTCAACCAATTCTCAGAGTTCTTACCAGCCTCCAAATTGGTTATCATCTTGATTTGCTCATACAGAAAGCCAAAGCTGCCAACCTTAAGCATGCTTTAATGACTTCAACGGATGACTTCACAGTTTGTACCCACAGATGCTAGGAAATCAGCATCTCACCCACCACTGCTTTCATAGCGTGCCAGTTTATACAAATAATCACTGTTAAATTCGACAAGTTTATCTTTCCTAACACACTCATAACCTCATTTCCATGTTTCTTGCTGAATGAAAATTAATACGTGCACATCTAACTCCACAGAAAAACCAAGTTTTCTCCAACAGTGGCAAAGGAACAAGGAAGGACAGAAGTTAAATTGCCTTAGCGCTTCCTTCTATCACTTCTCTGCCAATTTTAAACACAGAGGATCAAGTTACTACTTTAGAAAATAAGCAAAACAAATCATTACTGGTATTAATCATTGTCAGTTTATTTTTCCTCCTCTTTTTTATTTAGTTAGGTGCTGACATGTATAAGCTTTAAGTAAATTGAACGTCCACTTGTATTTTATTGCTCGTTACAAACCCTCAAGCCCCAGCAATAGTCACAGTTTATGTTAGAAACAGCAAAAATCGATGTGAATTCTGGGGTTGACAGTGACGGATGGAAGCCTCATGCAGACACGCTCACCGCTTTACGGGACCTGAGGTCCTCGGGAATTCTGCATGCTGTTTGGAACACAGGCAAGGAGGAAGACAATACAGGCGCAGTCGGTTCCCACGTGCCGCCCCCCCCCCCCGACACACACACACACGACTGTCCTGATAGCCATGGGTGGGCTCATTTGCACTGCACATCCAGATCACTGAATTTCCTGCAGAGGTAAAGCTAGACACAGAGAAGTCTGGGGCTCTGCACCAAAGGCACTCTGGTTTTCTGAATCTGTGCTCTACCCCAGAAGCCCTGCCATGGGCTTGCGAACTGAGCTCAGGGCTGGGAACCAGAGGAGGAGCCTCACTCTGGCCCAAGGCTGCTGGGGGACACCTGGCAAGTCCCTGCTCCCTTTAGGTGCCACTCTTCCCATCCACCTGTAGCTAATACGGCCCACAATGCATATTTTAAGGGTTTTGTGTTCCACCAGCATTGTGAGCACTTGGTATTTACTAGGTACCCTGTGAGGTACCTAGTAAATTCCAAGGGGGGAGTTATTCTGGGGACTTCCTTCTAGTCGTCATGCTTTACCATCAAAACTTGCCATGTGGGGCGCCTGGGTGGCTCAGATGGTTAAGCGTCTGCCTTCGGCTCAGGCCATGATCCCAGGGTCCTGGGATCGAGTCCCACATCAGGCTCCCTGCTCCTTGGGAGCCTGCTTCTCCCTCTGCCTCTCTCTCTCTCTCTCTCTGTCTCTCATGAATAAATAAATAAAATCTTTAAAAAAAAAAACAAAAAAACAAAACTTGCCATGTGTCTGTGTCTCACCGGATAATAAGGAAGGAGATGCTGTTCCCAATTTTCTGCAGGCAGTGTTATCCCACAAGAATTCCCTCATCCACTGAGCAGCACGTATTCTCGGGTGCCCACTCTGCTTCGGACACCTTGCTGGAGCCTGGCAACACAGAGCGCACAAGACACCGTGTGCTCTCTTAGATTGCCCAACATGGTAAGGCAGATAGACATTTACAGAATAAATGACCATGTGATGTGAAAATCTCTTATAACAGAGGTGTGAAAAATGTGCTAGAGGTTAGAGCACTGATATTTGAGCAATCAGTTTTGTCTAGAGGGAGGGGGAGAAATTGTCCCCGAGTTGGGGACATACGAGTTGGTGGCTGAAGGATGCACTGCAGACGGTCAGAGGAAGTCTGGGGTGAGGGGAGGACATGGAGCTTCCCTAGGGTGTAGGGGAGGCAGCAGGGGATGGAAAAGGAATCTATGAAGAGAAGCTTGTGAAATCAACTGTATCTTTTAAACATTTATTTTGACCTAGGGATGATAATTTCACAGTAATCTATTTGCTAAAAAAAAAAATGGTAATTATAAGTTACCATTTCTGCCTAGAGCTGACCTTTTTATCTTAAAGATAACCTCCTTAATAAAAATTCTGTAAAAAAAAAAAAACTTGTATATTCTTCCTTTGAAGAATTCATGAGGTCAGAGAAATGTTGTGGTTTTTTAATAATATATCACTTCAAAGGGCTTGACTTTTCAGCCAACCTCAGTGCTTCTCCTTTTCCTCCTGTCAGTATTCTACTGCCCCCCGTATGCTGACTTTATACCACTTATGTGATCATATTCCTCTGAGCAATAGGAAGGCATCGTCCTACCCATTGATCGCAACCCACAAAACTGCCTTCCAGTTCAAAACCGTGTCATGGAATAGCAGACCATGCGCCGAGGGCTCAGCAGGGTCAGGATTCCTTTTCAATCCACAGTATCACTTTGCTAGTCTAAGACCTTGGCTGTCCCGTCAATAGTCACCTTCCTTTGTAATGGAAGAAGTTGCTGCTGGTCACAGTGTTCACTAGCAGGAGGCGGTGGGCAGCCTGGGCCCTGTACCCCGGTCTCTTCTGGCCTCCATGGGACCGAGCCAGGCAGGGTTGAGACGTCCTTTAGTGTCCATTATTATACACGGTGTACTCAAAGTGTGAGACTGGATCACATAAGGTGCAGAATTTTGCTTTAAAGAAGGAAATCACAATGCACAGAAGTCCTTCCTTCCTCCTGTTTTCTTTTTTTTTTAATAAAGATTTTATTTTTTTTTTTTTGAGGGAGAAAGAGAGAAAGAGAGAGAGAGGGAGTACAAGCGGGGGCAGGGGGCAGAGGGAGATGCAGACTCCCAGATGAGCAGGGATCCCAACACAAGGCTCAATCCCAGGATCCCAGGATCAGGACCTGAGCAGACACTTAACCCACTGAGCCAGGCAGGCGCCCCCCTCCTCCTGTTTTCCATTCATCTCGGGACCTCTGAGGGCAGTCCCCATCCAGCACCCACCACCATTAGGAGGATTCACTCAGAGACCAAATGAGCAGGGTTGGGGGTATTACACTGGAATCAGGTAAAGGTGGTTCATCTCAGCTTAGGGAGGCTTTCTCCTGCCAAGAACTTTGGGTCCTCCAAAGGCCCCGGGTCATGACTGGCCCAGTCTGATGAGTAAGAAATGCCAGAGTTTACTTGAGAGGTTCACAATTTAAAATTATCTAATTCACATTATTCCAAACCCTGCCCAGAATCATCAGAGGAGCTTAAAAATAATAGGTACACAGAGACAGACCCCACACTAGACCCACTGAACCAGCAACAGCTTATCAGAGAAAATGCCTCCCTTTCTCCTATGCTCAGTTAGAATTTAGCCAAAGATAAATATATAGCAAAATTAGGGTGTGTCCGTCAGTCCTACGGTCAATGAACATAGATAGTTCTTCACTGCAGGATTGAAGTGAATGTTTCTCATGCTGCTGTCTGCACTGCCCTAGCCAATCAGAATCTCCAGAATCAAGGCCAGGAAATAGGACTTGCCAAAGACTTCCTGTGCCAACTGACATATAGCCATTGGGTTAGCCCTCTAAAGATTCCACTCTGAATTTGCGTGACTGTACGGATATGAGTGTTTTATTGGGGTAGGGGTTGAAGCAATTCCTGTTCTGGCCACCCCAAACTCCACACAGACACCTGAGTGACCCAGCAGCATTCCCCAAAGACTGCTTTGGAATTTGCCAGCTACTGACAACCATGGAATTACAGCTGATTCCAGCAGAGCCACTGGGAGATTGACTGTTTTAGCTCGTAGGATGAGTTCTACTCCAAAGTTAGAAACCAGTAAAGTGGGTCAAGCCCACACTGCAAGCTCAGGTTGAGCTACTGAGAACGTTAGCTTCCAGTGGAGGCCCATTAATCCCCATGGGACACTCAGGGACCAGTGGGGGACACCTGTTCTGGGTCCAGTTTTGGCTCCTAAGATAAAGCCATTCCTTCACCCTCTGATGGGTGGACCCTGCAGGCTGTGTCTCCAGGAGCCAGGAGTGTTTGTGCTGCCCCCGCCACAATTTCTCCCAACCTGCGGTATACATTTTCAAAGCAATTGGTCAAGGGTAAGGCTGGTTTGGCAGCTGTGGAGCAGAATGAAGTGAGCTACCCATATAAAACCTGCGACCCTTGTATCGTGACCACTAGGCACTGTGAGACTCAGGCATAAAAATGATGGAACCCATTGTTTGTATAAATCATCCCACAGGGGCTCCAGAAACCATATCTCAGGCTTCATCTTTGGGAAAAAGAATGATAACAGCAACATAAATTTCTACCCAAGCACATCACCGTGTACAAAATGTTTTACAGACAGTATTTTTGCATTTCTGAAAGTGTGCTTTGCACACATTGCTTAGAGAAGTTAAGTAACCTGCCTAAGGTCACAGAGTAAGTACCAGAGCCAAAAACTAAGAAAAATAAAACTACCTGCTTAAAAGAAATCTATGTTCCGTATCCTTGGAAGAAGCCAAATGTGATCAGTCACTTAGTTCAATTTATTACTAATTGTACTTTGAAGATTTTTTTTAAGTACACAGGTCCCTATGTTTCTCATTACGACTTCTGGGGCACCCTTGGTCTCTTTTGGCCATCATTTTTTGGGGACCAACTGTATACCACCCACTGTACCGGTCTACTTAATTTCATTAACTATTAAATACTTAATAACTACTAAAAAATCTTTTGTGAAAGAGCTTATCAAACCACCTCAAGCCCAGGCATCAACCTTGTTTGACCAGTAAAGGAAAGGAAACTCAGAGGGCCCCTTGAAATGAAGGTAGCACCTCGGAGGGAGTGAGAGCACCTTGGCGACTCTTTCCCGGAGGACAGCACCCTGTTTGCTCTTGGTAGAGGCACATCCACATTCCTACTGACTCATGTGCTTTTCATAAAAGTTTATTTCAGCAGTACATATAAAGAACCCATCTCACTTAATATTGTACCTCATCATTTTATTACAGCCACCTTCAGACTTTGTCTCCACCTCATTCCAGATAAATCTACCCGTGGCCATGGCAGCACTTGTGAGAAATAGCACAATCCTGAGCTGGTAAATGGCTCCATTCAACAATAAATAACAGTAACTCACCAACTTGCGCAGCATTTATTTAAATTCAGCAGATAAAGAACCAGCAGTGGACATGGGCCCAAGCTGGGCAGAAACTCGTTAATAGCATTAATTGCAATAATAACATTAATTTAATGCCCTCACTGTTCTGGGAGCTGTGAGCAGTCCTGTAAAAGTTCTATGAATGTAATTTAATTTCATGGAATCCTCTTATTAACCCTGGGAGCTAGCTGCTAATATTATCCCCAATTTTTAGGAGCCAGGGGTGCAGAGGGTTAAGGAAACCACTGGTGGTCATGTGGGGGTTAAGGACAGCTTCAGATCCAACGAGAGCCAACAGAAATGACATTCTAAATAATCATGCTTATTTGCCTAGGGAAAAAAAATCAGATCGCCAAATTATTCCTTAGATACCACTTCCTTCGATATTCCTTAGAATACCACTTCCCAGTTCCCAGATTCATAAATTCTAGGCTTAGAATTGTACCAGCACAGGGGCACCTGGGTGGCTCAGTTGGTTAAGCAACTGCCTTCGGCTCAGGTCATGATTCTGGAGTCCCGGGATCGAGTCCCGCATCGGGCTCCCTGCTCGGCAGGGAGTCTGCTTCTCCCTCTGACCCTCCTCCCTCTCATGCTCTCTGTCTCCCATTCTCTCTCTCAGATAAATAAATAAAATCTTTAAAAAAAAAAAAAAAGAATTGTACCAGCACACTGTATTTTAGATGACTCTTATATCCCACTTCCAGTCTACCTGTGGGAGAAGCATTCTCTGTAATGTTTCAGCATGTCTTGGTTCCAACAAATAGAATAATTATATGAGAGGGGATGAAAGAAGTCATGTGGGTAAAGGGTAACTAAAGCCTTTAAAAAAAAAAGCCCTCAAAAAATTTCATGCCCAAATGTTGGTTCAGACTGCAGAAACAAAGCTCTGAGGACATACCCAGAAAAAAAACTCATCTTCTCTTTCTTTCCCTGAGAAAATACAATTTTCATCAGACAGGAAAGCTTTTTTGGGTAAAGAATCCATTCCAGTTGGCTAAGCTATTTACAGGCATGTTTCACCAAAAATATAAAGGCAATAAAAATATGATATAGAATTAAAAATGAGATACTTAAAAATGACTTCTCAGGGAAACTTTCAAGAAACATAAAATTATAGGTGACTCCTAGTTCCAACTCCTAGGACTAAAAAGAGGCGTTTGGCCAATCGAAGGCAAACAGAATGCTGGGAACTTCCTGCAGCACTCATGGGCTTCTCTGAATTTGAAGGAATTCTTGCTCATTTCAGTTAACATAAGCTTGAAAGCTTGAGAGCTTTGTGGTTGTCGGAAGGTATATGGCAAACCTAAAATACAGAATCAATTTGTGTTCCAGAGGTTTTTCGGTCTTTCTATGAAAATAAAACCTAACCACAAAATCTCTTCAGATTCTTGAGGCCACAGGGTCTCATTAGAAACCAAAGCAAGAGTTTCCTTATAAAACTGTACCCAAAAATTGTTATGATGAATGATAAATCTCAACCATTCTCTATCCAGTGCCAAAATAGCAAGAAGAAAATTACACTCTTTGGGGTTTTTTCTTTTTTTATTTAGTTTTTTTAATTTTAATTCCAGTATAGTTAACATACAGGGTTACATTAGTTTCAGGTGTACAATATAGTGATTCAACAACTCTATACATTACTCAGTGCTCATCACGATAAGTGCCCTCCTTAATCCCCATCACCTATTTCTCCCATCCCCCACCTCCCCTCTGGTAACCACCAGTTTGTTCTCTATAGTTAAGAGACTGTTTTCTGGTTTGTCTCTTTTTCCCTTGGTTCCTTTGTTTTGTTTCTTAAGTTCCACACACAAGTGAAATCATACAGTATTTATCTTTCTCTGACGGACTTATTTCACTGACCATTATACTCTCTAGCTCTATCCATGTGCTAGCAAATGGCAAGATTTCATTTTTTATGACTGAGTAGTATTCCATCATAGATAGATAGATAGATAGATAGATAGATAGATAGATAGATAGATGATAGATAGATAGATAGATAGGTGGTAGATATCACATCTTCTTTATCCATTCATCTGTCGATGGACACTTGGGCTGCTTCCATAATTTAACTATTGTAAATATTGCTGCAATAAACATAGGGGTGCATGTATCCCTTTGAATTACTGTTTTTGTATTTTGGGGGTAATACCCAATAGTGCGATTGTGGGTCATAGGGTAGTTCTATTTTTAACTTTTTGCAGAACCTCCATCCTGTTTTCCACTGTGGCTGCACCAGTTTGCATTCCCACCAACAGTGCATGAGGGTTTCTTTTTCTCCACATCCTCACCAACACTTGTTGTTTCTTGTGTTTTTGACTTTAGCTACTCTGACAGGTGTGGGGTGATAACTCATTGTAATTTTGATGTGCAGTTCCCTGATGATGAGTGATGTTGAGCATCTTTTCATGTATCTATTGGCCATCTGGATATCTTCTTGGGAGAAATGTCTGTTCCTATCTTCTGACCATTTTAATCAGATTATTTGTTTTCTGGGTGTGGAGTTTCTTGAATCAAAAAGGCCCCTGTACCTCTACCCATCCTGGTGCCTCTGCCTAGAGTGAACCCCTTCTCCTGATGATACCCTGGGCATCCTTCAAGACTTGGCACTATGTCACCCCTTAAGCAATAGGTAATAGGGACAATGCTCACCTAACTTAGCCAGAGTTTATCTGCCTCACCCAAAGATGCACTGTTATGCTTTGGCATCACCTCCAAGACTCACCACACAAGGCGTTCCATGTGGTTGTGGCCTAACATGTGCTTGTTGGCTCTGGTTATGATATATGACAACTTAACATGACAATGTTTCTAAGTACCTAGATTACAAATGCTTCCCAGTTCACAGAATGGTTCAGATCCAAGAGGCCTTGTACCATGTGAATTTTGTATTAATCAAAGATGCTTCTGGATTCCTGCCTGCTGCCCCTGCATCAGCCTGCAGTTGGGGGTCGAGGTTGGGACGCATTAGCATGAACCTGATGCCGTTAATACTCCTCAGGCCACCTGCTTGTTTCACTTTCCCTTTCCATTTTGAACAGACCTAAACTTTACCAAAACTTTCCTGACAGTCATTATTCAAGTGTGGCAAATATGGGGAGGGCTGATTGCCCTGATGATAGAAGCTTCCAGTAACAGAAACTACAAGAAGCCTTCTCGTGTGGCAGCCATCTGCATATCCACTACTTTGCCCTTCTGTAATTCTGCTGGGTGTAATGAACTGGTGCTAAGCACTCATTTTCAACCCTTACCAGAGTACTTTTGTGCCCTGTAGCAGCTGAGAGGCTAAGAACTACATTTCCCAGACTCCCTTTCAGCTAAAGGTCCTGATGATATTAAATGTCATTAAGATTTTAAGGATGGAAGCGAGGTAGAGGAGGGAATGCTCCCTTTTGGCTTTTTTCCCCTCTGGGTATTAAGAGGCAGTCACAGGTGAGACAAAGAGCAGATCTTGCTTTCAAGTGCCCATCCCCAGCTTCAGACTCCCCCATCCTGGACTAGGGCAAAGGTTTTGTTCTAGGCATTATTTCCAGAGTTCTAGCCTGGTGCCTACTTCTCTACTCCCTCCAGTACTTGTGTGAGCACCCAAACTCTCTAAAACACAGTCATTTCTGCTTAAAATACCTAAAGTAGATTCTGTGTTTTGAACTAAACCTTGATTGGCAAAGCAAATAATATTTTAAAATTCCACATCTGTAATGTTTTATTGGCTGTTTTACAATTAGTTAGTGGAGTATCAAGCTTGTATGTGTTGAACATTGCATAGTTCTATCCAAATCAGCAGAATTTTTCAGTTACCATACCATAGTTTGCCATACATTGAAATCCCAGTAACCATCTTGGAAAACACCCACCAAGTAATAACAGTAAAGTTAGCTTTATTGAGTATTGTATTTACTGGGGAAAAAATGGCACTTACACATTCAACAAAGAACCTGAACGAGTCTCATTTAGAAGTCACCTGACCTAAATAGTTCAAGGGACCACAAGTAGCTTAGAGTTAATCAAGGTATAAGAAGTAATTTTTTTTTTTTAGAAAAAGAGGGAAAAAGAAATCCAAAATTAGCTAGTAAATTTTAAGAAGGTATAACTTTTGAGTTTTCAAAAATCAGACATATAAAAAGTCGAGTGCTACCAATATTTGCCATAAAAGTCAGTTAGTAGAGAGATGCCTGGGTGGCACAGTCAGTTAAACATCAGACCCAGGTTATGATCTCAGGGTCGGGGGATTGAGCCCCGCATGGGGTTGTGAGCTTAGCTCGGTGTCTGCTTAAGACTCTCTCTCCCTCTGCTCTACCCCTCCCCCACTAAAATAAATAAATAAATCTAAAAAAAAAAAAGTCAGTTAGTAGAAACATAATTTTATGCCAAAGCTTGATAAAGCCTTATGTGTCCCTGGAAGGAAAAACAAAAAGCTAATATCACATCCTACAACCAAATCATTATAGAAAAATAGATAGTGGGTCATCCATTTCTATAGTAGAATAAACTACATTTATTAAAGTAAAATGCTGCCTAAAAGGAACAAGAGACTATAGATAAAGTTCCATTGTTTAGATTCTACATTAATAAGCTATAGATTTTATTTAATCTGTATATTCCCAAAGCCCATCATTATGTTAGGCACAGAATAGGCCTTGAATAAAAATGTGCTAAGGGAAAGATAGCAGACATCAGTAAGGAAGGATAAATATATTTACTTGACATTTATATCCATGCAAACTCTGGACTATAGTGGAAGTTTCTTAAGAACTACACATAATGAAATAAGATAATTTAAAATAAAATCATAATGAAAACAAGTTTAGAGGAGAGATATAAAAGCTGGCCAAGTCACAGAACACCACTGAAGTGACTAACCTGCTGAATGCTAAGGGGGAGACAAGTAAGAAATGACCTAGAGAGAGAACCAAAACTAAAACCATTATAAAGAGAATTTGGATACTGGTCCTAGAACTGGCAAACCAGAGGTGATGTGTTGCTTGAGGAACAGGCAAAAGAACTGTAAGAATTCTAAAACTTTGACAAAATAGGAAATGGCATAAACATGAATTCAAAGGAAATCAATACATACTTGAAAAATCCCATGTGAAATGTTGAAATTTTTTTGAAATGTTGAAATTTTGATTACTAACAATAAAATGTGCTTTTCTAAATATTGGGTATATTCCCAAGAGGTCTAGAACCAATAAATTAAATAGTTTTAAATGGTACCCTAAACACAAAACAAACCAGTCAAGTACAACTTCTTTTTTTTTTATGTTAGGTTCTTTATTTTTTTTTAATTTAATTTTATTTTATTATGTTATGTTAGTCACCATACAATACATCATTAGTTTTTTGATGTAGTGATCCACGATTCATTGTTTTTGTATAACACCCAGTGCTCCATGCAATATGTGCCCTCCTTAATACCCATCACTGGGCTAACCCATCCCCCCACCCCCTCCCCTCTAGAACCCTCAGTTTCTTTCTCAGAGTCCATAGTCTCTCATGGTTCATCTCTCCCTCCGATTCCCCCCCTTCCTTTTTTCCTTCCTTCTCCTAATGTCCTCCATGCTATTCCTTATGTTCCACAAAGAAGTGAAACCAGGGGCGCCTGGGTGGCTCAGTCATTAAGCGTCTGCCTTCGGCTCAGGTCATGATCCCAGAGTCCTGGGATCGAGCCCCGCATTGGGCTCCCTGCTCAGCAGGAAGCCTACTTCTCCCTCTTGCACTCCCCCTGCTTGTGTTCCCTCTCTCGCTGTGTCTCTCTCTGTCAAATAAATAAATAAAATCTTTAAAAAAAAAAAAAAGAAGTGAAACCATATGATAATTGACTTTCTCTGCTTGACTTATTTCACTTAGCATAATCTCCTCCAGTCCCATCCATGTTGATGTAAAAGTTAGGTATTCATCCTTTCTGATGGCTGAGTAATATTCCATTTTATCTATAGACCACATCTTCTTTATCCATTCATCTGTTGAAGGGCATCTCAGCTCTTTCCACAGTTTGGCTATTGCAGACATTGCTGATATGAACATTGGGGTGCATATGGCCCTTCTTTTCACTACATCTGTGTCTTTGGGGTAAATGCCCTGTAGTGCAATTGCTGGGTCATAGGGTAGCTCTATTTTTAATTTTTTGAGGAACCTCCATGCTGCTTTCCAAAGTGGCTGTACCAACTTGCATTCCCACCAACAGTGTAAGAGGGTTCCCCTTTCTCCACAACCTCTCCAACATTTCTTGTTTCTTGCCTTGTCAATTTTTGCCATTCTAACTGGTGTAAGGTGGTAACTCAATGTGGTTTTGATTTGAATTTCCCTGACGGCTAATGATGATGAACATTTTTTCATGTGTCTGTTAGCCATTTGTATGTCTTCTTTGGAGAAGTGTCTGTTCATGTCTTCTGCCCACTTTTTGACTTGATTATTTGTTTTTTGGGTGTTGAGTTTGAGAAGTTCTTTATAGATCTTGGATACCAGCCCTTTGTCTGTAGTGTCATTTGCAAATATCTTCTCCCATTCTGTGGGTTGCCTCTTTATTTTGTTGACTGTTTCCTTTGCTGTGCAGAAGCTTTTTATCTTGATGAAGTCCCAAAAGTTCATTTTTGCTTTTGTTTCACTTGTCTTTGGAGATGTATCTTGAAAGAAGTTGCTGTGGCCGATGTCAAAAGGGTTACTGCCTATGTTCTCCTCTAGGATTTTGATGGATTCCTGTCTCACATTGAGGTCTTTCATCCATTTTGAGTTTATCTTTGTGTATGGTGTTAGAGCAGCCATCTACATAAGCCAACTGTTAACCAAAATAAAGAGTCATATTGATAATAATACATTAATTGTAGGAGACCTCAATACTCCACTCTCAGCAATAGACAGATCATCTAAGCAGAAAATCAACAAAGAAACAAGAGCTTTGAATGACACACTGGACCAGATAGACCTCATAGATATATACAGAACATTCCACCCTAAAACAACAGAATACTCATTCTTCTCGAGCACACATGGAACTTTCTCCAGAATAGACCACATACTGGGTCACAAATCAGGTCTCAACTGATTCCAAAAGATTGAGATTATCCCCTGCATCTTCTCAGACCATAATGCTTTAAAACTAGAACTCAGTCAAGTACAACTTCTATGATATCTTCAAAAGTTGTAAAGAACCAACACGTGTGTGTGCCCACCTGCCCTTCCTTCTCCAGCACACTGGTTTCCCACTGGATTCTGGAAGAGCGGGCTCCTTGCCTCCCCCTGGAGACTCCCTTTTAGAGGGTCCCTGCCTCTCCCACCTGCCCTTCTCACCCCGCTCCTACTCCTTGCTCTCTTCAGACACACTTCCCCACTTTCCCGATCTGCTACAGTAGAAATCAATTACTTCTGCAACTTAAGCACAGACCTAAGAGTCCTAAGAGTGGCGATCCTTCCTCTTCTGTATTCCCAGTGGAGTAGAACCTGGTTCTCAATGAATATTTGTTATATGAAAGAATGAAGAATGATCAGACAAACAAACAGGTAAGAAGGGGGTGGGAATCACGGAATAAAGCCCGGCCTCAGCCAAGGACAGTATCTGGCCCAGTGGACCCTGCAGTGGGGTCCCCAGGGAAGTCAAATGGGTACCCAGGAAAAGGGAACCAATAAGGTACTTGGCAATGTTACAGTTCTGACTTGAGCCCACCCTAGTTGTAACCATAACCGAAGCTACAACAGCCTCTGAAGTCATACATAAATCTAATTACATCCCTAGAAACAGGAAATATGGAAAGGATCTTAGAGAAATGGTTTTCATGAGATTTTAGGCTCAGAGCACTTTAAGTGGGTCTCATTATACAACATACATCAAAACTCAAATTTCACTGCTGGATATCAGTTTAAGGTAGGGCTGATCCAGGAGCCGCACTGTTTCTAGCAGCAGGTTATCATAAAGAATGAAAGAACCATGACATGCAAATGATTTCTTGTCCCAAGCTGTCCTCTCAGCATTGTGGTTGGTTTTAATCGGGTGTTTTGAAAAACTGTATTTTACTTTTTGGATAAAAGACACGCCCCACTTTCATCCAGCCACCCCCCCACCCCCACCCCCTCACCCCCACCCAGGTACAGAATAAAATGAGGAAGACAAATTCCCTCTGTACCCACGATAAAAGTATGAACACTGACACACAAAGCCCTGGAAAGACTCCCCAGAAGAGATTAGTTTTAAGGAGAATTTAGAAGAAAGGGGATACTAGAGTCTATGTGCACTAGACACAGCCCGAAGTCCAATGCCTAGAGAAACATAAAAGAAAGCAAAATGCTAACATAAAGGCACATGTATTTAAAGAGCTGTTTTAAGGCTTAAACAGGAGCATTAAAGAGGAGCGATCCTTTAGGATTATGGAATTATTTCTGGCTTGGACGTTGCAAGACATTAAATGAACTCATGCTAATTTCTCTTTTTTAAAAATAAAATGGCAAGATCAAGCAGAGAATATTTAATTTAGAAGCGGCTGTCCATGGCTGCGCCCATCCTTCATGTTTCTCCAAATCTCTCTTCCAAAAACAACTGAGAAGACGCGCAGATAAAAATATGCCAATATTCCATAAATAAAGCCATCAAAATAGACAGTAAGAGTAACTGATACATGCTAAAATGCTTCTGTCCTCACCCAAACAAGCTAGTATTTTAACAGAATTGTGTGTTTGATGCTCTCACCTGTCCAAACAGCAGAGGCAAGTCTCTGCAAAGTGGAAATCAGAACTGAGCATGAACAGAAGCTCCTAAGATTAACTGTACGGAAATGAAGCTATTTGGTGGCCAGCAAGCACATCTTTCTTTCCATAGGTAGGCATCAAAGTGACAGTCCTTTTGTTTGTAAATGTGCACTGCCTCATATTAAGTACTTTAACAGTACCCAAGAACAAAGCTAAACTCTCAAGTTAAACCATCTCAGAACATGCGTGCGTGTACACACGTGTGTGCCTGTGTGCATGCGTGCGCATGTGTGTGTAGGCATGCGCATGCTTAGCCGTACTTGAATATCAAAAGGCACTTACATTGTCTAACTACATGTTTAACAGACGAGGCTAGATCTTACCATGCGAGCTCGTTTAAGTGTGTAATGATACCTTTGCAGTGTGCCACTCCCCATAAAGCACCACGAGAAGGACAGGATCCACTGAGCGGCATGTCCCTGTGTCCGGGTTGTGCATGAGGTAAGGGAAAGCTCAGTGCGCAGATCACCACCAGGGACCTTTCCCGCAGGTCAGGCTTCTCCTGAGCACAGCGTCCCGCTTAGGCCTCTGCATTTTTCTCTGCCTCTGCAGCTGTCTAGCTATGAAAAGCCTGGAAGAGACATCAAAATGCAGTTATTTTTTACACGGAGCACATTCCATAAAACCCAAGTCTTCTCTTATGGAGTTGACACTTCTTTTCTGTTAATCCCCTACCTCTCATCTTTCTCCCTTTTTCATCTCCCTAATCCGTCCGATTTCAACCACTGTCTCCACACTCACCTTCCGTGGCCCCAGGCCTTTGGTTCCAACCCCACCCACGCTCTGGCCTAAAAATGGCACCACGGCGCCTTCCTCTGGGACCCAGAACCGCCAGGCCACATCCTCCCCTCTTCCCCTGCAGCTCAGACTCTTGGGCTGTGCTGACCCCCAGCTCCGACTGCTAAGCTTTGTCCGGCGTTGGAATTCAAAGATGTGTGTCTATTTATGAAGACACGTGTATCACACAACTATGTATTAAACAGACACTTGACAGTTAAAGAATGCGTTAGGCTAACGGCTATCAACCAGGCACTGTGATCAGAAAGCTCACTGGGGACGCCGACTGTAGTTCCACTCAAAAAATGTGCATGACTTGCTTGACTTGCAGCCCTTTGTCTTTGTCAAAATACATCAGCAGGGTAGGATATCTTTTGGGATTTCATTATCTTTTTTTAAAAAACAACAATTAATTGAATAGAACCAAGTTGAAGAAATCATTGAGGTATGATAATCCGCAATGTAAAATGTCCCTAGGAAAGAAGGTGCTGGTATTTGTGGTTCACAGACACAGGCCCGGGTTCTAGGTTCAGCCTCGACATGTTACATACATACAGAAGGGATGTGTAGTCCCGAGTTAGACAAATCCAGTACTGCTACTGTGAGCCCTTCTTCTCAGCTCTTACAGATACTGAGTGTTGTTGAACAGATTAGGAAGATGTATTAAACAATGTTTCTAAAGTGCTTTGAATTCACTAGGAAAATGCAGGCAGGAATTTCTAATAAGCCTCGGGCTTAGTCACCCCAGCCACTGGGAAGGAGATGGCTCATGACCTCTTTTGTTTCACACAGCAAATTGGGCATGAAAGCAGGGAGAAGTGTTTTCGTTTCTTTGGGGAAGGGACACTAAATTGGGAAACAAAGTATTAAAAAGTGTTAGTTACTAAAAAATAGCTAAACTCCAGCTGCCTCTTTCAATCCTAAATTCAGAATAATCCACCAAACCTGCCAAGGAATCAAATCCCCGCCATCCTTAAATTCCTTTGGTTCCCTCTTTCCCCCAAATTTCCATCTCTGGATTTATGTAAGCAAGTCTACAATCTTCCTGCTTAAATACATCTTCCAAGGTAGCACACACTCCCCAAACCCACACACACATGCGCACACACACATACCACATACATGCACACAGATACCACAACATATACATACACAAAACACACACCACACACGTGTGCAACAGACACAAACCACACACCCCCGCAAAACACACACACACCGCAAACCACACACACACACATACATCATGCACCACACATGCATGTGCACACACACAAACCATACACATGCACACACAACACGCATGCACACACCACACATACATGCACACACACAAACCACACACACCACTAACCACACATGCAATCACACCCACACCACACCTCAAACACACACACCACACACACACTACACACAGGTTTTTTTCCTGTCTCGACCCCTTCCTGTCTGATCACCTCCCCCAACCTTGGAAGACCTGCTCCCATGTTCACAACCCTTTTGAGGGAAAAAAAGTCCCTCCTCTACTCCACACGTGACTTATGATGGAGAAGAAGTGTAAATTAATCAAGAGACTCAAGTTCTACCTCAACTCTGACACAGGTTGCCCCGGGGACCTAACATGAGTGATCCTAGACTCAGCTGCCTCGCCTGTTAATAGATGTGATACTTTCCTCAACCTACCGTCCAGGGCCTGTGGAAGGATCTAAAGGCATAGCAAACACAGAAGAACTTTGAAAAATATATAACACAATTAAAACATGTTGTGCAGAGTTTATTTCTTATCTATTTTGAGGCAGATGTCACAGAGGGTCAACTTTATACTTCCTCCTAAAACGTTCCTTGGCTTAACTGTGAAAGAGGGCACAGGGGGCTGGCAGGTCCCACTATCTCATCCACTGAAGAATCTGCCAGTCCTCGGGAAGAGCCCCACGTGAACTCCCCCGGCTGGTGCAGCCATCCCTGCGGCTCTAGAAAGGGATGCCGCAACCCACCCCCACTCCCAGGGGCAGACCCCAGGGACACCCATAGTCCAGGAGCAGATCCCACTCATGCAGGCCGAATGTCCCACATTTTTATGAGCTCTCTTTAAGGAAGAAAATACAAAATTACAAGTCCAGAGGAAGTAGGCCCTTAGAAAGGGTGTGGGCAGGTGAGGTTCCTAGAGTTTAAGTTGCATTGCAGTAAACCCACTTCTGGACTTAGTTTTCCCAATAGATGAGGAGTTCGCCGAGGATGCGGCCTGGGTCTTCTGGTGTCAGGAAACCTCCCACAACCCTCGCGGTGGTTCTGTGGTCCCTAGTGAGTGCTCAGCATGTACCGAGGCTCAGGCAGCCGCTCCTACCCCATCTGCTCTGTGCACTCTTCCTGTTGGCCCACCTCACAAGGCAAGTTAAATTACCCACTCATTCAAAAACGATTTCAAGGCACCATAGTTCAGAGCACTGTGCCAGGACCCAGGGCAGGGTAGGTGCAAAGATGCCTAAGACAGGTCCTGGGCCTCTGGGAGCACCCAGGCTTAGCAGGGGAGGAAGACGTGCAAACAAATGACCATAACACAAGGAGGCAAGTTCTAGACTCGCAGAATAGCCCGGGGCTGGGAGCATGGATGGGCACAGAGGAAATAACACATGATTTTGCCTCCAGAGGAGTTGGCATTGAGCAAACCTTTCAAGGAGAAGTAAATGAGAATAGCATCCATCTGAGACAGAAGGAAGCAAGGAACATGTACATACGGCAAGCTCGGTGGATTGCGAGCAGTTAAGAGGACTCAGAGCACTGGGTTTAGGGGAGCAGTGGGCAAGAGGGCAGCCGAGCGTGCCAGAGTGATCGTGAGGTGACCCAGAAAGGGCCCGTTAAGACGAGCAGACAGACTAGGGTTGACTTCTGTGATCATCACAGAATACACCAGACCCACTGTGACCAACGTAGTGCAACTCAATTTCATTGGACTTATGGTGGGACAACAGCCAAACTATACACGTCAATCAAGTACTCAATTGACCAGTATTTGTCGTAGGTGCCATCCTTGCTTCACCCAGAACACAGAAGCACATGACGAGATCCCTTCCCTGTCGTTCTTTCGGGTTCATTGGGAGGAGGAAACCAATAGCCCTGAACAACACAAGAATCATTCAGGGTTAGTGTGTATGACACAGACCGTAAGTGACTCAAAAAGGGAAGATTCCAGTAGCTCAGAGTCATGGAAAGGAGGAGATAGAGTCTGTCCTTGAAAGAAGGAGGGCTTGAGGCCATGAGCCCTGTGCACGTAGCGAGACCATAGCTAAGACTGCAGCTCGAGGTTGTTCTGGCCTGAACCACCCTGGGATTCCCACTCTGCTCCAGCATTCACTAATTTGGGGTCCTGGGACCTGACACTTAACCTCCCTGGGCCTCAGTTCACCCCACTGTGAAATGGAACATATTAGTCTCTTGTATTTCAAAGTCCTGTAGGCAAAGAGTATTGATTATGTGCTGTATACATATTAAAAGATGCTATTAAAAAATGGTGGTGGAGAGGGTGGGATGCAGCTATTTGGATGCTATTTTATTTGTTGCATTCCCAAGCAGCTGCAGCTCAAGCCGGGGGAACACTGCTATGGGAGGAAGCCCTGCAGCAGGGGTGATCTTCCCGGGCTCGTCCAGAGCCCACACCGGCTGGGAAGCGAGATTAGCACACAGATGCCTGGCTCGGATGGACTGTGTCAGAAAAGAACATCCAGCTCATTTAAAGGTAGGTAAGCTCTCCATGAGCAGAGTTTCCAGTGAACTCTAAAGCGAATCCTTGAGGAAGTTAGTCTAAGAAACTGTTTACTTGTGGGTGCTTATATTCTTCGGGGCAACCAGGCTCGAGCCATCTGGGTTTCCCTGAGCCCCTGAAATTGGACCTTAATGGAATAAACCGTGCAATGTAAACAAACCAGAAGAGAAGCATGTGTGGCTAAGAGGAGCCCTTTAGGTTTTAAGAGGAGGGGTAGAGGCTGGTTCTGTGTGTGTTCTGGTCTGGACTGAATTTTCTTTCAAAGAATTCAATTTGCTTTCCAGAGCAGGTGAGGAGAAGGAATGTGAAGCAGAATGATCAAATTTCATCCAAAAAGTACAGAAGTAATGGAATCAGCCATTACATTAATCCTCATCTTCAGACAAATTTTTCTTAAACTCGGCAGGTGGCAAGATAGTGGGCCAAAGGTGACAACTGACAAAATCTGCTCTTTTCCTTCTGAAAGCCTGTTGCGAAATCCACTATCCTTGCCTAGGCGATGCCAGGAAATTGCTCTTTTGTTGTATGAATAACAGATCCCGGTAATTATTTCTTTTTAAAAATCTTTCATCCAGTTGTCGGCGATTAGATTTTCCTCCATTTGCATGAAAGGCTTCCAGCTTCCCTAAAGGTGCTCATCAGGCTTTGGGCAGCCGGAACCATGGCTGTGTCCAGGGCACTGAGGCAGCATGGGCGTAGAAAGATCTCGAGGCTGGAGTAACTGTATTCTATCCTGGTTTTGTCACTCACCAGATGTGTGGCTTAAACAGGATGCCCATGTTTTCTGAGGCTCAGTTTGTTTTTCTGTCACTTAAGAGATGCTCTTAATTACATAAATGACCTGCCTTTCCTACCTCGAAGGGTTGCTGGAAGGGCTGGTGCTGCCAGCAAGACGACCAGTGGCGTGGGCTTGCCTCTCTGCCCATCAGCCCTGAGGCAAAGACACATTTACGCCTGTGGTACAGTGAGGTCCCGTGGGGAGCAGGAAGACTGGATTCGGAAGATCCCAGTTCTAGCCCCCGCCATACTGTGCACTGTGTGATCTTGGGCAAGTCATTCCAGCCTTCCTCTGGACCTCTATGCCTTCAACTGCAAAGTGAAGGCAATGAGGATCTTTGGTATTCTTAATATCCTTACTATCAAAGGATTCTTAATATCCTTACTATCAGAGGATTCTTAACTCCAGGTCTAATGAACAGACATTTCTGCAAAGAATACAGCCAAATGGGCAACAGACACATGAAAAAGTGCTCAACATCACTCAGCGTCAGGAAAATACAAATCAAAATTTCAATGAGATACCACCTCACACCAGTCAAAATGGCTAAAATTAACAAGTCAGGAAACGACAGATGTTGGCAAGGATGTGGAGAAAGGGAACCCTCCTACACTGTTGGTGGGAATGCAAGCTGGTGCAGCTACTCTGGAAAACAGTATGGAGGTTCCTCAAAAAGTTGAAAATAGAGCTACCATATGACCCAGCAATTGCACCACTGGGTATTTACCCCAAAGATACAAATGTAGGGATCCAAAGGGGTCCGTGCACTCTGATGTTTATAACAGCAATGTCCACAATAGCTAAACTATGGAAAGAGCCGAGATGTCCATCAACAGATGAATGGATAAAGATGTGATACACACACACACACACACACACACACACACACAATGGAATATTATGCAGCCATCAAAAAAAAAAACCATGAAATCTTGCCATTTGCAACAACATGGCTGGAACTAGAGGGTATTATGCTAAGGGAAATAAGTCAGTCAGAGAAAGACAATTATCATATGATCTCACGGATATGAGGTATTTGAGAAACAAGACAGAGGATCATAGGGGAAGGGAGGGAAAAATGAAACAAGACAAAACCAGGGAGGGAGACAAACCATAAGGGACTCTTAATCTCAGGAAACAAACTCAGGGTTCCTGGAGTGGTGGGGGGTGGGAGGGATGGGGTGACTGAGTGATGGACATTGGGGAGGGTATGTGCTACGGTGAGTGCTGTGAATTGTGTAAGACTGATGAATCACAGACCTGTACCTCTGAAACAAATAATACATTATATGTTAATAAAAAAAAAAATATTCCTTCCAGGTCTAAACTCCTGATTCTAACGTGTATTACTTTATAAACTGTTAATTGTTACATAAACAAGAGAGACTGTTAGTCAAATTGCAAACAGTCCAAGAGCCAGATGTGAGTGTCCTGAAATGACGAGAGGCAGCCCACTCTCTCACTCTGCCACCATCACTGTGGGCCAAGCAGCTTCTGCCACTCGGATTCTCAGACGGCCCGGAGTGGAAATAGCAGAGCACGAAACACACATCTTCTGTAAAGATGCTGGTTTCCTTGGATTTCATGAAAAGGGCTTCCCAGGAAATCACTGCACTTCCCTGGCCCCTCATTTACTTAGCCCAGACTTCAAAGTCTTTACATCCCAAAGTCACTTGCAGAAAACCCACTACCGAAAACAGATCTCCTCTGGCTAAGATGGGTTCACATATAGTGTCTTTATTCCAAAGATGTGGACCTTTCCTCGGGATTTATAACACATTTGACCAATTACAATGATCATTTTCTAATTCTCAGGATCATTGAGAATCACCACTTATTTTTAAATGTTCAGTAGGTATTTGAAGAGCTCTTACATGCAAATCTATAGACTATTTTGAACATCAAGTTTTTCTTAAAGCTCTAAACAGTACAGAGACAAATATTGCCCAGATAAAAATCGGAGCAGGGACATCTGAGACCCTTCTGACACTCAGAGCTTCCCAAATACTTCCATCGAAGTACCCCTAACAATGAAGAACAATGAATATAGAGTCCCAGAAGTCTGGGGACAGAAATGTAAGGGGGCTGATGGCAGGCAAAAATAACAATAATAATTATCACTGAAGTCAATGCTTTAATTTCAACAGTCCTAATAACTGCTGTGTTTTTAATCCATGATATTCCCTATGCATGCTTTCATGTGCTGTGAATGTTTTGGATTACCCACCAGTTAAGTTCCTTAACTCTGTTCCCACATCTTTGCATACAATTAAAGCCCTTGGAAGAAGCTGCCATATGCTTGCATGAGACCACACATATTTTGTGTCGTGCGTTACATAGTCTCACGTGAGCATGCTGAGCTTGGCTGGGTGGCATCACATGCAAACCAGTGAAAGCAAGGTTAGGGCCTAAATCCTGAGTATCTGGGCCCTCAAATCCAAGTACAGAACAGTTCTGATGGCATTTTGAGTGAGAAATTCCTTTAATCTCCCTCCACAGAACACTTCTATTTCCACGTGGCAAGGTACAGCAGGCTAGGAATCGGGAGAGAGCAGCTAAGGGCAAAGGACAGTAATATGAGATATTTCCTGCCTTCCCTTTCCCTACCCTGTCCCCCAACTCAGAATTGGAACTGTCAGAATCGAGATTTGTTCAGACACATTCTGCTAGTATGCCCCTCACCACCCAACCTTTTGTAGATAGACAAGTATAATTAGCATTAAGGTGAAATGAGAACACATATAGCATTTTTTAAAGTATGAGATATTATGCGGGTAATGAAGTGACTTGACTATGCTCACAGAAATTATTGCAATCTTCTCCAAATTGATACAAAATCATACTTTTAGGCTCTGTGCCATCTTACCATTTTATAAATATATTAATTCACAAAGGATTGATTTCTCCAACTTTGATATTCATTTCACAGTGGAGAAGAAATATTGCCCTCCCTGTGAAGAAAGATACAAATTTACATCTACCTTCTGAGCAGGAATGCATCATCCAAATCTTTAGAAATTTTGCTGTGAAGGTGTTCTTAATATTTTGTTTGGTTTGTAGCTGAATATGTGTATTTAGTCTAGGAAATGAATACTAACTTCCAACAAGGCAAATCACCACATCTCACCGGCCTGACACAATGAATGCTTATTTGTCTCTGAGGCAAAGCCAGCCTCCTGCGTCTCAAAGCCCCTCTCTGTGGAACACTTGGTCTCCAGACCACTGAAGAGGGGACCAGAAGTAGGGCAGACACCTCTGCTCTTCGCTGCCTTCACCTGAAAGGGCCCCCAAACCTTCTGCTCACAGCCGTGGCCTCCCCCACCTCACCACAAAGGAGGACAGGCACTACTGGATGAGTCCATATTGTCTGCCCAAGCAAAGCTCTTTCCTAACGTGGGCACTGCAAGCATTTGCAATGGGAAGTGGCTTGTGCAATCTTGACTGAGGGGCCCTGCATTTCTCCCAACTGGCTTCCTTACAGCCCTAAATTCTCCCTTGCAGGTGTTATCCTCGGGAAGTCCAATTATAATGAAGATGTTTTCTGAAAGTGTCAACACAATTACTCACATTAGAACAAATTGGTTTTCTATACCAAAGGACACGAAGACCTAAAATACAGGAAAGAGGAAGTTGGATTGAGGAGTTGGAAGAAAAAAAAATCTGGGGACAAGTAACTTCTGGGGACCACAATCCCCAAATTTGCCGGGGGAAGAGTTTTGAAGGAGGGAATAGCAAGTACCCTTCCCTCCTCCCTTCCTTCCTCTGTCCTTCCCTATTTTCTCTTCTTCCTCCCTTCCGTTTCCTTTCTCTTCCTTCCTCTTCATGCCTCTCTCCATTGCTGTCACAAATTGGATGTCCATCATATGCTAACACTGCTCTGCTTTCTGGGAGTAAGACAGAAGGTGATGGGGCCACCCTGATAGGGAGCAGTGATGAGGGTGGAAACAGTCACACCTAGCATCCCATGCAATCGCTGTGAGAAGATCACGTACATGTGATGCATGCATCCACCCAGACAGCGACAGTCAGGAGGACCTCCTGAAAAAATGATGCTGACCTTTAGCTCTTAAACAGACTCTAGAGGTCAGGCAAGCACTCTGCATTTTAGTGAGAAAAGGATGAAGTGCCCGGGGACCATTGGATTTCCCCAGAGTCCTCCTGACTCCATGTCCATAGACCAGGACCAGACCTGGGTGTTTTCCTACGAAAGGTACATTCACTTCCTATACAGACTAACCTGCAACTAGCCCCTGCCTGCCCATTTAGGGGTGAAAAGACCCCAAATCCTCCAGCTTTGTCTTTCGTATCCTTAGGATTTCTTGTAAACATTCTCCCTGTGAAATATTGTCCTTCTGTCATCTTCACCACCTTGTGAGCCTATCCAATGAGATTTCAGTCTGTTTCCTTTGTTCAATAAACACGTTCTTCAGCATGCATAAAAGATAAAAATGTTCTCTTCTCCTATGGAGTGAAAAACAAATCCATATTTAATTAAAGAGTTTCTATACTAAAGAAAAAGGCAAGCAGGGTCTTTGATTGCATGATCAGGCTTGCCCAGAGAAGTTTGGAAAGTGAGGGGTTTTTTTTCTACCACTGAAGTGCAGAGTTTATCAAGTGTCCCAGGACTGTTGCAATTGGAATGGACCTAAATTTCAGGATGCACATCTGTCCTCAATAATGGGAGTCGATAGCAGAAAATGGATCCCATGTGGCCATCCAGCAGGCCCTGATGTGGTCCAGCTGTGGGAGAAATCTCTGCTGATGAGAGCAGGGAGCTGCGTGTGGATGTCCCAGTGTGGCATGACAGTGTGGGAGCTGGGATTAGAGTGTGGTCACAGTAGAAAGCCATGCCCGAGGCCATGCCCTGTCCATTGGAGGGGGTCAGTCAGCCAGAGAGTCAGAGAAAGCTGCTGCAAGGCATTTTTTAAATAGGATGGAATTTGTTCTTACAGGACAACCATCCCTTAAATGTTTGCCTCCTTGCCTCCAGCCCTTCCTCCAGATGTAATGGCACAGGAGGCCATGAAAGAATGGAGCATGGACATTCCTATCAGTGAGCCTGTTGCTTTTTGGCCTTCTGGGCCTCAACATTAAGGTGTGGTTGCACACTTTTTGCAATAAACACATGCCCCTAAGCTGCAAAAATATAAATGAAACAACATCCAAAAGTCCTGAATCTTGAGACCAACCTTCATTTAAAAAGTCAGTGGATAATTTAGCTAAAGCTGGCAAAAAGATGGGGGAACGGGTGCTCAGAAACCTCAAAGTTGAGTCCTAAGACCCAGATAAGATGAACATATTGGCAGAGCTGTTAAGAAGGCAGTCAAAAATAAAATCTGGATTGCAAAATGCAATGTTGTTACCCAGGGAGAGTGACTGTTTATTTTTATCCCTAGGTAGAAAAGGTGATGCTGCAGTCAAGAAACACTTGGGAAGGTGTTTATAAACTTCTGTAATAATTAATGTTACTTTCCAGGCATTGCCCCAGAGCTGACTACAGGATGAAGCAAATGAAAACACAACAAAGTAGATCATTATATGTCTTTTGCTATTTTTTATAATAATGGTCATAATAGCTAACATTTATGAAATACTGGATCATATGCCCAGTATTTGGCTAAGCACTTTATTTGATTATCTTCTTTCATTTCTGGCACTAATAAGTATTAAATGGAATTTCTTCAATACAGTGAGTCAGATCTACTAAACTGTCAGCTCCTTGCTGACAGGCACAATACTTCATTTATCCCGGCTCAGTGCTGGGAGCAGAGTGAGCATTCAGTAAATGCTTGTCTGATCATTTTTGTCAAACCTGAAGCAGGATTTGATAGTTATGAGCTGGTTAAAAATATTGACCTACTTTTCAGCCTTTAACCAATGTTGGTTGAGCTCATTTACTGTACTTTTAAAGAAGTGGGTAGTTTTTCACCCTCCTTTATATGATACGAAAGAATGTTACAAGAGAACAGAATACTTCATGGCAAGTCATTAAGAAAGACATTGTCTTCTCTTCATTGAACCAGCATTCAATGTTTTGAAGTGAATATTTTCATGTCAATGGGAAACAGCATCTCAAATATTGAAAACTAAAATTTCTCAAACTTTCTGATTGTTAGGGATGTCCAGTACCATAAAAAAGAAGGACTTCTCAGGACACCTGGGTGGCTCAGTTGGTTAGGCGTCCTACTCTTGATTTCAGCTAAGGTCATGATCTCAGAGTCCTGGGATTGAGCCCTGAGTCAGGCTCTGTGCTCAGCAGGGAGTCTGCTTGAGGCTCTCTCCCTCTTCTTCTGCCCCTCCCTCCATTTGCATTTTCTCTCTCTCTCTTTCTCTCTCTCTCTCAAATTGATAACTATATATTTTTTAAAAAGAAGAAGGACTTCTCGGGCTTATTATTCATATCTGCAAAATCCTCTGAAACTATTTACTCAATGTGACAAAGAAGTACAGCAAGCAGGACTAGCTCTGGGAAGAATGGGCTACATTAGCGAAAAGGTGGAAGTCTATGGTGTGTCAGTAAAAAGTATACAGTTCGAATGTCAATAAGTAATCTACAAATACTGGCAGTCCTCAACTTAAACAAGTTGCAATCCAAAAATTCACTTATAAATTGTCATTGGGAATGTAGAACATATTTTCCCCTGAATGCAAAGTTCTAAATGTGTTAGTTTTAAACCGTGTTAGCTGTGTGATGCGTTAGAAAGGTATTTGGTTAGAATCCCAATCCTTGATGAGTCACTCACCTGAGTGGTCACAGGTTCTTGCTGGGGCAGAAGGCAGGGAAACGAGGAAGGACAAAGGCACCTTGTTTGTTATTTACAGGCCATGCCCCTGGGTCTGCCGACTTAAATCAGACAAGATGCAGGCCACAAGGACTCTCTCTAATGAATGAGGCCTGGGGCCCAAGGCTAGACCAGAAACCTCTTTATTTCTTACTCTCCCCTTGGAGGATCACTGATCCTGGTCTTCTGCAGAGTGAGCAGGGATGGTGCTTGTATTATGTTTGCTCAAGCTGCCATAACAAAGCACCACACACTGCAGGGCTTAAACAACAGAAAATTACTGTTTCATAGAGCTGGAGGCTCCAAGATCAAGGTTTTGGCAAGGTTGGTTCCTCCTGAATGAAGCCTCTCCCCTTGGCTCCTGGCTGGTCATCTTCTTCCTTCGTCCTCACATTGTCTTCCCTTTGTGTATGTATCCAAATTTCCTCTTCTTATAAGGACAGCAGTGGTATTGGATTATGGCCCACCCTAAAGACCTCATTTTACCTTAAATTCCTCTTAAAGGTCCCATCTCCAAATAAGGTCACGTCCTGAGGTACCAGGGGTGAGGGACCTCAACCCATGAATGGAAGGGGGGGTCACAATTCCACCCATCTCAGTGCTCATTCCTCTTCAGAACGAAGGAGCAAAGGAAAATGCATATTTGTCTCCAAGACCTATAGCAAAACTGGCTTATGTTGCCTAAACCTAGGACTTCTCAGGGTGGGGAAGGCCCCCGTCCAAAATGAGAGGAAGACCCAGGCCTGTCCATTCACACCAGCTATGTGAGAGTGAAAATATCTGTAAAAGGGCCAAGAGCTAAAAAAGCACAGACCCTATTCCCCTCTTCCAAGAGAGGATGATGTCAACAAGAATACACCATGGGTTCTCAAGAGCTCTTAATCACCTACCAGATCTCCAGCCCACAGGCTCCTTGGTTTTGACACAGGACATAATGGCGGGGAGAAGTGAAGAGCAGGAGCCAGGTGTGGGAGACATGTGAAGCCTGGAGCTACCTCAAGAGGATGGAATAAATCACTGAGAGTTCTTTTCTTAGGCTACACAGCAAAAGCTTATTTAACATAAAGTAGATGAATTGTTATATTAAAAGCTCTGGGTCTCAAGATGAGGATGAGGGAATAGGTGGGGACTAGAAAGTGAAACCAGATGGGAAAGAGTGTCCTTGTCCTTCTATGCACTGCTCAAGATAGATCCTGTGCAAACTTTGGAAAATAAATGAACTTTGACTTTGCCAGTTCTCTGTATCTTTTTCTGAATGTCTCTATTCTAGGGCCACTTATTTCTGTCCAGATCCTTGGATGTCCCCCCTTCCAAAATTGGTTCTTATATTGTCTTCCTGGTCAAAAATTCCCCATGCCTTCATGCCACTGTGTTATAAGGAAAGAACTGGATTGAGCTAATTCATCTAATGATCAAATTATTCAGAAGTATTTCCATTTTAAAGGTCATCTGAAAACGTATGTGAATCTATAGGGGAGGAAATGAGAGAAGTACAACAATTGAGGGGCATTCAGCCCTGAGTGCACCAGCCCAGGGGCCATGAAATACTCACCTTTGCATCCCTAGAACCAAACACAGTTCTGGAATGCAATGAATGTCTTTAGGTCTGTATTGAGCAAGGTCAGCACTGCATGGCTCACTATGCTCCCCCAAACAGTCCCTTAGACACACTTTCCCTTTTTCCATATCTGAAAGTAAAGATTATCTGAAAGCTCCAAGCAGGCCCTGTGCAGTGGCCGTGGAAAGAGTTGGGAGGACAGGCAGGATTGCCTACCAGAAGTCATTCAATACAAGTGTAACCACAGTTGACCTCTTCTTATGCACCAAGCAATGCTCTAGGAGCTTAATGGAGAATAGCACATAGGTTCCCTCATGAGAACCCTGCAAGGCAAGAAGCTGAGGCACAGAAAGGTTCAATAACATTCCCAAAAGGCAGAGATGTGATTCAACTCAGGCCATCTGGCCCCTGCCTCTTAGCTCTTAGACCTCTGTGCCTTTGAGGACATATGTGAGTCAACTATACACCAACTAGATAGATAGATAGATAGATAGATAGATAGATAGATAGATAGATAGATACCATCAACTATATATATAGTTTACAATCAACTGTATATAGAGATAGAAATACAATCACATATATATCAGTTTAAGACCAAAGTTAACAGTAATAATGAATTAACTAATAAATAACTATCAGAAAGTTTCCATATAAAAGATGCAGTGTAGAAGTAAGAAAGAAGTAAACAAAGATAAGGAAGTTCAACCTTCCTTAACACCTGGATTGTGTCGGTCTTCTCAGGGGCTCCCCAGCCTGAGGTACAAACAGGGTCACAATCACTGCTCCTACAGAAGCCACAGCTAGGCCATAGGGCACTATGTGCAATCAGCGTAAGACATCCCTTCGAGATCTTTGGAAGCAGAAAGCAAGGTGGATCTCCATCTCGTCTCCCCTCAGAGATGCCTTTGTGCTATTCACAACCCCTTCTCACTCCCTATACCCCTCTCTGGAGCACTTCAAAGCCTACGTTCTTTCCAAGAGTCCTGGGGGTTTCCATGAAGTTAGTTTTCTCTTCCTGGTATTCTCCACATTGTCCTCCTCAGACTCCCCTTGCTAAGAACACTGCCCCCAGGAGCTTCTTAGGGACCTTCATGGTTGGGATCCAGGATTCAACATGGCGGCTCAGAAGGCTGCAGCTCAGACATCATTCTCTGGGGCTCTCCAGGCTGCATATCCTTGAGGTGATGTTCAGTCCTCTATTTTTTCTATTCACTCTTTCCTTCTTTCATTCAACAAATAACCACTGAGTCCCTGCTCTGTGCATCACATGACCCAAGCCATGCTATGCTCCATGCAGAAATGGAACAACCCTTTGCTTGACTTTGGGTCACATTTGTTCACCCCGAAGGGCTTCTTATACCCTCAAGATGTCCGGAGTCTTGTTCCTTCAACTTCTGCCCAAAACCTTGGTCTCCAGCATGAGGCAGGTGCAGGGCCAGGGTCCAGTCTCCAGAACAAAGACCTTGTGCTGGCCTTGTCATTTCATGTTCTCCCAGTCATCTTTTCATAAATTAAATCCACACTGATTCTGAGCTTGCCTCAAACAGTTCATCAGATGCCCAGATAGGTCTGTAACTTTGGCTTTGGCTCAAGCTGGGACCACCACTTCACATGGAACGTTGAATAATGACATAAGAAATAAATATTAGGTCTGCACGCCAGTAAAGAAGATGTCCCAGGCAGTATAGAATGGGGACAAGTTTCAGAGATGTATGATAACTTTATGGCTGAGATTCTTGGGCTATTCCCTTCCTACATGAGGTGTGGGCCCTAATAGAAAAACAAAGATTTGCCCATCACCCTGGAGACTGGCTTTGGACAATAGAAGAATAAATCCTTCTGCAGCTATATTTCCAATTTTAAAGGCTTCTTAGGGAAGAAAATGCCTAAGAATGGGAGACCATCAAAGACAAAACTAATTCCAAAACTTTTACAGACACTTTATCTTACTAACAAGTGGAAAACCAAAGTTTCAGTCTAAAGAAAGATAGGGAATCATAAGTAGATGGCAAAAATGTTGGAGCCAAAGCAGAGATGCAGTCAGAAAGAAAAATGAGCTTGAGATGACCCTCTGCCACCTGGGCCTTCAGAGCAAGCTTGCTGCCCAAAGCAGCACTGTGGGGCCTCATTCTGAGGGGTGGGGAAGTAGGGTAGATGGCCACCGCAGGAGCCAAGAGCCATGGTTAGGAAAGAGCCCAGAAGGACAGAAGTCCCCATAGGAATACTGAGGGGACATGAGGGGCAGTTATTGGTTTATGGTACCTAGATAAGAGTCTCTCTCTTCAGAGCAAACAGGGTGCCACTAACCTAAGGTCCCACTCACTCTGAGGCAGCTTAGGAGAGAAGTAGTGGAGTGCTGTGTTCTTGCATCCCCTCTGCTGTGGATGAGCTGTGGGATCATGGGCAGGTTGCTTAACCTGTGGAAAACTCAGCTACAAAACAGGAGGGATTCTCTTCGTTGCTGTGGAGACTGCCAGGAGGACTGTCAGCAAAGCTCTTAGTACAGCATTTGGTCAATCTTAGCCATGGTTACCACAAGCTGTTATTAAATTGCACGTCCTTACTAGTTAGAAGGTGATGTTTAATTTTTCTCATTTAGTTCACTATTCCAACAGTTCATCACCAACAATTATCTCACTTAAAAGGTGATAGTTGTAATTATCAAATATAGTCATCAAAAGAGCACAAAAGGCCAGTTTGTCTACAGCTCTGTGCTAGACCTGCAGTCTTTTAGCTGTAGCTATTGTCAAAGCAGAAGGTTTGGACATCTTACTGGAAGCAGACCTCATCGTTCTTGGGGGGGACAAGGGGAGGGTTACCTTCTCACATTTCCTCTGACAGCAGACCCCCCCCCTCACATTACCGAGCTCACCCACCCTGACATTTGCTTCCCCAGCCCCACTACAGCTGGGCCCAGGCATGTGACTAGCCTGGATTGGGCAAAGTCTTCCCAGGAAAACTTTGGGAGAAGGCGTTTCTTTCAGGTTAAAAAAGAGATACAGGAAGAACATGGTCTTTGCCAGCCTTGCTTCCCGCTTTTCCACATTATCACGGGAGGGAATGATGCTTGAAGCTGCCACAAGAATCACAGAAACACCCACTTGGAGCCCAGACATTGTCAAACAACTGAACAAACCCCAAAAATGCTCATCTCTGGACTCCTCATTAAAGAAGAAAAATAAAGCCCAGATGCAGAAGGACTCCTGGCCAAGAGGCACTTTTACTTGCATTGATTTACCTGCATTTACAATCAGACACACGTGATTCTTGAGACTCCAGCTTAATTGTTCAGAACATGGTGTGGCTTTGCCTCGAACTGGCTGTAAGATCTTAGAAGAGCTACCAAATCATTCTGAACCTCAGTTTCCTTATATGTTAAATGGAGATCATAATAGGACCTACCTTGAAGGGTTCCAAGGACGAAATGCAACCACACAGCCATTGCTCAGCAAATACTCTGTATTGAACACATCTGTAGCATGCACACCATTTGCACTTAGCTCGCAGGTACTGCCAAGTGTTTGCATTGGAAATACCCTACCTGAAGTCTTGTTTATACTGGCATTTTTTTAATGAATCCTGTCACTAAAAATGATGCAAATGAATATCATGCACCCCAGGTGAAGATAAAACAATATTCTACCAGCCCTGAAGGGAAATCCCTAAGCGGAAGCCAGGGAGACTTAGTGTGCTTTGGTTCTGAATATAGCATGTAAAATTTCACAGACTCGTGTGTCACAGCAATATAGCTAAAAATGATGCTGATCTGCCAGCCTGACAGCAGGGGACATAAGGGAGGTCCATGCCCTTATAACCTGCACAGAGATAGTTGAGGAGGCCAACTTCGTTTGCCATTCCTAGATTCCAGGTAGCTCCTTTTGCCTTCAATTTCTAGAATTGCTGTTATCAGATAACTACAGAACGTCGTCATTAAATGTGCTGATCACAAACTGAACTATAAACTGAGTGTCTTTGATCTTTATATTGTATTATGCCATTAATATTCATTAAAATCTAACAAGTTGCTTTGAGTTACACAATTTTACTTTCCTCTAAAACACAACAGAAAGTGTACTTTCAAAGAACCCAAATACTTGGGAATCATCTTTAAACGAATCCATAAGATTTCTCTAGGAAGTAAATAACCACTGAAGGTAAGGAATGCCCTAAAGGGAATGATACATTTTGACTAAAACAAACAGCTGGGTGTTAAAGGAAAGATCTGGGCCTGGGAATTTCAATTGTTCACTTGTTCTACTCATTATAGCACTGATGTATATTGTGTCATGCCTCATACAGGATATATGGTATAGTTAGCAACTGTTGCTGTTTTTGCATAAGTTAACTCACAAAAATTACTGAGCACTTTCTAAGTGTTGGGCACCACTCTGAGTCTTTGCAAATGTTATCACATTCAGTACTTACAAAAAGCCTGAGTGGGTAGGGATTGTTGTTGCCATCTTGTAAATGAAGAACAAGGACACGCACAGGGTAAAGAACCTGCTATGGTCACGCAATTCAGTCCAGTGCTGCTCCCGCAATGGTTTTATTACGGGAGTCCAAGCATGGGAAACAATGTTCTCCCTTATCTTTCTAATAATCCTCATCAACCTTTACATGGCCAATTCTGTCCTTCCTAGGGAAAAATCAGATTCAAGATCTTACTGTGATTTCTACCCTGTCAAAAAGCATTCGGGCATGCTGTTGATGCCACAGAAACTTGAGATCATTTTCCCCTGGAATAATGGGACAATTGCCTACAGACAAAGGCTCCAGAGGATACATTCTGGACAAGATTCCCATGGCTATGAGTACATGGAGGCAATCCCCAGATTTCTACTTTATTCTTAAGCAAACAAAACAAAACCCTGTTGTATACTATTTTCTTTTCCCCCTGCCTCTTATATGCTCTATAAATATCCACTTGGAAATGACTTTTGGAGCTCTTCCAAGCCAACCCTGGTGGATTATAGTTAAAAGATACAAAGTAAATAATTTTGCTCAAAGTCCTAAAGGGTAGAGAGGGTCCTCCACAGTCTTCCCTTGGTGGATTAGCAGTTCATCACCAGCTGCATTGTTCATCTGAAAAACTAGCAAAATTGCTATAAATATTATATCTTGAAATACCCAAAACATCTTTCTAGGCAATAAAATATCACTACTTAGAAAACAAGTGCCTTTGTGCTATTATTCACAAGTAAATAAACAGGCAACTTAATAGAAATAACTAGGATTTACATATATGTGGTAACTAGACCCAAATTTGGGACACTTTGCCTTTTGTGACTTCCCTTTCATCCTAGATACTAGGCTTATGGGTTTAAGTTTATTTCATTCTACATAAAGTAAGCCTTATAAGAGGAAATGTTCATTAAGGACTTAAACGTTGATCTGAGATAAAGCCTTTCTTATTTCAAAAAGAATGAGTAAAAAACCATTCACTCTCTAAGATATTTATGATCATTTAAGCCTTGTTAGCACCAGAAAAGAGATTCACATCCAATAACCAAGTGAGGGAGGAGAATGTGGCTGCTAACTGGGGTCACATGGAAAGGGGAAAAAGCGATCCTACTGCTATACTGGGTTAGTCTGGATTCATTCATTTAATAAATATTAATAGCACTGGGACTCAGGCAAGTCAATTACTCCCAGGGGCTCATCTTTCCTTATCTTTATTCATTCCACAAATACTTATGGAGTGCCTTAGTAGGCTTAGCAGCAAAACAAAGCCATCTTACCAGATGACCTTCAAAGTCCCTTCCAAACCTAAAGCTTTATAATGAGTCAGTGCAATCTACAGTCTGTATCAACATAAGTACAAGTGTCATTTTAATCTGTCACTATTCAATTGTTCAGTATATGTTAAGTTGTAAGTTTTCATCACTATGCTAAGCAGAGAAGGAGAATTTTTCCCTTAATAGGAAGCCTAGTGTAAAAACTTCAGTGTCTCTTCCTACGCTGTTAGGAAAACATATATATTCTCAAAATAAACGTTAATTTCTTGTGTTGTACTTCAGAGAAGAAAGAGTGCAGCTTAAGAGGTAATGTCCTAAAGAAGAGGTAGGGGCAAGACCCACACCTTGATAGGTGAAACAGTGGTGTCACAGGAGGGGAAAGGTATCCCCATCAGAGGCTGAAAGAAGTACAGTACTTGCGATGAGCAGAGAGCCAGTCAGCCCAGCTGAAGCAGAAGACTCTGCTGGAAAGAGGCAATGTAACAGATTGAGAGCAGGATAGAAGGTCTGATGGTTAATTTTGTGTGTCAGCTTGACCGGGCTAAGGGATGCCCAATAGCTTGTAAGACATTATTTCTGGGTGTGTCTGTGAGTGGGTCTCTGGAAGAGATTAGCATTTGAATTAATACATGGGACAAAGAAAATCATCCTCATCAATGTGCATGGGCATCATCCAACCCGTGTCAGGGCAGGATGGAACAAAAAGGTGGAGGGAGGGTGAAGTTGCTCTCTGCTTGAGCTGAGACATCTATCTTCTCCTGCCCTTGGACTTTGGCACTCCTAGCTCTCCAGCTTTCGGGCACCAGGACCTACACCACCAGCAACACTGCCCTCTACCCCCTGTCATTCCCAGACCCTCAAACTCATACTAAATTACACACTGGCTTTCCTGGTTTTTCAGCTTACAGAAGGCAGATTGTGAGGCTTCTTCGCCTCCATAACCATGGGGGCCAATTTGAGTAATAAATCTCTTTTATGGGTCTATACATTCCTTCTAGTTCTGTTTCTCTGGAGAACTCTGATAATACTGAAGGCAAGCAATAGTTGCGATGCAATTCTGATACTAACTACCCAGAAGTAGGTCAAACTTCAGTGATTTAGGGCTCAGTCCTCCACAAGATGGCCCTCATTTCAGACACAAGCCAAAAGCTTGGGAGTAAGAGCCACCCACACTTCTGACCAACTGGCTAAGAATTTAAGAGTTCCCAGGACCCCCCTCAGGTTTGATAATTCACGAGGATGACTCATAGAACTCAGGAAAGCTCCATACTTACAATGATGGTTTTATTATAAAAGTTACAAATCAAATGAATCCAAGTGAAGAGACACATAGTGCAAGATTTGAGAGGGTCCCAAATATATCAAGATGTGTCATCTTCCTAGCACATCAATGTATATCACCAACCAGGAAGCTCACACAAGCTTCCAGTGTCCAGAGTTTCTTGGAGGATTTCATTACATCAGCACAATTGACTGAATCATTGGCCACATGACTGAACTCAATCTACAGCTCCCATCCCCTTCCCAGAGGTCAAGAAGTCAGGTTGATGTCACCTGGTTCAAAACTTCAACTCTCTAATCACATGTTTGTTCTTTATGGCATGTCCAGCCTTCATTCTAAAACTAGTTTGGGACCTACCATGAGTCACTTTATTAGCATAAACTCAGATGTGGTCTGAGGGATCCACCAGGAATAACAAAGATGCTCCTATTAAGAAATTCCAAAGGTTTCAAGGCTCTATCCCAGGAACCTGGGATGAAGACCAGCCACATTCCTTATCATAAATAGTTCATTGGATGTTATGAATAGTTAGGGGACTAAAGATACCAAGGACACAGTAGAAACATTAAGAACCTGTTCAATCCAGGACAGGTTTATTTAAATCCATGGAGCACTTTAGCCAAATTTAAGAGAAGAAATAGAAATTCAGTAGGAATATTACATTTCAATCAATGAAAAATAAATACAATTAACATCATTAGATTTTAAGAACTACATGAAGAAAACAAGAAGGGAAGACTTTCAAAAATAGAGACTATGGATATATTTTTAAAAATAAGTAGGACTTATAAGAAGTTGAGAAGTGGAAATAAATATATTTATTTATAAATATGCATATTCATTTTCTTGAAGGGCATTCAAAATGTGTGAGAGCAATTAGATCATTGATTTTTAAGCCACAGTTTTTACAGCTTCAAAGGGGCAGGTGAGGCCCAAGTTCTGAGGACAGGGAGACATGAAAGAGAGGCGGCCAGGATGTATCTTTTCCTTAGGAAAAGTTAGCACCTGTTTTCAGAGCTCCCCTCCAACCATGTCATTGACAAATTTACTTTGAGATTGGTTACAGAAATTTGTCTTAAGAAATACAGAATCCATTTTCTCTTCCAAGTGATTATAATCTTAACTTTCACTTCTACAGATACAGCCTTGGAAGAGGGGATGCCATGCAGGGGACAGAACCAAGGCATGTTTAGGCAGTAGGGTACCAATCAAGGGAACTGGATATAAGAAAGAAGAAAACCAAATACAGATGTCTTTGGTTTCTGGTTTAGGTGACTTCATAGACAGATAATGATCCCATTAACCAAGATGGAAAATATCAAGAAGTGAAGCAGATATTAAGGTAAAACTTGTAAGTGGATTTTGTGACATCACATGCAGATGTGCAGGAAGCAGATGTGCAGGAAGCAATTAGAAAGACAAATCTGGAGGTCAAGGGTCCACAGTTGTCATATGTTTTTAATTACTTGAATGGAAACTCTTTAAATTTAAAACAGTCCCTTTCATCTGGGACAAAAGTTGCTCCCCAAGTTTAATTATTTATATTTATATTCATGTTTATGTGTATGTACATGTGTGTGTGGATAGATAAATAGGTAGGTAGATAGATAAGGATAGATGATGATGATGATGATGATGATGATGATGATGATGATGATGATAGATAAATAGATAGAGGATGGATGGGTGAACAGATGGACAGATGGATGGCTAGTAGGTAGGTAGATAGGTTAGCGTAGTAGCTACCACCTTCGTAATCAGTATTTTTGTCAGCCAACTTAACCTAAATTCTTTCGGAAATTCTGTCTATAGGGGTGCCTGGGTGGCTCAGTCAGTTAAGCATCTGCCTTCGGCTCAGGTCATGATCCCAGGGTCCTGGGATCAAGCCCCGCATCAGGCTCCCTGCTCAGCAGGAAGCCTGCTTCTCCCTCTCCCACTCCCCCTGCTTGTGTTCCCTCTCTTGCTGTGTCTCTCTCTGTCACATAAATAAATAAAATCTTTTTAAAAAAAAGTTCTGTCTATAGTATAATTTTTGCATCCTTCCCAAATTTCTCAGCTAGGGAAGAAAACTGACAATTGGTAGGAAATTCACATTTATGAAATTCTATTTCTGCCTAGTTCTGTGTCAGGCACTTATTCATGAGCTATCTCACATAATCTTCATGATGACCCTAAGAAATAGGCCTACAAACCCTGTTTTCACAAGCAAGGAAACCAAAGATCAGAGGGTCCCATGACTAATGAGGGGCAGAGCCATGTTGAGAGCTCCAGATCATTCTTCCTGATTCCAGAGGACTCCTTGGCTAAACCACAGCAGCATCAGAAAATAACATGTAACACTATAGGACAAGTTTAGACCAGAACCTTTACTGCAGGGAATCTGGTACAACTTCTTAAAACCTCTCTAAGCTGATATATTCTTACCAGTCTCAGTTTCAAACAAAATGGTCAATGCTTTCTTTCCTTGGGAGCATCACATTGATGGAAGGGAAAAGCTGAAGTGATTGTGGAAATGTCCTAATGGCAACTAACCTCAGCTCGTGGGAAGATGAATCTCTAAGAGAGACAAGGATGGGTGATGAATGCTTTAAAGAAGAGAGAGGGTGGGCTGAGGAGTTAAGAGCTTACTTACATCCATGGCAAGAGGGCAATACATTTTTTGATGAAAAGGGAAACCAGTGTTCAAGTCTTAGAGACTTTTCTGAAGGTCACGTAAGGTATTTTGCTGCACAAGAGTAGGGCTCACCTGTATTTTCTGGAACGATGTCTATGCAGCATTAAGAAACCTAAGAGGCCCTTTTAAGATCTCACTCAGACTTTCCCCACCTCCAATATTTGTGGGATGAAAAATTCACTGTTACAGCTCACCTCATGCTAGACTACTGTATTTTAAGATTGTCTCCACTTGTCATGAGACCGTCTAGGCTGGACAAAATTTATGCAGAAAGAATATATTTCAGCTGAATGAAGTGACAGATGGCAGCCTTGAACCAAAGGCTCTTGTCCACCGACCCCCAAAGTGGTATCACAAGACTGCATTTTTCTTTGTGGTGGTTACTAAATTAAAACAAATTCAACATGCATCTCTGGAGCCAGGACTTGCTCTGTGTGCTGTGGGTACAAAACACAGCACATTTTAGTCCCTGTGCTCGGGGGTTTTATTGGACTCCCTCCCAGAACTCTACACCAGATAGCCTACGACATTGTTTCCTGCCCTCTTGGAGCTGAGAACCCACTTCATGTGTGTATAGGAGCAAGGCTGAGATGAAGATAGACATTACTCATGTAATTCCACAAATAGAAAATCACAACTGTAAAAAGTGCTCTGAAGAAAAATTACAGTGTTAAGAGAGTCTGTAACAGGGGCCCCTAGCAGATTGGGCTTCCCTAAGGAATGTTGCATTCATAAGGATGAGTAAGAGTAACTAAGTGAAGGAAGTATGGGTCATCCAGGGGGTCAGAGGAACTGAAAACGCCCCTTAAGGCAGAAACCAGCAAGTGTGGGATGGCTGGGGAAGGGAAATATTAGAAAGACAACTCCTTACAGAGCCTTATAGGCCAGTGGGAGTTTCGAGTTTGGGGTGGGTGGCATGATATTTTGAAGAGACAAAGATAGCTGAGAACAGAGTGGAGGGTGCCAGGGTGGATTTGGGGAGGCCAATTGGAAGAGCACTGAGCTGAGTCCAGTGGGAGACTCTAGAGAGTGTGGCTAGATCCCAGATATAATTAGAATTTACACTCACCACACCGAATTTTTGTCACATTCAGTTTTTACTCTTGGGTCAGGATATATCTTTTTCTGTGCTTGTACCCCAAGTATGTAAGATAGTGTGAGGAAGATGGCAGGGCTGGAGGGTTGAAAAAAAAGGAAGAAGAGAAAAAAATGACTTTGCACAGAAAACAGCAGTCCTCTGTAGAATCGAAAGAGAGGCCTCTGCCCTGTTCCACGGACTGCCGAAGTATGAACTTCCTTTCCTAAAGCACTAGCTATCAATTTTAAAACCTTAAACTGTTTCACTTGTAATTTTTTTATAATATGATTACAAAGCCTGCAAATATTGTATCTTCTTCACTTTCCATTGCAATGTGAGTTACAATAGGAGTTGAAGTGCTTTTGTAGCCTTGTCTAGGCATCTGACCTTCATTATAACAAGTGTAAAATAATTACAAAAGTTACAAACAATAAAAAGGTACAAAATGAATAAGTTGTGAGTTCCAATGAGCTGACTTAGAAATTTACTCCTGGCAGTTGAATTAGGAACTGCAGGTAGCTCTGCTTAGTAACTGGCCTTGGAGAAGGTTCTCCATGTTTTGTGACTTCAGTTACCTATCAGTAAAATGGAAGGACTTTGGGAAATGATTTGCTTTCTGAAGTTTCTGCTTTAATTTGCTTAAGCACCCATTAGAAAGCAGTCTGGCTCCCGTGGACTTAACTGCCCCCCAGTGAGTGTGAGACGTCAGCACTCCGTTCCTGGTACGTGATGTTCCCTAACACTTGATAAATGTGAGCTGCCCTCTTTCCCTTGGTTGCTCTGGTGATAACACCACACCCAACAGACGGGCCGCAGGGTGGGCGTAGAGCGGGGAGTCCTGCTGAGTGGGCTGCTTCCCAGCTCCTGAAGGTTACCATGGGGCAGGAGGGATGGCTTACAATAGGAATGGAGTGGGAGGCAGGGACTGGCAGAAGAGCTCTCTCCCCAGATGCCAAAACCACAAGAGCTCAGAGGTGCCCAGAGTCACCGGCAGCACCAGGCCCAGTGCCAGAGAGCCCCGGCAAGTGCTCTGTCACCTGGCCAGGCGCCGGCACATGCTGCCCCTTCCTCCTAGCCACTCTCCCACCCTCCTCCTCCTGGCCTGACCCAGGAAACAACAGCTCTCCCCAGTGCTGAAGAGGAACCCAAAGAGAAGGACATTGTTGGAGACGGGATAGATGGAGCGCCCCCAAGTGGTAGGATAGGCAGACTGGTGAGGAAAGAAGGGACCGAAAAGAAGTAAGACTGTGTGAGTTGGAAGAGCTTTTTTTCTCAGGGTCCTGATACTGCAGTCTTGGCCATGGAGAGGAACATATTCACATCCTTAGCCTCTTCCCACCAAACACCTTCAAATGTGAAATGACTCAAGTATAATGAAGAGTAATTCCAGATCTATGACAACACTTTCAGTACTTGCTGCTTGCCTTCTCTGACAAAAATTGTCATCACATTTGCTCACTGGAAAAAATAAAATCTTCAAATTATTCATTCTCCTCTACCTTTGTTGCCAGGCATTGGACTAAATATTACTTTGCCTACGTTATGTTGTTATGATACATCAAGGGAGTCTGAAAGGGAGTCTTTATTATTCCCTTTCCTTTGATGAGGAAATGGAAATTCAAAGAGACTCAGTAACGTTTCCCAAACAACACAACTTTGTGGGCAGAAAGGCCTCTCTCTACCCAGATCTCTTTGGCATTCCCCAGTGTGGGCAAGCATTTTCAATGCGTTGTTCATGTAGCATCATGGTTCACAGGAGAGCAGGGGCATATGGAAGGGGCAACTTACTGGGTCACGTGGTAAATGTGTTTCCTTCTAGAAGTCCCATGCTTATGCTTTAATCAATTATGGTAAAGTGATTCTACTTTTCCACTTGCAGTATGATATGAATTTTCCCCCCAAAAAAATCTTTATTTAAGTAAAAGAGAGAGGAAGGAAGGAAGGAAGGAAGGAAGGAAGGAAGGAAGGAAGGAAGGAAGGAAGGAAGGAAGGAAGGAA
>NC_058405.1:78031237-78037779 GCF_002201575.2 Neomonachus schauinslandi
GAAGGAAGGAAGGAAGGAAGGAAGGAAGGAAGGAAGGAAGGAAGGAAAATGGAGTTAAAGAAGAACATCAATGGAAAAAAATCATCAACACGTTATTCAGATGACTGATCTCACAACCCTACACCCCTATACTACCCTATCCCGCCCTATTCATAGTATCAAACCCAGACTTTGATGTGTCACCAAGAAATGGTTTCCAGTACTGGTTTCTGAGCATCAATAACCTTATGTAATGTGTAGTGTTTGTTAGTAATTCTCATCACACAAAATTATAATTCTTATGTACTGAGTGGCAAAAGTCAAACCTATCACGGTAAAGGTTCCACATTCCCACTATGAATCATGCTTATTCAAGGCTGGGAAATGTCAGGGCATCCAAGGCTGGGAAATGTCAGAATTATCCAGAACTGATGCCCTAGAAATATATAGAGAGACCAAATGAGGTGGAACCGGAAACATAGGATCAAAGCGTGGCCAAAATTAAGCAGGGGGTAGGGGTGGGGAGGTGGGAGTGGTCTTATGAACCATGGCATCATAAGAGCTCCCCAGGAGCCCATGTGGCTTATTAGGCAAACTTGTCCTCCAGTCCTTCACCTTCATGAAGCTTAGCACTTGGGGACGATATAAAGAATAAGCATGGTTCCTGATTTCAAAGGGCTTACCCCAGGACCAGAAGATTAAAAGTTAACTGTGACAAAACTAGAGTAAAATGTTCTAGAAAAAATAAGGAGGAGGAAGAAGAGGAAGAGGAGCAAGAGGAAGAAGAGCAAGAGGAAGAAGAGGAAGAAGGGGAACAAGAACAAAAAGACTATGTAAGAATTGCCTTGGGTGGGCAAGAGGGCTCGTTTCCAGCTCAAGTTATCTGGGAAGGTTTCAGGGAAGAGATAATATCTGAGCTGAGTCCTAGAAGATGGTTCAGTTGACACAGGTGGAAATGGATGGGAGGGTGAACTCAGAGACTGGTCCTGCTAAGGGTGAGCATGATTGGGGTCTGAACCTACCTTAATAGCCCCAAAACCTGGGGCATGAAGAGCCCAAGAAAACAGAATCCTTGATAACTTATGCATTGTAAGGCTTAGCAATAAAGCCCTTCTTGTACTCTTAGGGAAAACAAACTTCCAAATATTATTCAATCAGTAAAAATAATCACCTCCAGTTAAAGTGTCCCTGAGATTCAATAACAGAAAAACATCTCTTGATTTATCTTTTTTCTTAGCTGAAACCACAACCCACACAGACCCATACACAAGAATATCATAAGTAAAATAGTAAGCCCACTCACACCCTCCATCAAGACACATCAATATTCAAAGGTCACCAAAGGGAACCCCTCCCTCAAGTCTACCAAAGAAGATAGAAGATCCCGAAGCTCAGGGGGAGGCTGCTTGAAAACTGTCTGTTGGAAGCTCTCCATGTGAAGTTGCCAAAATTCACAGCACACATGCTCCGCATGACATTATCATATTTTGAATCAAAATGAAATGTGCCCATCAAATTTCTCCCTAGTAAGCAAACAAACTAATGCTAATGCATAACTTGGGCATTGGTAACATCTCTGCCTTTAGGTTTTGTTACTGTAAATCTTGACAACAAGTCTTGTCAAATGATGTTCCAAGTGCCAGAACCATGACTAGCCAGCAACTTGTGCGTAGCTCTACACAGACTGTTCATACCTGTTCCCCATAGTGACCAGAATAATAAGAAACTACCCTAAGCCAAGAAGATTGACCCCTCAAGGGACCCAAGAACTGGTACATTTGGAAAAGCAGAGAAAGTCTTCTGGGGAACCAAAAATTTTCTTGTCCCCTGAGGACTGGGAAGGTGGGAAGCCCTTCCCTTGGTGGGGGGGTAGGGTCTTTACTGTACTCAGAAGGTTGGCCGGTGACCACGGTGTACCACAGCCATCCCAGAGAGGGGGATGAAAACATATCTCATGTGCCACGGGAACTAGGGTAGCCACAGCAAAGGGAGTGACACAGTGACCTGCCTGAGAAAGGAAAGCTCTGATAGGGAGGTTGAGATGGCCCATACTGCTGAAATCAAACCTCTTAGGGGCCAAGAGGAAGAGGGAGCAGCTTCCACATGACACCCCACAAATGTGAACTGTGTCCTATCCAGAACAAATCACCCGATCTCCTCACCCCCCACACTACTCTCTAGCTCACCAGTCACCAGCGCCCCCTTCAAACCCCACCTCCAAGCAGGCAGTTCTGAACTTTTCCTCCTCACCCTCCACCCCATTCTCACTACCACTGCTCTGCTACAGACCCACCTCTCTCTCCCAGAATCCAACAGGAGCTTGCCACCAGTCTTCCTGGCTCTGGTCTCCACCTCTTCAAAATGCCACCCTCCACACTACATCCAGAGAGGTCCATCTAAAGGACAAATGCAAGCGGGTCTCCCCCTATGCAACAACCCTCTGATGGCTTCTCTACTCTGAACAGTCAATGTTCCTCACCGTGGCATAAAACTGGGACTTAAGGCTGTTCGTGATACCCAGGCAAAACACTCGGTTTAGATGCTCTGAGGTTGTAAGAACCATTCAGGGACCCTCTCAGTTATGACAGCTGGCGACACAGCAATGACAGCCGAAGGAGAAGGCCATCAAATAACACTCACCAGTCACCTCCAATACCCCTGGAAACTCCCCCATCACACAATTAGAAACAGTTTGCCAAACAAACAATGATTCCACTGAGCATTCAGTCCATGTAATTTTGTCTCACACTTTAATAATTTGTCCCTTTTTACCCTCAAAATATAAACCATCAATCGCCAAAGTGGAATCCTGGGTCTACAACTCATCAGCATCACATGCAGACCCCTAGGTACCCAGGAGCCATAAATCCAGTATCCCCAGACACAAGACCTTGAGTCTCCATATTTAACAAGTTCTTCTCTTTTTTTTCAACACACACCAAAAGGTTATTACCACTGATATGTACTACCTAAAGTATAATTTAGGCTTTCCCATATGTATTTCACTCTGTCTACATGTTTTGAAGTGGTAAGTGTTCAAATGCTTTGAATTTTACCAGCCTGCCACAGATGAAAGATCCACTGTGCCTCATCAGTGGGGTCTGGGGGGCCCCGGGCTCTATTCTCCTCCACTACAATACATGGTACCCCCTCCTTTGAGGAAAATGTGAGCAGCTCCGGGCTGATTACCTGCGTGGGCCATTTCAAGAGATTAGGAGCTACTCTCTGAAAGGGCAGGTGGAACAATCTATTGTAGCATTTTCACGCTAACAATCTCAGGACACACCTGGGGTCTCATTCAAGATATTGTCACAAGAAGTCTTTACCTTCAAAGGTTGTGAAACCACCAACGAAATTTTAAAGGGAAGACAAAGGCCGGGAAGATGGAATTGAATCAAAAGTACGCAGGGCTATTCGGCCATGGTCTGGCTTTTCAGACTTTCCAACTCCTAAATGCTGCTTTGTCCAGCTCCGCTCTGTGTTTTCTGTGGAAATGCTTGCTTTTGTGATGGACACTTTATGGATTTTTAATACTTTCTCAAAAACTCAAATACGGGAGTCCCTCTTGCCCTCCTTGGAACAGGGTAGGGAGTGGGGTAGGAAGGAGTGTTGAAAGGCTGTGAGGACGGCAAACAGGGAGACATGCCACCTTGGCTGAGGTGGCAATGGAAATAGGTGCCCCTGGGCCAGGCCCGCACCTTCTGGAGAGCATTTCCACAGCCACCCCTCCATGTGCATGCTACCATGCCCCGCGTGGGGATGGAGGACGGACAGTGGCTCACATAGAGGAATTTCTTTACATTCCCATGCAGACAGCTGCTCCAGAGGCAGGGCCCTTGTCTGAGTCACAGGTCACAGAGAGGGTTTTTACTGCCTCAGTTTCCCCAGTGGGGTCGGTCCTGGGAAACAGAGGGATCCCGGGCCACAGGCTCACATAGGCTTAGGATTTATTTGCTGCCGTTTGGGGGGAGTCTTGGACATATGTTTTCCGGAACCTTTGTTTTTCCCGTGTCTCCCCAGACATTCTCCATATGCCTCTGTGAGAAACAGAGCAGAGAGGGTCTGGGAATGCAGAAACATGCCCTGGGTTCCTGGCGAGAGAGGGGAGAGGCAGGGATTTTTTTCTTCCATTAAGCCCTGCCCTGAGCAGAAAGAAATCATCTCTAAGCTCTTGTCTTGGGTGACATTTTCCCTGACACAGGGTTGCTTTTCCTCACCTGTCTAAACTAAGTAAAGAGGATCCAATATCCACTCAGTGCTGATCTTTTCAGCAGATACTCAAAGGATAAAGGAAGGATAATTTATTATTCTTCTGTTTAATCCCATAGAGTGGATTGTGAACTTCCAAACAGTAAGGCATTCTTCTTAGAAAAGAGCCCTCCTTATCAGTTTGACCCGGTCCAAAATAACGATGACTTCACATTGGCTTCAGCTTCAGGATGTATTTGTCCCCTGTCAGTAACTGATGCTCAAGACTGCATGTACCCTCCTTATAAGGGAAATCTGGAAAACGTGACAACCCTCCCTCTTCAGTGCCTGCCACTTCCCACTTTCTTGTGCTCCCCAAGTAACCCTGAAGAGGAGAAGGGAAGGCCGGCCTTCTTCCATTTCCCTTGGCTCAGCTGGGGGTAAACAGTCTTCAGTATAACCAGACACGCCAATTTTACTCAGAAGATATTTCTTTTATAAGGCATAATATCCCGGTAGGTTTTGCATAGCTCATGAACAAAAAATTTAAGTTGCTGTTGAATTGAATTTTAAGTACAACTTTTAGATGTAACCACAGATTATTCGTTGGTTTGTGCAAGCTAAGATTAGAGCCGACACTCCATGTACATGGTCCACAGAGCTGTGGGGATCTGCGTCATGCCACCTGCCCGCGAGGCTTATGGGGCACCAGATACCAATGCAAACCAGCAATTTGGTGTGGTTTCACATGTGCCCATTTCCTTGTGTGAGGACTCTGGGGTCCGTAGGGAGGCCACTTAGGTAGACTTTCTCACTAAGTGAATGGTGTCAAGATGGAGTTTCATTTCACTGGCCGAGGTGTACATATGAGTGCACGTGTGTATGCACGCACACACACACACACATCCACATGCACATTCACACACAAACACATAATGCCTATATTTATTTATACAGGTGTATTTAAAATACACCCACATATAGTACATATATAGTGAAACTATTCCCCAGAGGACAAGGAGGCCATCTTTCTCATCTTCAGCTTCCTTGCAGGAGTATTCAGTTAATATGTACCAGTGTATTTGGTTCCAACTAGAATGCCTGATTTCTGAATTTATTCATTTAGAGTTATCTATTGAGCACTGACCATGTTCTGGGAGGCATCAGGATACCAAGATCCCTCCAGGAGCGCATCATCCACTGAACTAAATATTTTGATCTTACAAATGAATTCGTAAGAGTTCGCTCAAATATTTAACATCTGAGGGCTAAAGGTTAGCAGACAAGTCCAAGAATTTTTTACTTTGCATATAACCTAAGTATATACTGCTTGCTCAGAAAAGAAAATAATAGCAACCTCTAAATCCTTCCCTTCTTGTCTATTTGTTTTCTAAGTCTTCACTAGAGTATGAAATCCTTGAAGGCAGAAACCACGGCTCATTGGTTTCTGCATCCCTAACTCCTGGCACATGGCAGGCATTCATTGTGAGCACTCTGACCGATTTACTAAGTAAACCAATATAGAAATTTTCAACATTCAAAATATCTGAATAAAAACAGATAGGATGTGCCAAAGAAATAAATCAGCTTCCCCTATCCTCCCCCAAGCCCACTCCTAAAAGATATGTTCCATGGGAGGGCAGAAGAGCTTCCAACACTGGGCTCGCTGGTACTAAAGTACAGGAATTTCAGGAATCCCTTCATCTCACGATAGCTCTGAAATTTTTCTAAATAATACGGATGATGACAACATAAGCCATACGTCCTGGCACCAACATGCCAGTCCAAGGCAGGGGCTAAACGAGCAGAGCTGCGGGTCAATCAGAGTTATGATTACAACTTTCTTATTATTTTAGAGGCTGCTAATTCTTACAGCCAAGAGATTTGCTGTTATAAGTTCACTTCAATGTGGCCTAAAGGGAAGGAAATGAATTGACAGGATGGTAGAGAGAGTTTTTTTTCCTTTTAATCCATATCCATAACTTTCATCTGGCTGAGATGCCTTTAAGTAATACTGACCCCTGATCCAAGCTAAGAAAGTATTACACGTGATGTGATCACATGGATGATTACTGTGGAGAAATAGAGTCATGTGCTCCGAATCATCCTTCATGCTAACATCCACAAGTAGATAATGCCAGGTGTGATACTAATTCTAGGTGGAGAGGACTAGCCTGTCCAGCCCTTTGTTTTGAGGTATGACCAAGAGACTACACAGAGTCGAAGAGCTGCGATAAAAAGTGACCGACGCATTGAATTGCCCATGCGAGATGCTCCATCACTCCATCCTCTTCTGGCATGGGACCGTTCACATTTGAATTGGTGGCTGCTGAGTGACTGTAGCAAGCAGAATAACTCAACTACATGAAACGAGG
>NC_058405.1:78037789-78065085 GCF_002201575.2 Neomonachus schauinslandi
ACCAATCACTATCTAGAAGTCCCTTCCTGAGCACAGTTTATCAAGCTAGAAGGGAAATCGGAGATGTAACTAGAGGCAGACTCTACTCAGGAGAGGCACAGGTTGCCATGGGAACCTTAGCGGAGCCACTTTCCCCAGGCCTGGGCATCTGGGAAGGCTCCCTGGGGAGGGTGATGTGGAGGTGGACAACTGTGAGAGAAGTCAGGGATAGTCGGGTATATAGAAGAGAAAGAAAGTGCTCACAGGGGAGGGACAGCATGTGCAAAGCTCCTGAGGGAAAGGAGAGCATGGAGGACGTAAAGAACTTCAGTGGCCAGAAAAGAAGCTGTGAGGGGAAGGTGGTAAGACACAGGGCATGAGGCATAAAAGGAAATCTGGTCATACCCAAGGCACACCTAAACAGTCGTCTCAGCAAATGGAACTTCTTGAGCTCAGTTTCTTCTCCTTGTCCATGAGGGACAGCTTGAAACGAAGTCCCATGGGACACAGAAGCCAGAAGAATCTAGCATTCATGCACAGTCATTCAATAACTTGCCACAAAGCTAGCTTACAGGAAGCAGGGGCTGCATCCTTTGGCATTCAGGTGCTCTATGATGCCAGAAAGACATTCTTATCTCCCCTCCTTCTATCTTCCCATCAGCTTCATGAAACTCTTACTCGCAGGCTGCAAGACATCCAAAAGACGCACTACTCAAGGGCAATCTCTCTGTTTGGCGGTCAGTGTCCCCACGTTGCTGAGGTTGTGAATGGAATTTCCATCTCTTACCCCACCCATTTTTAGGGCTCTGGAACCCGGGAAACACATATACTGTTTGTGCGGGTAATGTGAGAAGAAGAGAAACCTATCCCCTTCCTTGTTCCAGCCCCTGCAGATGGACATCCAAATATATACAAGAATTCCCTTTGTACTTTTAGATTGGCCCCAGCTCTCCTTGCCCAGGAGGAGAATTTGGCTCATCATGTCCTGCCAGGTCCAGCTGATTTCCGGCTGGCTTGTCCACACCACTGAAAGACTTAGAGGATTTCGAGATATGGCAAGGTCTGATTATGGACGCTGAATCCACTGACTTCGGCACACACCGTAGCAGAGGTTTGCACAGAAACTTGACACCCAGAGCCAAGAAAGTCCGTGCCATCACAAAGCAAGTCAAAACACAATGGCATCCAGCAAAGCAGCCAACAGATTGTTGGTCTGTCTTCTTAGGCAAGACTTTTGCAGAAGTACGAGCAAAGAAGCTTGCGAGGGACTGAGTTCCGTGGGTAGTGAGTTCCACGGGCCCCCACCTGTCACCGCTGCTGCTACTGTTGGAAGATCATGTTCCCACCTCTGGCCCCTGAGCCTGCAGCTGTGAGGCGTCCCCACGCGTGAGCGCGAGGGCTCGGAGACGTCCGGCCGAGAGCAGAGTGCAGGCGGGCACAGGGCTCATGCCAGCGGCTGACGCCCGGCCAAGGCCACCTGGGCACTTTCCTTGTGCAGTAAGGGCTGGGTTTAAGAAATGCCAACCTTGTGTCTGGAGGAAGATGAACTCTCGAGAACATAGAGGATTCTTTTCTAGTCCTTTTGCAATCTAGTCATGAGATGCCGGGGCTGGGGAACAAATCGCCAAGAGGAACAACCTCAGAGTGGGGGTGAAGAGAGGCTGACAGCCAACAGGAACTCTGAGAAAATGCAGGAAATGCCCGAGATCAACACACTGCTCCAACCCCGAAGTCGAGAACTATCTCAGGCCGGGGCTGCACCCTTGGAGACTTGCTTCCCGGATCCATCCAACATGGCATTTCCACATTCACAGGACCCTGCTTCAGAGAGAGAGAGAGAGAGAGAGGCATCCCATTGGCTTCTCCTCCTAAGGCCTTGTCACCGAGTTTGGGGAGTGCGCAGAGCGAGAGGAGCGGTGGCCAGATGCAGCAGATGAATCTCCGGACTGTTATTTCCAGGGCATGACTCCACGAAAATTGTTTGTGAACTGGACAGAGGAAATCACTGTTGCAAGAATAGAACACTAGATCATCTTGGTTGTCATAAATCTGCTTCTCGGCCACTGTTCCTTAGATGCAGACTAACCCAAAACATTACCAAAAAATTGTCATCATATGTGAGCTGATGCAGAAATGCCATAGCCTTTAAGGCATTAAAAAAAAAAAAAAATCACCAGCTTACCACTTTAAATTCAAGCATCCTCAGAAAAAATGGAAGCCCCTACTTCCATGCAATACTGTCCAAAGACTCGAATACACAGCACAGCTTTGACTCACAAGGTTCTGCTCCATTAGACAGACAGCAAGGGGGGGTAATGGACATTCAAGCAACTGCTCGAGACTAGACCAGGTGTATGTTTTAAAATAAGAGGTGAATTAATAACAGGTCCCTGCAGAAGGTCCTGGGCATAGCGGGGAGCAGCCAGACACAGACCCTCAAAGTTCCTCTGAGTGGACACAGGGCCAAGTGAGAGAGACTCCTTCACATTTGGTACCGGCCAGTTTTGGAGTTCACCTTGAGCAGAGACTTTGGCAGGCTAAGGAAGCAAATTAAAATATAGCAAGTCATGAGTTATTATTATCTGAGCTTAGTTAGGATGGAGAAGCCCTACAGAAAGCGTGGTCAGTTTCCTTTCTGAAAGTCCTATCTTTGACGTATGAAGTCACTTACACCTCCTCTGCTTGTGCCCAGGTCCAAGAATGATGGGAGTCCTCTGGGAAGGAGGGGAGGGGGGTTGATCTCACATTGATTTTAGAGTCCTTGTCCGGGGGGGCGTGTAGGGGAGCATAAATATTTCCTGCCTTTTTGTTTCCTATCTCTAAATTCAGGGCCAGTGGGTGGGATACAAACAGGTCTTGGAGAAGGGTCTCAAATGGGTAGGAGGGCAGCTGCTGAGTCAGCACAGAAGGGGCTGAGCCCTGCCTGCACCCCCAGAAGGTCTTCAGGTGAGCTCCTTGCATCCCCAACAGAGCACCAGCCAAAGGTGCTCTGAGACTGGGCAGCGGGGCAGCCTTCACAACAGGAGCCATGCAAATGGTCCCGGTGCCTTTGTCCCAGGACTGTCCTTGACTCTCTTCCTCCCGGGGCTGCACTGTGGAGCACGTTGAAGCCAGAGGATCAATTTGTTCTCTCTGTGTAGAGCTCTGTAGCCAGGGGAGGGCCCGGCGTGGCCACAGAGATGCTCCAGCACTTCTCACTCTGTAAAAATGAGGATGATTCAGGACAAAAGGAAGAAAAATATATATTCATGCAAGATAAAGATTTAGAACCCGTGCAGGGAAGTTATGATCCACAAAGTAACCATAATTTAAACACATTACATGCCTGAATCAAGCCATAAGTTTAATAGCATGTATTTACAAAGTAATGGAAGTCCACATATCACATTTTCCAAAACAATTCCGCAACTCTGAAAGGAGATTAATTTGACTGCTGGACATTCCTCCGAATATTTTTCTACTTGTGAAATTAAATTCTCTTCCTCACTGGCGCATTGATGTGGAGGCTTTATAGACGCATTATAGAAAATATGTGGAACAGGTGAGGGGCTGTCAGAGGGGCCCTGAGCCATTGTCTTTACAGAGGTCAGATTTTCCGTGAGTTGAATGGGCTGACAAATCCTGCCTGCTGCGTTCTGTCACAGTGAGGCCAGTTACTCCTCTTACACGACAGGAGGAGTGATGGGAGTGATGCAATTTAACACCAGATCGTAATGCACTCATGGCCGAACACTGAGGGTTAACTTTAAAAGACCTGATTCTGGTGTGCTTAGCTTCTCAAAGAATGTAATGCCAGTTTCACTTTTTGTTTCTGGGATGGGGAGGGAACAAATCTCTTTTCTTAATTTCCTCCTCTGGGTATTGTCTACTGGCCGTCTTGTGGAATCAAACAATTGTTGCCCGAAAAAAAACAGAAGGATGAAACTTGTATGCGTTCCTCTTTCATTTTTTAGGAGGTCTCCATAGATGCTTATGGTACCGGGCTACAGGTATAGGAAAATAAGCTGATACGACGAAAGTTCTAGAAGCTTGTAATCCCATTTTATTGAGCTATTGCCCAGACCGAATTCATGCGAAGGCATCTCAGAGGCACCAGCAGCATACCCTGACATTACCTCAGCAAAGGCTGGAACTAACCAGAAGAGGGCTCGAACTACTCCCTGAGTAATCCAGACAATCCAAAGTTCCTGGACTTCGTGCAAATCACACCTGATAACCTCACGATATCACTTGTAAAGCGCCCATTTAGTTGATTCACCCACACCCTTTCTTTCCCAAGATTTACAAGGACCAACAGCCTAGATCTTCCCAACCAGAAGAGAGGCCACTAGAGAGAACCACCAGGTTGTAAGCCTTTTGTGGACAAGGATAGGCATCTACCCCTAACCAACAAGAGTGACAAAGATTGAGCAAGTGAACAAACGGGTTGGTTGGCAGACTTCTTGCAGAGGAAAAGATCAATGTGTCTGGCATATTGGATAAAGCACTAGAAATGCAAAGGGATAGGGGTAGAGGAGAGGGGGAAAGAAGCCATCGGTGGGAGGGACATGGAGAGTGCGACCTTTACTGCCTTTCTTACAAAGGCTACCTAGCGCCTGCCCACAGGCTTCCTGCCCAGGTGCAGAAAATGTATTTCTGCCTCAGTTGCAGTTAAAGAAAGTGTTGGAGGAAGAGACGAGATTTGGCAAAAATGCTTGGTGCTGAGTGCACAGAGGCATCTAATCAATGAGATTTGATTAAAAGGGTGAATTTGAGCCAGAGGAAACAGTGAGTCAAGTGTTGACAGCAGCAAAAGCATCCTCAGAGAGATTCCGGTGCTAAGAACTTCTAGCTCTCTCCTCAGAGCCCTGAGCTCATCTGGGTGTACATGCCTCTTTCCTGCCCCAAAACTTTCTTCCTGTAGCTAAGAAAAGATTCAACAGAATGATGCTACCTGACTGTTCAGGCATAGGTCCCTTAGAGAACCTGGGTGGGGTCCCCATTCATTTTTTCTGTAGCATTTATTAAGCACCTACTATATGTCAGAGAAATCAAACAACAACCAAAGTTACAACCTCGGGCCTTTACATTCAGAAACTCACAATGTTATTAGGTTTACGCAGGAAGACAATGTATTTTAGATCTTCATTCACTGTCAGAACAGGAGAATGACATTTAACTTGGAGTGTCATTTTATCCATTTAAATACAAGATGTATATTTCTAATGACCATAATATTTCAGACCCTGGCAACTCTAAAGGTGGTCCGTGGATCCAGAGCATCGGCAGCACCTGGAACTCATTAGAAAAGCAGACCCTCAAGCCCTACCCCAGACCTACAGAAGAAAAACTGCAGTTTAACACCATTCACAGGTGATCCTTATGCACATAGAATCTTGAGAAACAATGATCTAGAATAGTAGATATCAAATGTCAGTGTGCCTCGGAATCCTCTGGAGAGATTGTGAAGCCAGATTGTTATGGCAAGTTTTTTGATTTGGAGTGTCTGGGCCCAGGAGCTTGCATTTCTCACAACTTTCCAGGGACCACACTTTGAGCACCCTCCACAACACCCTGACACCATGAAGCTGACTTTATTCTGTGGCCAGAAATGAAAAAGTAACCTAAAGCACTGGTTCTCACTTGAACTGCATCAGAATCACCTGGAGGATTTTTCCAGCACAGACCCCCACCCCGAGATTCTATGTGTACGCTGTGGGATCATGGGGGTGGACTTACCCCTTACCACATCAGAAAGAAATTTAAGAATATCAAGGACAAAAATAACATTTTCTAAAAAGAAATAAATAAAAAGCAGATTGAATTTCTCAAGATTTTCTTAAGTTTCCTTAAGAATTAGCAGGCAAAAGGACAGCTTAGTAATTTCAAAGTGTCAGCGTGAACAGTCATTGAGATGTGCAGGTGCCTATTTATTTAAAGCTCCATAGAGTGCTTCCTACCTTTTACTAAAAAAGTAAATAGACTTTTTTTCTTTCTGCTTTTACTCAGCATTCTTGATACAATAAACCCTATTACCTCATCATTCTGCTATCGTTCCTGTACCTCTACACTGTAATTATAATTATTGATCACGAATACAGCAAGATTCTTAATTTTCCTTCTTCTCATCCTTGGCCTCTGGCCTCGCTTGGCCACCTCCGAAAGTTTTCTGTACTCGTAGGCTCCCCCCGCCTATCAAAGTGCAAACAGATTCCGTCTCCACCGTGCCCATTGGCTCTCTGATTTGGATACAGATGTGGGGAGAACCGTGGCATGGTGAGAGTCAAGGAAGGGCTGGAGCAGGGCAGAAATGCCTGCTCATTCCCACGGCGGGAGGACGTGGCTGGCGTGGCTGCTGATTGGAATGGATGGGAGGGCCGGTCCCCATGTATGCTTACAAGTTGTACCTACTCAGATCACAGCTTTTACATTGTCATTCTATCTTAAAAATCACTTTATCTGAGTGCCTCCCGTGTACTTAATGTTATAGGTACACTTGCAATAAGTGTATCAAACAGCATCTAAGTATCACTATAGCTAAAAATAACTCTGGAATTCCTTTGGGACACACCCTGAGGCCGTCCTAGACAAACGGCCACAGCCACGGAAAGTCCTGTGCTGGCCCTAGTCCCCACCTGATCTTCAAACACCTGTTTCCACCCACTGCTTCTTGGAACCTATTCCTTCCTCCTGTGACGCAGGCTTCTCGAAAAACTTGCACAATCAAAGAACTCAGATGGGCATTCCTTCCCCAACTCTTGCCCGCCAGTAACTGTGGTAATGATGCATTTGCTATCTCTTTCCCTCCTTCACTTTACAGTCTATTGGGGCAGACTTTACATATCTATGTATAATCCTATCACCTACATCTAAATCGTCTTCTCCACTTGGGAAGAATCTGTTAGGAAAAACAGAACACATCCTATTCAAAAGGACTATCAAAGAGTTCCTGACTTCTTGGGGTGCCTGGGGGGCTCAGTGCGTTAAGTGTCTGCCTTCAGCTCAGGTCATGATCGAGGTCCTGGGGTCGAGCCCCATATTGGGCTCCCTGCTCACCCTTGCTCGTTCTCTCTCTCTCTCTCCCTCTCTTTCAAATAAATAAATTAAATTAAAAAAAAAAAAAGAAAAGAGAAGCAAAGACAAAATTTTATTCTTCCTAATTCTGTTACTCTATTTATCTGGCCTCTTTGAGAGAGTACTGCTGATTCTTAAATATGCACAGAATCTAATCAGAGCAATTCAGTTACCCTGTAGCTTCGATGAACTCCACAAATTCTTTAGATTCTAGACTTTTTGATTCTAGAAACTTTGAATAGACACCTGCTCATTGAAAAAGCATCCTTTGCTAAGTATTAGACCTTACTAATCTGGAATCCCAGAACTGTCCATACAATTTCATGTGAAAACCCTAAGTTCGGTTTTTTATTTTTCTTCAAGTTCTGATGTCTGGAAAGTCCCTTGACTCTCTGGCCAGCCCCATCACGAGCTTCAGGGTCCCTCTCAACACCAAGCCCCCATGTGACCACCTGCCTAACCCCTGATCAGTCCTTGAGATAAATTCACAATGGCCTCCTTGCCTATGGCCCCTGGCTAGCTTTTCGCCTATTCCCTGTTTCCCACAAAAATACACAGCTGGTATCTATGATTGCAATTCCAAGCTGCTGTGAACACCACCAAACAAAATTTTAAATGATGAGGACTCCACCATGTCTGTTCAGGTCCTCCGTGCCATTGCCTGCCTTTCCTGGGGGGTTGCAGCCGGCCACCTCCACGCCTCGCACATTTCTGAAACTTCTTCATCATCACGCACGTTGGCCCAAAGCCTCAGCAATGAGTCTCCAACAGCCCTATAAATGAGCACCTGGCGAGTTGTCCCAGATCTCATGGAAGTGAGAGCGCCTCAAGGAGATGCTTATTACAGCATGCCTCTCCCTTCTTTGTTAAGACTGGGTTTCATGGAAACCAGTGTGCGCAGGAAAATGCAGGCAGCTGTTCTGGCCCCCTCAGCTCGCACCAGTGTTCCTCTCAAGCTATATGAAGCATGTAGCAAACCTCTTCCATGTCTGAGGGCCCCCAGAAACATTCCCTGAATTCCAGCATTTAATATCGACTGCAATGTTGAGGGAAAAAATAGAGCGCGCAGGACTCAGGGCCTCTGAGTCCACCACCGATGACCGAGAGCATTAGTCCTCATTCTGGTTTGGTAGAACACGGGGCACCAGGGTGGTCCTGGACGATCTGACAACGAAAAAGGTAAAATGCAGTAAAAGACCAGAGGTGGGACAAGAGTGCTCTGGGTCAGGAGAACAACAGAAGGGCAGGTTAGGAGTGGCGTAGGTGGAAATGCTGTGAGTGTGAACGACGGACCCTAACAGCTGACAAGGAGCACTTCAGGTCAGCACCGAACATTCGGGTCTCCCTGAGCACGGATGTGACCCCGTGTGGCCACTCTAAATTCCCTACATCCACACACACCAGCCTGTTGAGTTCAAGAACAGGACCTAGGGCGTGAAAAGAGTAAAAACGGCCACCGACGCCTGGTTTCTCCTTTCACCAAAGTCCTGCCCTGCGCCTTATGAGGTCTGAGATGTGACACCGCATGGTTGGGACCAGCATTCCAGTGCCGGGTCCCCACTGGGCCGCCAGCACGTCCTTGAAAACGTCACAGCTACTGTCCGGCCTCCAGTTTTCTCCAAGGTAACCCGGTCCCGGCTCCACAGCCTGGAAGATGGCACTATCAGGAACCCTCTCCCTTCCAAAGGCATTTTCCAGAAGCCCCTGTGTTGAAAGGCTGCAATTCCCTCAGCCCCCACCTCTAGGTCGCCCTGCCCTGAGTCCTCCCCACAGCCCGGCACAGACTTCCCATTAACCTTCCCCTCTAATCACACCCTGTGCTTATCAGGAGTCTTGAGAGCAGACCCTCCCTGTCCCCTCAGCACAGAACATCTGGGAATTCCGGGCCTTTGCAATTTTACAATTCACTATTTCAAGATGTTCTTTGATAAATGAACCCCCATAGACGGATTTTTCCTGGTCTGTGAAAGGAAGTTGCCTCTTTCTCCATATTTCAGTGAGACCCCGCTTCCTTGCTTTTTCCACTTAGCGCTTTGCTTTGCCCAAGCCATGCAGAAAGGTGGTTGTTGAGTGTGAGACAACACTCCAGCAATGAGGCGAATGAGGACGGAGCAGAGCGGACACCCCTGCCCCAACCCAGACGCCCAACAGCCCTGCGGGTCCTCAGTGCTAAAGATGGCATTCCTCCTGATTTCCTGATCTTCCTTGTGTTTGCCGGGCCCCGACCTAAAGCTTCCGGAGGTCAGGCCACAAGAAGACAGATGGTCTGCCTATCACCAACAAATTAGTAAGTCTCCATGGGGAAGCAAATCACCCAAACTTGCTTGGGCTGAATTACAGCAAGAAATGAATGTCTAGTGAGAATAAGTGTTGTAGCCTCACACCCAAGGTCAGGGATGCAGCCAGGGGATGCTGACCCTTGTCCATGCTCCCCAGTCTTCCCTCTTTGCTCTCCTCCCCTCTTCCCCCTCCTCCTCCTCCCCCTCTCCTCCGTCCTCCTCCCTCTCAGGCTCTTGCACGCTCAAAACCACGTCTCCCTTCCCTTGGGGCCAGGCTCTGAGGAGCAGGTGCCCTTGGATCCTGATGTCATCTCAGAACCAGTGGAATATAGAGAATCTGGATTCCCAGATAGATGTAACCCCACACTCCCCGGGGGCCAACTGCAATCAAGGCAGGCTAAGTTAGGTGCATGTTCCTCCTTCTACCAACAGACCACCAGAGATGGGAAGGACCACTGAGGTGCTCACTGTGAGCTGAGAAAGAAAAGAAGAAATACAAAGAAGGTTCCCATTACAAGCTGTTTTCTAATAAAGGGTAAGCAATGTTGAAATATCATCAGCCAGGGGAGCCTGGGTGGCTCAGTTGGTTAAGCGACTGCCTTCGGCTCCGGTCATGATCCTGGAGTCCAGGGATGAGTCCCGCATCTGGCTCCCTGCTCAGCAGGGAGTCTGCTTCTCTCTGCCCCTTCCCCCTCTCATGCTCTCTCTCTCTCATTCTCACTCTCTCGAATAAATAAATAAAATCTTAAAAAAAAAAAAAAGAAAAGAAAGAAAGAAGTATCATCAGCCAAACCCAGAAAAGAGAAGGTAGGACAATAGGAAGAGAGAAACAACAATAAACTTGTAAGTACAGCTAATAAATGTTCAAGGCTTAACAAGCTAATGAAAAAGAAAGGGAGAATAGCGTAAAAGCAGGCTAAGAACTCTGACATAATTCTATGAGGTCATGTGCTTAATCAGAGACAGAAACACATCTGGGCCTTTGCCCTCCTTCTTACACTTACTATGGTTGCAAACATCTCCGTATTAGCATCCCCAGGAGTTTCCCTATCCATAAAAAAATCAAAGGACTATCCACGGGGCCCTAAGAGGCTCTCCACCTGGCTTTAGGCCGGGGTGGTACTGAAGCCATTATCATGGACAAGGACCAGGATTCTCTGAACATTTTCAAAAGGCAGAACTGAAAAAAATGTCTGTGTTGCAGGTGACAGCTTATATGAGAAACAAGACAGGTGGGTGTGCATGCATGTGTGTATACGTCTGTGTGTGGGTGTGTGTGGGTGTGTATGTGTGTGTGTCTGTATGTCTGCATGTGTGTAAATGTGTGTCTGTATGTGTATGTGTGCATGTCATGGATGGAGATGTGTGCCTGTGTGCGTTCGTGTGTGTGTGGACCTCGAAGACACAGTATGTGCTCCCGCCTCATCACACCCACATCACAGTGCGGTGTTTGAATCTAGGCCTTACAGAAACCCATAGGCACCTGCAAGGGACCCAGCACTTGCCAAGTCACCAGCCCAGCCACGCAGCTCAGAGACAAATATTCGTGGTAGTCATTTGTTCCAGACAGTCTGTGTCCTTAATGGAAATGCCAAAAGTGCCTTGAGGTGGGCAGCCTGGGGTGTATCCTACTCAGGAAATCTCATCAGATTGCTTCTAGATTTCCTCAGCCTTCACTCAAAATACTAACTGTATCGCAACCATATGAAAATGGAATCCACAAACTAGATAGGTCTGCTTTGAATTTTTATATGATTGGAAAAATGAAATAAATTCTTTAAAATTTGATTCTGATTTGCCCTAGACTTTTATGGATTTTGTAGCTAATCAACCAAGATAGCACTTATTTCATTCTTCCCTTAAACCTGTGTAATATGTATATCCTTTATGGGTGAATAAAGATGATTGATAGATATTAGTATTTTCAGGGACTGCTGTTATTTAAACTTCAGTTATTTATTTACATTTTTATCAAGTAGGAATAAGAGGTAATAGCAACTATTTAACTGGCCATTAACATACTGAAAATGCTCTGGAGATTTATGTAGTGATTTAAAAAATAATTACAATTTTTTGCTTTGTCTAGAACATTAGGGAATTTTTTCATTCATTTTGGGAGTTGTAAAAGCCAAAAAAATTAAATAGAAGACAAATGCTTTCCCTAGGGCAAACCCACTTAACGCAGCAACTACCGACTATGGGATTCATTCATAGGGACAAATGAACAAGACTTAAACACGAGAAAGAAAAAACGAAGGAAAGAAAAGGGAAGGAAATGTGACTTTTAAGACAGGACCATCTTAGCTAGGTCCTCCAGCCATTTTTTGAGCCACACAGATCGCCTATATGCTCACCATATCTGAATTAAATCAAATAAATCATATAGGTTCCAAATTTATTGGAGCAGAACTAAATCGCACTCATTTTGTTTGTTTGTTTTTAACATAAGGCACAACACTTCATTTGAAGCTGCAGGCTGTGGCGGACATTCCCACAATTTAACACCCTTTCATCTGAGGCCATGTCACGCTCAAGGTGGTCCACAATTACTCCTTTATCCACCTCTCTTTCCAAGGCATGTTCCCAGCTCATGGGACTTTTTTGCAGCCTTTGGGACAAGACTAGAAATTGTTAGTAAGAAAAACTTAGCCCTTCGGCATGCTAATCCAAGGCTGGAAATTTGGGAGCACAGCACTATACAGTACCAGATTTCTTTTTACCTCTTTCAGACAACTCATTTTCAATTTGCAACAAATAATTTATAGTTAGAACTTAATGCCTGCTCGACCATGGTCATTGGAAACATATGTCAATCCTGTTGTGGCTTCAGAAACAATCAGAAGTCATTTTATTTCCCATTTCAAAGACCAAAACAGTAGCTTACATTTTTAATACATAACCAATTGTTTAAAAACATCTGGAGAGCTATACCTTTCTGAGTTTATAGGCAGATTCTTTCTTTAAAGGCAAATAGGAAAATCTTATGAGGTCTCTTTCCTACAGATCCAATACTCTCCACTCCGCTGGTAGAATTCTTTTGCCTGTGTTACTCACTGTTTCCATATTATTCAGACTCAGAGATACATCGGGAGTATAATGCCATTGCAAATAAAAATTATTCTGCCTCGGATTACCCATTAAATCTCACACTTTTCTTTACCATTAAGTACCATCAAAACACACACGTAAACACACACACAGACCCAGATGTCAAAGAATATAAATGGGGTCAATGGCAGCCCCGTAGGACTCTCCACTGACCCATTCTATTCTCTCGTGAAGAATCAATGGCACACAGAAACATGGACTCTGTTGCAGAGTCCTTCCCAGAGAGTGACAAGTCTACAAGAACCTACAATTCAAAATGTCTTTGAGTGCCATAAGTTATAAGATATAAGCGGGTATGTGTGTGTATGTAAATTTTAAAGGAAATCCATCTTACATTTGCAATTGTTCTCCAAAGCCTCAACTTTGTACAATTGAGTCTTTTTTCAGACAACCAAAAAAAAAAAAAAAAAACCTGGCCAATTCAAAGCTAACTTTCAGTGACATTATTCTTCTATATTAATTACGTTAAACCTTTCCAACTTGGGGCGCCTGTGTGGCTCAGTCGGTTAAGCGGCTGCCTTCAGTTCAGGTCCTGATCCTGGAGCCCTGGGATCGAGCCCCGTGTCAAGCTCCCTGCTCAGTGGGGAGTCTGCTTCTCCCTCTCCCTCGGCTTCTCCCCCCGCTTCTGCTCATGCTCGATCTCTCTCTCATTTACTCTCTCTCTCTCTCAAATAAAATTAAAAAAAAAATCTTTCCAACTTAAGTGTAAAATGCAATCTATCATCAGAGCATGGTGGTAATATTATGTATGAGTCATGGAATTGATGGGGCTTTAATGACCTAGAAAATTCTCTGGAATCCTGTTTTTGAAAAGTTGGTTTTCAAATGGGCTCTATACAGCCCCAGTTCGGGGAACCAGAGCTGTTGGCAGACAGTACATTTCTGGTCATCTCTCTCCACATTTTCAGTTTCATTCGCCAACTGAGGGACGTTTCTCCACCACCTGCAGACATAGCATAGGACTCCTGGATTTTCCTCTTAAACCACCATCACCATCACCATAAGGAGAAGACTTTCAGCTCCTGTGTACAGAAGTATATTTGTTTTCAAAATACTTCTGTCAGGCCAGGGCAACGATTACCATTAAGGTCTCAGCATCCGTCTTCAAAGTTGGTGCCATTGATGTCTTCATAAGAAGGTGCCACTGAGAAGTCCAGTGAGTGAGGAAGTGTCTTGCCCATCCGTCATATCAGCTAAGGCCGTCCCTTGGTGAAGACTGAAAATGGCATCCCACAAAACTTCATATGGTTTGTAACTTGCCCTTCCTGAGCCATGCTCTGTCCACTACCATGCTGAATCTCCTGGGGTCAGTGAATCTGCTTTAGTGAATTTGTCTTCAGCCTGGCATCCCTTTCATTACGTTTACATATGACCAGCTATAAGACCAGTTTGGAGAAAGTTTAGGGATGCCCCAATTCCAGAATAATATACTAGCCTGAAATAAACATGATGAGAATGTTTATCCTAACTCCCACTTTAAGACACTGGCGATCAGCCCTAAAATCACTAGTTCATTTCTTCCCTTCATCTCATGCTTGAAGCTGCTGATACTGGCCTATGGTTCTCTCTCTTTGTGGTCACTTTAAATCTATGATCTTCTTGTCTCCTGTTCCCCCTGGCAATCTCTATACCCACACACATTTCTGGGCAGTTACTAAGGGTTCAAGATCTTTTTCCATGGGCTCTTTTACCTCACCCTCCAGGCTACCTCTATCCTTTGCCTTTGTGGTCAAAATGGTGAGTGCCCACAGAAAAAATCCCTAGAATTTGGAGAGAACATTGGATGATAAAAGTTATGAAGGTTAGCAAATGTTGGCAAAATTATTCCAGCTCCTTTTCCCCACTCTAATTCATTCCTCAAGTACCCAATAAAATGTAAGAATATTTACTAACATCTCTTTGACACTCAGATAGCTAACTGCCCCCTTTACAGGGCCATTTCTCTCTAACATCTCACCCCTAACATGTCCAAAACCAAACACACACAAACCCATCAGAAGTTACTCCAGTGCTCAGTCCAGAAACCATGGACTTATTCTTAACTACAGTTGACCTTTGAACAACACGAGTTTGAACTGTGCAAGTCCACTTATATGTGGATTTTTTTTAAATAAATACAGTACAGTGTACTGTATGTGTATTTTCTCTTCCTTATGATTTTCTTAATAACATTTTCTTTTCTCTAGCTTCCTTTATTGTAAGAATACAATGTACCATGCAGAAAACATATAAAATATGTGTTAATTGACTGTTTATGCTATGGGTAAGGCTTCTGGTCAACAGCAGACTATGAGTAGGTAAATGTGGGGGGAGTCGGAAGTTAGATTTTCGCCTGAGTAGGTCACTGCCCCTAATCTTCATTGTTCAAGCATCAGCTGTATTGTCTTTCTCTCACACTCGCATCCAGCCCACCAATAATTTCTATCTTCAAATTATATCCTAAATATATCCTAAATCTGATCACTTTTCACCATCTCCACTTTTACCACCCTGATCCAACCATCATCTCTTACCTGGATAGTTACAACAGCCTCCTAACAGAGCTCTCGGCTTTATTTCTCAAAAACCTCCAGGAGCTTCCATCCCACAGAGAGAAAAGCCAAAGTCCTCACCATGATCTGCCCTCCCCCCCCACACCCCTGCCCTAATACCCACCTCACACCAGCTCTCCCCACTTCCCACGCACTCTGTGAAGCTTTGCAAAATTATCAAGTCAGCTCCTACCACAGGACCCTTATACCTGCCATTGCCTCTACTTGAAAGGCTCTTCCCTTATAAATCTTCATAGCTGACTTCCTTCCTGTTTCCTCTTAAATGTCTCTTAAGCAAGAATGCCTTCCCTAGTCACCCCATGCAAAGTAGAACTTCACACTTCTTGTCCAATACCCCCTTCTTAATTTTTCTCTACAGTGACTACCACTCTCTGACATATTACATATTTATTTTATCTAGCCCTACACTAGGATGTCAACTCCCTGATGGCAAGGCCTTTGTGCTGATAAATCCAAATCCATAATTCACTTTCATGCTTTTGTCCTTCTTACTAACTGTCCATGCAGCAGACCACCCAAGGTGTGGAGCCATAATGGGAACGGTACCAAGACTGAAACTCCTCGCACACCAGAGAGCCAGACCATTTGAGAACAAACCCTTCTATTCAGCCAGGGATGCAGTCCTCATTCTCCAGGTACCAGGCAGATGAAAGTTCTGGGAGCTGGGAAGACACTAGAGGCACGCTGCTGACTCCATCATTATAACAGACCTGTAGAGCCCCTAGTACTCTTACTTCTATTTTACAGATGAGGAACCAAAGCTGCCAGAGTTCAGTCTCCTCAAGCAAGGTCACAGAACCAGGATTCCACCCCAAGCCTCACTCCACTGTCCAAGCTTTGGCCGGCACACCACCTTCCAGGATGTCAGCTTCATAACCCGTTCTTCATCGCGTTCTCGGGGACTGTTTTAACCGTGGCTGACACTGATCACCACACACAGAGACTTAGGAGCAGCCGCCGAATGGGGTAGGCAGGGTGGTGGCAATCGCTCCTGTCACTTGAGATGAAGGACATCTCCCTTTGAGAGATTTAAAGTGTCCATAGCTTAGAATTGCTGAAAAGGCTCTGCTTGCTAAAATAGCTATTGCTGTTTGCCCATTTAATGTCTGTCTCCTCAACTTTGAAAGCGAGATAGTTTTTATTGAGTGTCCTAAAACTTTCCCCTCCTATTTGCTCTGCAGAGGTTGCATTTATAAATTAGCATGCCGTTTGAAGGCGACTCAGCCCACAAAGGGCCAGTAACATCCTCCCGATGGGAAAACAAAAACAAGGAATGAGAATTTAGAATTCCAAGTGGGGAATCCAGTCACAGATGTTCTCCCACTGCCTGAGCTTCCTTTCCAAGCAAAATCTGGATATAAACTGTATTCAGTGATGATAAACAATAATTAACACAGGCTGACAAAGAATGCATCTTGGATTCCCCAGAAGCTTCACCCAAAAACATCAATAAGAGACAAGAGCTGGAGGTTGGGAACAGTTGGTGTGAAGGGGCACGCTCGGAAGCGGCTTGTGCCCCAGAAAGGCCCATGAACGACAACATCTGCTCCTGCATCTGATTTTACAGCTGCCCTAACTGAGAACCAAGGACCAAAATCGGTTTATTTGATGTCAGAAATTCAACATTCTGTGCCTCCTGGCTCAAAAATCTCCGGCACTAATCAGTGGATGACAAAAGAATGGTTAAGAGATGATCTGGATTCATCAAGTTCAACAGAACTAGGCGATTTTACACGTTACCTTGTTCTGCTTCCATCACATTGCACCATGCCTTCATCGGCTTTCTGTTCTCTCCAAAAGCTTCATGGCAGCTCCATCTCCAGAGTGGACTAGATCAACCCTTAGGATTCTTGGCCACCAGAAATAGCTCCCTATGCCCAAATTCTTTGCCTCCTCGTCTCCTTCCCTCTTCTCCTAGTCCCAGAAAATCACAGATTGTCATATACATACATGTATGTATGTATATATACCATATACAAATATATATGTGTGTGTATATATATTTGCCCAGAGGGCTATGTCACTCTGACTCTAAGCCTCGCATAGCTAAATAAATAAGTAAACGTGCACTGCATGTGGGCAGACACAGCATCAGAAACTGTTCACAAGCTCATCAGAAAAGTGTATCACGCTATCTGTAGATCCATTACCTGCAAAGGGACTCTGAGTCAGGCTGGAGGAACTGGGTAACGGGAGTCATCCACAGAATATGATCCTTTTCTTAATAAGCTTTAAATGGATTATCTGAATGGGTGCGTCGATTAGTTGCATCTGTCCTCTCTTTTCCATGATGACAGATGGAGCAGGCTTTGTTAGTTTTTAATGATGTGATGCCATGTGCCATCATAGCTTCTAACAGTGCTGAAGCACTTAGCAAATCTTCATACGATGGCAATGTTTAGGTTTCTGAAATACTAAAATCCGAAAATTACTACAATTATGCACACTCTTTCTGAGCATTTCATTGGCTCTCCTGATCGTTTCCAGCTCACGAATCTTAACCGAACCTCTTCACTTTTTCCCTCTACCCAGAAACACGTCTGCTCTTTTTATTATTGATTTACAAGGCAAATTTGGCACGCGGTTCACTTACATATGCTGATTCGGGCTTACTGAAGGCAGGTGCACACTTTAATATATGTGGGCATAGGGACCCCCTTCCATCCCATAAAAGAATACTGGACATGTTCTCATGTGGAATATCTGTGCTCTTGTATTCATAAACCTGAAAATCTGAGGCACTCGTATTGCTTTTACATATTACCATGAACAAATTAGAATAAGCAGAAATAATGTTCCAACCCTACAATGGTACCATATTAAAAGTGTTTGAGCCAAAATCTGGCCTCTATTTACTGACTGAAAGGGATCCAAGAACCGAGTGCTACTCTCCTCTTAGCGTTTTTGTATTACTGTTGTATAAACACAGTCATACTACACCACGGGGACAGGTAAATGCAATACTGTATTTCCATCGCAGCGAGACATGTGCGCGGCCCTCCAGTTGTCCAGGAAAGTGAGCGGCTCTCACAGACGTATTGTTGTTTGTAAGAGACTGAGCTATGAACAACCCAGTTAATGTGAGAAGACCTCGTTTAGTGACCTCAAAAGTGGCTGCGTCATCTTGGTGACTGATCCTGGAAGTCATCAGATGTGGCTCTCAGGTGTAAGATGAGCAGGGCGGCAGGGGACGGTGTCGGATTTTCACAGGTCAACGTGATCGAGATCTCCTAAGTAGTCTGCTCCGTCCCTGGCACAGCCACATGAGTGAAGAAAAAGGAAGGGCAGGGTTGAGATCCCTTTTGTCTCGGCTCCTCTAACAATGTGGAACCCCTCCATTATGTGGTAGCATGTGGTGTGCAAGTTGTTTGTTCACTAGCTCATTCCCAGTTCGGCAGAACTGGTTTTCTCGTGTCTGTATACAGGGCGGCTAGCCCATACAGGCACATGGTAGGTGTTCAAAAGGGTGTCCTGAGCAAATAAATGAATTGAAGAAGGAACCCATGGTTGGATGAGCTAATGCAAAATGTAGATGAAGTGGTAGATTGTGAAAGGATTGTGATGAACTGTCTAATCAAAGCTTTCATCTTACAGAGGAACAGACCAAGGTCACCAGAAGTTAGATGAGGTACCCAAGGGTACACAGGTCAGTGGTGTGGAATAGAATCTAGGTTGTTTTCCTCTCATCCTTGTGCTACACACACATATTGGAAGTCACCAATCTTACAACACAGCAGAGTTCACTAGCTAACACATCTTTAATATACTCCTAAATATGACATCTTGACAGAGTCATGTTGAGCCATGACCAAGGTGGAGCAGGCAACCGTGCGGAGGTAGATGGATGTGAGCCGTAGCTCTCAGGCCACATCACATCGGCATAAATGGGAGCCTTTACGTACAGTGCCTACAAGCCCCACTTCCAAGACTTTGCTCACTTTGTCTTAACTTTGGATCTCTATGCCCCACAAAGAACCTACCTGGGTGTCCCAAATTCAACATGTACAGAAGTGAGCCCATTCCATCCTATGAAATCTGCAACCCCATTGTGTTCCCCAGCCTTGTGGGGAACCATCTGCCAGTCCCTCAGATGACCTCCAATTTGCCATTGCTCCCTCTCACACTCTCCCTACATCGAAGCACCCAACCCTACTGGTAACTGAGACAATAGCTACTATTTATTGAAGGATGATTAAATAAATGCTCAGCACAGTGCTAAGCACTCCACCTACATTACCTCATTTAACCCTAACAATGACCCTATAAGGTAGGTACTGTTACAATCCTCATTTTGTCGATGAGGTCTCTGACTTGGAAATTGGCAGTGATTAGGGCGCCTGGGTGGCTCAGTCATTAAGCGTCTGCCTTCGGCTCAGGTCATGATCCCAGAGTCCTGGGATCAAGCCCCACACTGGGCTCCCTGCTCAGTGGGAAGCCTGCTTCTCCCTCTCCCACTCCCCCTGCTTGTGTTCCTGCTCTCGCTGTCTCTCTCTGTCAAATAAAATCTTAAAAAAAAAAATTGGCAGTGATTAAACCCTTAGCCAGAACTCAAAATCAAGTCTCTCATTGTAAGAAGTTCAGTACAGTGTTTAAGGTCCAAGAGAAGGAAGAGCATTACCACCCCCAACTGGACCATAGACCAAGAGATGTTTCCCAAATCCCTTTTTTGAAAAAATGCTCTGGTCAGCATCAAGCAAATCCAGGTAATGCATGTAGGCAAAAGTGTACTTACTCCTTCCACATTCTTCCCCTGGACCCACTTAGCAGCCTAGAGCCCCACTCATCCTCCCTTCACCTCTATCCTATTCTTCTCTTTTCCTGTCTCCCCTGCATTCCTTTTCCCGCAGCAGGGATAAAAATCCTACTCTGTTTATCTAAGTTGTTTCAATCGTTCTGTGAAACACCTTCAGAAGTCTTTCCCATTTTATAACTACAGCACGGCACCATAGATTTAGCAAAGTGGCCTTGCCAACTACCTCTCCGAGGAAAATGAACACACCATAGAGCAAATCGAGAGCGCCCTATCTTGGAGTGCTCAAGAGTGTACAGTGTGGCACAGTACCTCCATTTGCAGTCCTGCTATCGGTGGTGATCTCCTTGCACGGTCGCCAATGTGGATGCCCTTTTGCGGTGTTCCCAAGACAATGATGCTCTTACACTCCCCAGGCCTGTGCACTGAACTGGCTCAGAGTCAGCCGGTCGCGTCCCCTCCACAGCCACAATCCAGCCTTTCATGCATAATCACCTATCTGTAGAATCTAAAATTCGGCTTTGTTCATCAATAGGTGGTGAGTGTGGTGTCATCGGTGTCCTTTTGTTAAGACCTATCACTTCACATCACTTCATTTTCATGAGAGAAAGGTTGGATATTAAATTCCCTTGCACAGGACCAAGCATCTCCCCTGTAATAAGCCCATCACAGAACTGCTGTTCAGAGTTTCCTTTGTTTCCCCCACACAGGGATTTTGATGGAGAACAACTGGCTGGAAAACCCACCAGGCAATAGGACGGCCGGAAACCCCTCTGCCGAGCCCCTCACACACTCAGCCTCTTATGAACCACAAGGGAAACAACATTCCTATAGTTTCTGGTCACGTAGCCTAACATGGGACAAAGTTTAATTTCAGTTAAAGAGACACCAACACAAGCATCAAAGTAGGAAGAAAGTTCTCTTCGGAAATGTAAGATCTCCGCAATTAAGACATGTTGACAAGACTACCTTTGTGTCCATGATAAGGTCTTTTCAGACGAGCATTCTCCCCAGTCTTCAGGTTAATCAGATTCAGGAGTTGGTGTTTATCATTCATCGGAAATCATGGCACCAGAGCACATCCTGAGGTGGGGAAAGTGCAGTGTGATTAATCGAGGCTTAACTGGGAGCCTAAGATAGAAACGATTGCTCCGGAAACTCAACAAAGCATGTTTACAAATGACCACATGGAAAGTATGCTGGGAAATGAAATTCCTGTTTAGATCCCATGAAGGTAGCACCTTTATCTAATAGAGCTTGATTCAGACAGCGTGGGAATAGCCAGGTGGTGCACACCTGGTGGATGGGCCCAGGTGGGCAGATGCTTTGACTTCAGATCCTGTCCGGGGGCTCACTTCCCCTTGCCTGGTGCCGTTACGGTACCAGTTCACTTGCGTGGAGAAGGAACAGTGGAAGATAAGCAGAGGAATCACATTTGCTTTGTTTCTAACACAGAACGTTATAAACAAAAGGTGAGCATTACATAAATGATTATCTACATGAAAAGAGAGCTATCCATGAGAATTATATAAATTATATAAATGATTATCTACGTGAAAATCAGAAAGCAGTAAAGATCGGACTGCTGGCAGGATCTAGGGAGCCTGAGACAACAGGGAGGCTTGTGGGGCCCTTGCACGCCCTCGCTAGTCACCCCTGCCCAGAGTCCTCGCCTGCGGTTACCTGCACATCACAGGTTCCAAGGAAGAAACACACAGTCACAAGCATGGCCTCCCTCGGCACGTGCTGGATCACTGTGGCTGCCACCTAGTAAACCGCAAGATGTTGCCATCGCTCCTTCAGAAAAGAGGAGAATCCCAAAGAACCCCAGACACCTGGGCAGAGGAGCTCAAGTGGAGCCCTTCTGCCAAAGCCAGAGCCAGGAACATGGATGATGCTGGCAACCTGCAGAGCTTAGCTCACCTGAGGAGAAGGACTCCGATGGCCTGGCCTGTGGCTCTGGGCACCAGGCAGTCTTCCCTAACTGGACAAGTTCGATCCTGGATCTGCTAGGTGTTCTTATAATAATTTCTGTGCATGAAGGTTTGTGACACCAATAACTATATTTGTGCGATAATGTACTTTGTCACTCACCCAAAAAAAAAAAAAATGTTTTGGGCTGCCATCACAAATAGTAGGGCTTTTTTTTTTTTTAAGATTTTATTTATTTATTTGACAGAGAGAGGGAACACAAGCAGGGGAAGTGGGAGAGGGAGAAGCAGGCTTCCTGCTGAGCAGGGAGCCTGATGCGGGGCTCGATCCCAGGACCCTGGGATCATGACCTGAGCCGAAGGCAGATGCTTAACAACTGAGCCACCCAGGCGCCCCAAATAGTAGGGCTCTTGTGATGACTTTCTACAGGAAGAAACAAAGATGTCCTGACCTGCTTCTAATACTACGGCCACCAGAAAGTTCTGCCTTAGCACAAACACCCCTAATGTTCAGAACCAACAGCTGGATATTCAGAGATCTGGCATCTGTGGAAATGGGCCAGGCAGGCACAACATGAAGAAGTAAACACAGCAATTACTCGAGGTTACACATCTATGTTAGCCAGAGCGCATCTGATGCTCAGGCACAAACAGCAGGTGCATCCTAGAAAGGGGGTCAGCATAGAGAACACCCCACTGGGCACTTATCCCTGGCCCAGGGACTGCAGGTGGCCATCTGTACTTGTCCCCATTCTCTCCAGAAGGAACCATCCACTTTCCAGAACTTTTGCTCTCCAGGGCATCATATTTCATTTATATAAGAGACTCATGCATCAAATTCCAACTTGACATTTGTTCACATCAATGATTTCCCAGTTCACCCCTTGAAAGACAGGTGGGTTAAGAGTGAAGGAGGGTCTCCTGTGCCGGGCAACTGGAGGGCCTAGGGAAGGGAGGATGCCGTGGCCTGCACAGGCCAACAAGGACAGCAGGACTTGGCCACCCAAACACGAGCCACCACAGCAGACAGCTCAGGAAGACCCCTGCCACTCTACTGCTGTATCAGAAAGATAGAAAGATGTCAACACCCTAGGGTTAACAAAGTACAAACCTCATCCCTCCAGAAAGGATTCCAAGCACTTGAAACACTGGGATGAGGCCCTATCTGTTACCTTTCAAAATCAGGAAGTGCTTGCTAACATAGCTTACAAAGGCTTGCTAATCTCAGTCATGGCTAGCAAGGAGCATTTTCAGGGTTGAGAGATGAGAACAAAGCCCGTGATTGCTAGATCTGAGGTGACTGGCACAATGTTAAGGAGCATTTCATTCCTCCCTGTATACAGCAGTTTTTTCTCCCTAAGACTAAACAGGGATCCTGTGTGTCAGGCAAAAGTCCTATTCTTCCCAAAGAAGAAGCTTGTGAAGGTCAGAAGCATGCTTTCTGCACACAATGTATGCTACATCCGAGGAAATGACTGATTTCAGAATTTAGTTTCAAAGTAACTTGCTGAGCTTTACAGAGTGTGTTTGAGAGGCAATGTGGTCCAAGGGATAATCATAGTTGTCATTTATTGAGCACTTAATATTTGCCAGACACTCTGCTAAGTACTTAACATTTATTACCTCATTGAATTCCCACATTGATCCATGAGAGGTAATATAATTTTCCTCACTTTTATAGATGATAAATTGAGGCACAGAAAGTGTAAGTAACTTGGCCAAGTTCATACAGCAGGTAAGTGGTTAAGGTAGGAATTCAAACCCAAGCCTGTGTGAAGTGGAAACGTGAACCTGGGATTACAGCCCTAGATTCCATCTTCCGATCTGCCCCTGAGCCCTGTGTACTCCTAAGCAAACCACTTCCCTCCTCTCTGCACCTCACTGTGGCCTTGCTTCAACTAAGACTTACATCAGCTGTCACTATCAGATCAAAGGTGCTGCTATGTGTCTCGTGGAAGCCAAGTGTAGCATGACTAATGTTCATCGCTGATTCCCAAACCCAGATATTGAACCAACAAACAAGGCTCTGAGAACTGCTCTCATGGCATTCCTACCAAATACTAGAACACACGCACCTGCCATTTTGGTTTCTCTATTTGGAATGCTGATTTTATACAGGAGGACCCTGAAGTACCAGTATGTTCAGAATTGTACCCAATATCACTCAGCTGGTAAATGGTAGACAAGGAGTGAGTATTCAAGCCTGGATGAGTCCAGAGTTGGCTCACACACTGTGCTTTCCTGCCATCCATGGCCTCGATGACTACTTAGCAGAAGGTTACTACAAATTTTTCATTGAGATAACTCACCACCATCTCAAAAACCATGCCTGAAGTTGAGGTGATTATCTTACCCCCCAGACTGGCTTATCTGCCTACATTCTCCTGTCTGGGACTAGCAGGACCATCTCCCCTTCACCAGAGCCAGAACCCAGGGTGGTCCTACACTGCCCCTCGCTCACTCCAGGGCTCAGCACAGTGCCGACCACAAAATAGGTGCTCAGTAAATAATTACTGCCTGCATAAAACAAGGAAATCCGTGTCAGCGAGAATTCATGACCTAAAGAGTTTAGAAGGAGTGAGATTTTCCTCTGGGTTTCGGAAAAGCCCAGCAAGTGTTGTGCAGGAGAATCATTGTCAAATCATCTGCCACGGAGCCTCAGAGGGGCCCTTGCAGCCACATTTCCAGACGATGAGCCTGTCTTCTTATGCAGCAGGGAGAGCTGCCTGGCCCTGGCCCCAAACCAGTCCTTGCCCACCATCCTCTTCACAGACAGCTTCCACCAGGATTCAACCTGCAACATTCCCTTGCACAGCCCCGACGCGAATCCCAGACAAAGGGGCCATTGTCCATTTCCCCCTGGGCTCGGGGACACAAAACCTAGACGCTAACAGAAAATGACCAAGGATACGCTGTAACTTATAGAAAAGAATCTTATCAAACCGTGGCTCCATGTTCAAGGACAAGTTTGAGGAAGGAAAATTGTTGCTAAAACTGAGCTGGACTAGGTCTGGGAAATAGGAGGTAAAAATAATGGAAGGTGTCAGGGGAAGAAAAAGGAAACGTTTTACTACTGTATTAATAGTAGTAAAATTTCCTCTAACCAAACAACACAGTGAGTATAAATAGAGTGAACCAAAGGAGCCTGGACTTTGGAAGTGCAAGGAATTACTCATTTTAGATCAAAGCTTTTAAGATAAACAAACTATAGGGGGGAAGTCAGGCAGGGGATGAGGGGGAGGTTGAAATTTCACTTCTATTTCTTTCTTCCAGCCACCCTCTCTGGGGAGAATTCTTCTGTTTCATACCACAGTAATCAGTGTGACTCCTTGGGAAGGGGTGGGAGAACCCTGCCTGCATGGAGGGAGGGCTCTGCTCTGTTTCTTTCCTTCTCCTGTAGCTCTTCTCTGCTGCGTACCTGTCATTTGCCCCGTACAGTGTGGCTCCAGACTTGCCAAGGATCTTACAGCTAGAAAAGAGAATAGGATATCAAATCAGTTTGGCTAATTTTAAGAGCCACGGTCAGAAACGATGTTTTCAAGTGATTCATCATCTATGTTCCTACAAGGCATTCGTAAATGTTAAATAATAACATCAAATAATTATAAACTGGCGGTCCTCAAAGTGTGATCTGTGGACCCCTCAGGTCCCTGCCATCCTTTTGGGGCATCTGTGAGGTCAGAACTACTCTCACAGTGATAACAAAGCACCATTTGGTCTTCTCGCTCTCATTCTCTCACAAAGTACAGTGGAGTTTTCCAGGGGCCACATGGCATTTGCCAATGTCTTCCCTCAGACGGCTGATACAATGTGTTCTTGTATATATTCTTGTGGTTTAAATTTTTCTCAACTTCAATTTGTAAAATAGTAAATGTTGACAGATATAACTCACATAAACAAAGGCTCTCTGGGGTCCTCTGTAAGTTTTAGGAGAGTAAAGGAATCCTGAAACCGGAAAGTTTGAGCCCGTCCAATTTCAACAGACTGGATCAGACCTTTGGTGTACAGATTTGTTAGCAGTTTTTCGCTGTCCACCTTTTATCGTGAACTGACCACACTCAAATGTGGAAATCCTATTTAATCTGAAGTAGGCGTGGTACTATTTATAAAATGGGTAAGTTCTCCAGTTTTCATGAGGACGTTTATATTGCATATTTGAAATCTGGAGATTTTTCAGGAATGTATCATAAAACCACCTTCCATAAACTGTCTCTTGGGAAACAGTAACGATAACACAGCCAGTCAACTCTCATTTTTAAGCAAGTTATTGCAAACTTACAAAATCTCTGGAATCATCATTTTTATTATTCTTCTTAGTGAGGCAGAGAAATCTTCCCATAGTTTTGAAGTCTTATCAGCTCAGTTTTCAGAGATATTATCTTTCTCCAACTGCCCCATAGCTAATAATTTGCTACGATTTTCACCTCGCATGATTTTGTATTGCTAATCTTATGATACAGGCCCAGGCAGAGTGATGTTTGATGTGAATAGAGCTTTATCTAACAGGGTGTTAGCTGCTTGGCTTGGCTGATTTTTTGGCTTGGCTTTACTTCAATAAGTTATTTAATTAGCAAAACAATTAGAAAAGTAAGTCCAGCCTTTGATTTATAATCAGGAGAAATGGAGATCCAGGTGAATATGGAACCAGCAAAATTGAGAGTTCTATTTAATTCAATGGTGTTAAAATGATAAACACACCACAGTGAATATTAGAAAATTAGGGAGAATGGTCCTGGACAGTACTGCCAGGAACTACTTTTGGAATAAATTAATATGCTCTGAAAAATGCACGTAAATCTCTGCTGTCCGCAGCTTGTGTCAGAGGCCAGAGAAGGCTGGAAACACTTGGAAAAAAGGAAAGTGTATTTTTTTTTTAATTCTCCCAGAGTGGAAGTTTTTCCAGACAGAGACTTTCAAGAGAGGAGGCTCTGGTTTTGATAAATCTAAACTAGAACATAGAGTACTTAGAAACAAAACATACAAAAAGACATCGTATCAACCAGGAATTATTATGGTAATCACTATGACATCACTGAAAAGTTCTGTTATTCTCTCTGTGTTGTAGTTTGTCCAGAGATGGTTCAGTTCAACTCCTTCCCATCACCTGGTTTCAGTTCTATAATATCGCCCCCAAACTGTGTCCGACACCTCATGACATCAGCCTTAAACATGACTAAGCAGTCACTGATCCTTCATAAGTCTTAAATAAAATTCAACATGATTGAGAGCAAATATTTTGTTGAAATTGAAATGAGTATGAAGCTGGCGTACTTTGAAACCTCAGGTGGAGCTACCCAGGGCCCAAATCCTAGTTCTGATCCAGGGACATGTTTTTCTTCCGACACCCTCCCACTCGGAAGTCGGGTGGCACTTGGTTGGAATCCCGACCCTGCTGTTTATTGGCTGGGAGGTCATGGGCAAGATGCTTCATTCTTCAGAGCCTCTGCTCTTCCCTTCTTCGTGGGAGTCACACCTGGGAGGTCTCAGGAGACTTACGTGCAAATCCGCTTGCACAATCCCTGCCACCAAAACTTGTGTTTCAAAATCTCAAAATAAAAGTTAATATTGCAACACTACTTAAATGTATGAAATGAAAGAAGAAAGAAAGAAAGAAAGAAAGAAAGAAAGAAAGAAAGAAAGAAAG
>NC_058405.1:78065395-78206442 GCF_002201575.2 Neomonachus schauinslandi
AAGAAAGAAAGAAAGAAAGAAAGAAAGAAAGAAAGAAAGAAAGAAAGAAAGAAAGAAAGAAAGAAAGAAAGAAAGAAAGAAAGAAAGAAAAAGAAAAGGAAAATATTGCCGGACACACCATTATCAGATGAAATAGGGTAGGAGAAAGGTTGTTTTGGTATATTTAAGTCACTGAGTGTCTTGAATTAAGTGGGAAGTCCGTCTCATTATAAGGCTTGTCACTGTGTACATATTCTAGGGCTTTAATTTACTCATCTAGAGGAGAGATATGAAACCTGTGAATAGATGTCTAATGTCTTTTTGAAATTCATTTTCAACTTCCCTCGCCAACTAGAGGGTAGGAAAACACTCTGAGAAGACAATGGGGAAATTGTTCATGTGTGCCATGCTTCGTGACCAGTTTTTCAGATGGCAGGTGTGCATTTTTCCCTCGGTTTCACCAGTGGAGATAGGCCTTCCTTCAATCAACAGATGTCACTGTGATATGCATGGGATGCCCAGGAAACCAGGAATTATACAGGATCCAGCTCGGATAGTGAAAGAGACAGCCAAGCAAATGCTGCAATGTAAAGCCTAAAAACTATGTGAAGAGTATTCATCATTAGGGGAAATGTCTGCCCCCAACACATACACAAATTCTTCATGTTTGCATGCAAGAAATTTACGCTTAGGGTAATATTCATGGTTATACCCCACCCTTTACTCACTGCTTCCCAGGGGAGGGAACTTCTAGAAGGAATAGGAGCCAGTGTGCTGGCCCCTTCCCCTCCCACAGCCTGGACGCATGCAGGGCGGCCGTGCACGGTCCTGGCCCCGTGCTGGACAGGCTCCCCTCTCTTCTCCAGCTGCACTGGGGAGAGAGTGGGTGGCTCTGATGCCAAGTGAAATATTAGCAAGCCCGTTTATCCACAGAGCTACATTTCATCTTCCAAACTGACTTCTTTTTCCCTCCTCTCAGTGGATCCAAACTCAGCTAAGGAAGATTTATTGACCCCCTATATTCTCGATATCTGGCTGAGTTGACTGGGAACCTTAAAAAATGGACAAAGACTTGCATTTAGAAAACAAAATAATATGCAGAAGATATAGCAACCACAAAGGCAGGCAGCTTTAGGGCTTAAGCCGTAGCAAATGCAGGTCATGTGGGATTTTGAACTCCGCAGGTCCGTGTAGCTTGTAGTGTTTCATAACAAGCTGGAATTCAGTGAATACTGGCCACTTGAGGCATTAACAGGCCGGTGGACAAAGTGGGGTCTCAGAAAGCAGGCTGCTGCTAGGGGTGTTGGTTCAGGCCTTAGCAAGCCAGGGCAGCTGAAACCCGGATTTTCTTATGACACAAAGAAGTTCTTTTCTCCAAAGGCCTTTTAGCATTAGGACACAGAAAAATGATTAGCTGCCTGTGTCCTTTCTCAGCCACGCCCACGCAGGGCGTGACCCTGGGAGGCCGAACACAGACACGGAAGCTGAAGTTCTGAGCTCCTTGGGCACTACAGAGCTTTACGTGAGGTTGGGCTTCAAATTGTTTTTGATAGCTGTGTTTCCCCAATATCTGAATTCAGGACCCAATGGGGAATCTGAAAGGACTGAGCTCTGCTTATTGGGATTCCTGTCCAACAGCTATTAAAAGTCACCCCCACACCTATAAGATCTCAGATTGGCACAGCCAATTTCTATGAATTATATTAAGATCTCACTTTAGGTTTCAGAGACACGAACTGTGGTTTTATCCTCAGTAGGATTATAAAAATGTTATTAATAATGACAGAAAAAAAATTGTTTTGTCCACTGGCAAATCCCTAGTATCTATAAAAGTGCTTGTCTACAGTAGGTGATCAATGAATATCTCTGAATGACTGCCTGAATTAAATCATTTATTAAAAAGAAACTATGCTAGTCTTGAGTTGAGATAAAGAAACAACTTGAAAAAAATGACCACAAACCCAAAAGTTAAGTATACATTTTAAAATATCTGTGCCTAAAATACTCTGTATCAAAGAATTCTACTTGCTTGGGTAATCAAAGGGAAACTAGATTGGCTTGAAAAGCAGGCTTAGTCTTATTATCAGATAGGGAGTGTTTTTTATAATGAAATCAGAATAAAGGAAGACAGGAGAGGTGTCTTTAAAAGAAATGTTGAGATTTTAGAAACTGATTTGAGGCTAAAGAGATATGAAGGGAAAATGACATCTTAATGGCAGATCACAAAAAGAAAAAGAAACATACATAGGGTTCACTGCTTGAAAAAAGGGCTTTAGAGAGGACCAGATTTTAGTTGTTACAGTTCAAAAATAGAAAACAGAGCCCAAAGACTTTTGATGAGCAAGATGGGACAAGCTCTCTGTGAGCAGGTTGGAGAAGTTTCCCCAGAAGAGTCAGGATCCTGGAAACTCCTGAGAACACCATCTTAAAGCCATGAATGGTCTGGGGGTCTACAGGGACCTCTATCTCCTGAAAAGAGTGTGAGAGGGCTTCAAAATCTTTGTTCCGGACAGACAGTGGACACAGGTAACCTGAAAATTATTTTACCACAAGTACCTAGAAATGGTAGATTATATAAGAAAAATAAATCCATTATGTGGCAGGTGAGCTTGCAAAAAGAAAGACTCTTGGTACCAAGTATAGAGAGACAGCTGAAATCTCCCAAACTGGTTTTGTGTGCCTGAAAGGCCAACAGCCGGAAATGTAGTGTTGGTAACCTCGGGGCTTAGGATTTCATACCCACACAGCAATAGGCAGCAAGGCCTTGGTCCCATTCAAGGTCGGAAGTTCAAACCAAAATTGCTGCTGAGAGCCAGGACCCTCAGAGGACTGCATTCTCAGTGAATGGATGGAAAAGGACCCTCCCACAAGGACTGGAATTCTTGTCTGGCTCAGCTCTCAGAGAAAAACAAAAACAAAAGGAAAAGCCCTGAGATTATAAATCTGCAGATCATGAAACACTAGCATCTGGGATTTAAATTAATTAACCAACATGATCTGGGACACTCCACAGCTGATAAATAACATAAAGATTAGTCCCAACCCATCAACAGGACTTCTCACAAAAACCATCATAAAATTATATTCTGGGGACTAGCCCTCAATCTCAATTCCAACATTATTCCAACAGCTAAAGCTCTGCTAAAGATGAGCTCACAACCCAAAACTATAAAACACATGAAAAAAGAATCCAACAATACCAAGAGTCAACACAAACAGCAAAGAAAAGAATAGAATCTCAGGAACAACATAATAAAACAATTTTATAGAGACTGTAATATAGACATATTTGAATAGATTTAAGACATCAAAGAATGTCTTATAATCATAATAAAAGAATAGACAGTACTTAGAGAAAACAACTAGAACTTCCAGAAGTAAACAATATAGTTATTAAAATATAAAATTCAATAGGTCCAACTACAGATCATGAGTTAATGAAAAATTATTATATCAGACAATCTGAGGAAATTACCAATAATTACCAAGAACACATCACACAGAGATGGAAAATATGTAAAAGAGAATAATCAACATGGAGAATAAAATTAATAGATCTAATTCACATCAGAAGCTTAAAACACTATAATAATATTGCCCTCTTTTTTATTTTTCACTCAAAGAACTTCTTTTAACTGTTCTTGGGCAGTAATCTAATACAAGTTCCAGAAAGAACTTGAAAATGGACTGAAGTCCTAAATATGAAAAGTAAAACTGTACAGTGCATAGGAGATTATGATATTGCAGCAGGGAAGAATTTATTTAACAAAATACAAAAAAACCATAAGCCATAAAAGAAAAGATTAATACATTTGATGGCATTAAAATTAAAATTTCTGTATGAAAAAAAGATGCTATAAACAAAGAACCAATCCACAAGAAAGAGAAGATATTTAGAACCTAAACCATGTAACCAAGAAAATATTTTTACCCAGACTATATAAAGAACATGACTAGTCAATATGAAGTTAATTCAGCAATGAGTAAATGATATGAATAAGGAATTTAAAGAAAAGGAATCCCAAATGTCCAATAAATATTTTGTTAATGTTTTAAGCTCTCTCTAGTAACCAGGGAAATGCACATTAAAATAAAGACATAACATCATACTGCCATCTGATTGAAAAAAATTAATAAATCTGATAACACTAAGTGTTGAGGAGAGCATGAGAAGATGGAACATATACCACTTGCTAGAGCATAATTGGTTCAACTACAGGCAGACCTCGGAGATACCGCAGGTTCAGTTCCAGACCACCACCAAAAGCGAATATCACAGTAAATCAAATCAAATGAAATTTTTCGTTTCCCAGGGCATATAAAAGTTATGTTTACACTATACCGAAGTCTGTTGAGTGGGCAATAGAATTATAGCTACAAAAATGTACATTCCTTAATTAAAAATACTTTATCGCTAAACACGTGAACCATCATTTGAGCTTTCAGTGAGTTGTAGTCTTTTTGCTGGTGAGTGTCTTGCCTTGATGTTGATGGCTGTTGACTGACCAGGGTGGTGGTTGCTGAAGGCTGGGGCAGCTGTAGCAATTTCTTAAGACAACACTGAAGTTTGCCATGTCCATTGATTCTTCCTTTCATGAATGATTTCTCTGTAGCATGCAATGTTGTTTGATAGCATTTCACCCACAGTAGAACTTCTTTCATAATGGGAATCTATCCTCTCAAACCCTGTTGCTCTTTTATTAGCTAAGTTTTTATAATGTTTTAAATTTTTCATGGTCATTTCAACAATCTTCACAGCGTCTTCACCAGACGTAGATTCCATCTCAGGAAACCACTTTCTTTGCTCATCCATGAGAAGCAACTCCTCATCCATTCAAGTTTGATCATGAGGTTGCTGCAATATGGTCCTATCTTCAGGCCCCACTTCTAATTCTAGTTCTCTTGCTGTTTCCACCACATCTGCAGTGACTGCCCTCACTGACATCATGGAGACCTCAAAGTCATCCATGAGGGTTAGAATCAACATCTACCATTTCTGTTAATGTTGATATTTTGACCTCTTCCCACGAATCACAAATGTTCTTAATTGCATCTAGAATGGTGAATCCTTTCCAGAAGGTTTTCAATTTAGTTTGCCCAGGTCCATCAGAGGAATTGCTACTTATGACAGCAATAGCCTTATAAAATATATTTCTTCAAAAATAAGACTTAAAGGTCAAAAGTACCCCTTAATGCATGGACCACAGGAGAGGGGATGTTGTGTCAGTGTGCATGAAGACATTAATCTCACTGCACACATCCATCAGAGCTCTTACGTGACTAAATGCATTGTCAGTGGACAGTAATATTTTGAAAGAAATCTTTTTTTTCTGAGCACAAGATCTCAACAGTGGGCTTCAAATATTCAGTAAACCATGTTGTAAACAGGTGTGCTGTCATCCAGGCTTTGTTGTTTCATTTATAGAGCACAGGCAGGGTAGATTTAGCATCATTATTGAGGGCCCTGGGATTTTCAGAATGGTTAGTGAGCACTGGTTTCACCTTCAAGTCACTGACTGTGTTAGCCACTGTCCTTTGAAACCAGGCACTGACTTCTCCTCTAGCTATGAACGTCCTAGATGGCATCTTCTTCCAGTATAAGGCTGTTTCGTCTACATTGCTGAGGGTAGCCACCTTCATGAATTATCTTCGCTAGACCTTCTGGGTAACTTGCTGCAGCCTCTCCACCAGCACTTGTTGCTTCACCTTGCACTTTGATGTTACAGATATGTCTTCTTTCCTTAAAGCTCGTGAACCCACCTCTACACCTTCAAACTTCTCTTCTGCAGCTCCCTCACCTCTCTCAGCCCTCACAGAATTAAAGAGAGTTAGGTCTTGTTCTGGATTAGGCTTTGGCTTAAGGGAATGTTGTGGCTGGATTGATCTTCTATCTGGACCGCTCAGACTTTCTCCATATCACAAGAAGTCTGTTTCACTTTCTTATCATTGGTGTGTTCACTAGAATAGTGCTTTTAATTTCCTTCAAAAATTTTTCCTTTGCAGTCACAACTTGGCTAACAGTTGGTGCAAGAGGCCTCGTTTTCAAGCCTATCGTGGCTTCCAACATGCCTTCCTCACTAAGCTTCATCATTTCTAGCTTTTGATTCAAAGTGAGAGGTGTATAACTCTTCCTTTCATTTGAACACTTAGAAGCCATGGTGGGGTTACTAATTGGCCTAATTTCAATATTGTTGTATCTCAGGGAGTAGGGAGGCCTGAGGAGAGGCACAGAGACCGGGGAATGGCCAGTCGATAAAGCACTCAGAACACACCCAACAATTTTCCATGCAGTTTGCCGTCTCATATGGGCACAGCTTGCCGTGCCTCCAAACAGTCACAATAGTAACATCGAAGACCACCGATCACAGGTCATCACAGCAAATATAATAATCATGAAAAGGTTGGAAATATTGCAAGAATTACCAAAATTTGACACAGAGACATGAAGCGAGCAAATGCTGTTGGAAAAAATGGTGTTGAAAGACCTGCTCCATGCAGGGCTGCTACAAACCTTCAATTTGTAAAACACACAGTGCGTACGAGGCACAATAAAGTGAATGCAATAAAACAAGTTATGCCTACACTTATCAGGCAATTTGGCCAGGTCAAAGTCAAAGATGACCACATACTGCCCTAAATGCTTTCACACATCCTCCTATCAGAAATGCACAAGAACGTTTGCTGCAATGTTATGAGTAACGGCAAAACGATATGTCTATCACAGGGGAAATGGATAAAGAAAATCTTGTTTAATATTATGGAATATTACATAGAGGTTTAAATAAATGAATAATATTTACATAAATATACTTCAAAAACATAATATTGAATGAAAGAAGTGAGTTGCAAAATAATATGGCATCACTTATGTACATTTTAAAGCATAAAAACAGCATATGTTGTTTGCGGATATATTCTATGGGAGAAAAGCACAAAAGCAAAAATGCATGGAACAGATATACACCAGGATGTTTGTGGTGATTTCATGATGGTGATTCCACCGCAAAAGGTAGGAGAAAGGAGCAAGAGAAGGAAGAGGTGGCTTTAAATACATCTTTAAATTTTATTTCTTTTTTTTTTTTTTTATTTGACAGAGACAGAGATAGCGAGAGCAGGAACACAAGCCGGGGGAGTGGGAGAGGGAGAAGCAGGCTCCCCGCAGAGCAGGGAGCCCAATGCGGGACTCGATCCCACGACCCTGGGATCATGACCCGAGCCGAAGGCAGACGCTCAACGACTGAGCCACCCAGGTTCCCTAAATTTTATTTCTTTTTAATGACAAATCCGAAACATATAAGTTTGTGTGTGTGTATTCACATCTACTTTATCTTAGAGGTGGTTACATAGGTAGCTATTAAAATATTTACATTTCATGATCCAAAATGCTTTATCATTCAAAATGATTTTTTAAATGAAATGATTATAGAGAAAGAAGGAGGTCCATGTAGAAATGCATACTAAGAAGAAGAGGCAGTGCTTGAAAGATTAAAAAAAGAGGAAGGGTACCAGTCATGTGAAGTAAGCACTGAATTTATGTGTTAATAATAGTTATTATATTTCTCTTAATTATTTATGTCACATTTGACTTTAAAGCAAATTTGAAGCACTTTACAACAAATGAGCCTTTACAGTTGGCTTATTAAATAAGAATAAAAGAACCAGCCTGTGAAACAAAGATATTGTAACAGAAGACCTAGGCTAGAACAGGTAGCAGGTGACAGTGTCATGTAATGTTATAAGCACAGGATCTGGGAGGGACTGCCTGGATTTGAACGCAAGCCCCACCACTAACTAGTTGTCCCCTATACAAGCCAGCTGTCTCTGTGAACCCCAGCTTTCTCATCTGTGAAAGAAGAATTCCATTGGTAGCTACTTTGTAGGGCAGTTATAAGGATTAAATGAAAGGATTATATAAAGTCTTTACTTAGCTCCTTGACAGAGACCTAGTAAGTGCTCAGTAAATGTTAGTTTACAATTTCTATTTTTATTCCAGAAATTGAGTGTAGAACTTAACTCTAAGCTTTCTCTACCAGCTAGACTAAGCAAAAACTAACTCAAGGGGTTACATAGATCCCATTACTTTGGAGGGAGGGAGGGAGGGAGGGAGGGAGGGTTGGATGGATGGATGGATGGATGCGGGCAGGAAGGAGGATGGAAAGAAAGCAATGAAGTATCTAAGGGAGGGGAGCAGGGAGAGGGAGAGGAAAGGAAATACCTTACTCATTTAAAGTAGTAACATATTTTTCCAAATTTTGAATTTGAAAAGGGTTTTTGCATGCTTCTCCAAATAATGGACCTGAATCAGTACAATAGGGATATGCCTCAATACAAACTTAGAAACTCCAATTTTCTATCCCACTGAATTTTACTCCCAAGAAAACTGAGGCTCTGACAAATACTCTATGCCTTTACTGCCTAAGAAGAATCACTGAGGCACATACATGGAGATCAGTCATGACAGATATTTTATTAAAGTTTCCATAAGGGCTGGATCATTTGGTACCAAATATCAGCAAGCAGACTAAACATCACATCTTTTTCCTAATGTGTTTCTCATTACTAGAAAAGGGTTTTTGGTGAGTAGCAAAATTGCAAGGGATTAAAATTAAAAAGATCACTCACTGCCTTTTCAACCTCCTCCCCAGAAAGTATCAAATCTTGGACTTTTATTCTGCCTAGATTTTTCCATTGGCTTAATCACTCTAGCATTACATACAAGAAAAAATTCCTTTGAACAGGTGCCCTATTTATGAAGACATTTATAGCTGCCATAAAAAATAGAGGAAAATTATTATTCCTCCTCCTCTTCTCACTTTTTCTGCTAAAAAGGTAGAAAAGTAAATTGGGTCTAAATTTCATGACCTGGTGTATTTACCTTGCCTAAATCTTCACAAGTACAGAAAACAAAGTTCATATTTATTTTTCTTCCTTCATTGCCCTAGCAATTCTAACTTACTTCTCCAGGGCTAACTCTGACTTTGAATTTGTAGAGAGTCCTTCAAAGGGACAATAATAATAATAATGAACTGTTGTATTCAGGAAGCCTCTGTGCTTCATTTCATGCCCATAAGTGAATATTGCTGGTTGAAAAAGACTATGCTCCCAGGTGTCATCTTTATGGTATAAAGTAGTATATTCAAGACCTTAAATGCTATCTATTATTATGAAGAAGGCCTCATGAACTTAATTCTTTCATTAACAATTATTTTCCTCATAATTATCTCTGTCTTAGAAAATCTTAAGGACTTAATGACATTACCATATTTAAGACTGCCTATGGATTATGGTGGAGAGCATTAAAAATGCCATGATATCCTACATGCCATAGAAAATGATGGAAGTAGGGAAACTTAACTTGACTCATCTCGATATGAAAGCAAAATTCTTCAAATCAATCTACCCTTTTGGCATATGCACACAAAGATCCTGCAAAAGTCGAAACTTGTAGGAGCGGTGACTAATTTTGGCCAAGCCAGTCATGAACCACCTCTGCAAAACGACCCTTGTTCTGTCGGTAGCCTTTACATTGCCTCTACAGTATGTGACCTGGATATCCTATCTCACCAAATGGTTAGCTATTTCTTCTCATGTCTGGATTTAGTGAAGTACCTCTCAATCCAAAGAACAAGCAAATATTCATTCTTCTTGGAAGAGGATAGAACTGAAGTCAAGATGCTCTTCAAAGAGGTTAATTATTTGTGGAAAAAAGAGGTGAGGTAAATGGGGTTGAAGCAAAATCTTGCGGTCTCCTGGATAAGAGCTCCACCGAACAATCAGGCGATCCCTTTCCCCCCCACTCTGTCCCCGCCTCCCTATTGCTTTCCTACATCCTCTTCCCAGCAAGTCAAGCATGTCAAAAAGGCACCTGTATCTTGTCTAGAAAAACTCAAAGGCAGCCATCCCACACGCAAATAATGTGAAATAAATATTATAAAAGAGATGGTGAGAAATGACACCTTGGCTTAGCCCCGGCTGGGAAGAGAAACCTAGGAAGCCTGCTTGGAATGAAGCAAACACCAGCTGGGAAAAGAGGTTCAGGCCAGGGCCTGACCCTGAGTTCAGAGACAGAGGAGCAGGGCAAAGTGTGTGTTCTGTTTTGTAACCTTAATTTTTATGGCTATCTGCTGGTGGGCTGTTTCGCCTGGTTCTGGTCTATTTCAACATCCATTTATGCTCCACAGCTAGTTTCTTAATAAACACATTTTTTACTCTACCTTGCCAAGCAGGAGTCCTCAAACCTGGACCCGCCCTGGATAGTTGTAGGAGGTCTCATCTATCTGATTTGGGGAGCAAAAACACCTACTGGTAACCCCTTGACATGTCCCTCCCCCCGCACCCTGTAATTCTCAGCGTGCTTTGATTCCTGGAGCAGACGGGGACCCCTGGTAACCTGAAGAACCTTGGCCCAGTCTTACCACTAAATGCCCTGGATATGATCTCGTGGTAAAAGAATCCACCTCCTCTTTCAAAGCAGAAAATGAAAACTAATTTTACTTGCAATTCTTATTCAATATTTTCTCCATCTCGGAATTTGTAAATAGAACAAAATGATTTAAGACGTGCAAGAAAAGAACATGGCTCAGAAAGGAAAGTTTAAAAAGAACAGTCTATTCAGATAAACAATGCCACGCAAACAGCCATGCAGGGATCACACTAATTACCTGAGAGGGTCTGCAAGGCAGCCTGGTGTAGAGAAGGAAGTGAATGGCTCAGGTTTCACACTGAGGTGAGTATGAATCTTGGCTCTGTCACTTACTCGCAGCCTAACAAAAGAAAAGTGACCTAGTCCTTCTCAGCCTTAAATTTCCATTTTCTGTGATCGTGGTAGACCTGTCTACCCTGCCCACACCCCGCCGCCAGCAGCCGGGTCAAGATTCCATGCTGGAACACGTGAAACACTAGGGAGTGTGCAGCACTTCTAGCATGGTGTTGGCACAGAGCAGTCACGTGGCAGAGCTTTCCTTTCCCTTCGTGGTGGTTAATCCGCAATAACTCCGTGTGATCAGCTTCCTCACCTTTTGCAGCCAGACTTCCGTCACCATGACTGTAAACATCAGGCAAGAATGTGCCCTGATGTTTTAAACAAAGTTTGCTGTAAAACAGATCTTCATGTATTTCTTCTGTTACATTTGACCCCTCTTTTTAAATTTTTATTTTATTTTTAGTAAAAATTTCTATTTTTAAGGTGCACAACATGCTGATTTGATGTACATACACATAGTGGAAAATTATTGTAGGCAAGCTAATTAACATATCTTCTCCTCACATAGTTAGCATTCATTGTGTTGAAAGCACCTGGAATGTACTGTTAGCAAATTTCCAGTGCTCAATACAGCAGTATCAAGTATAGTCTTCATGCTGTACTTTAGATCTCTAGACATTCATCCTTCTTAACTGCAACTTTGTACCCTTTGACCAACACCTCCCATTTCCTCCATCTCCCCACTCCTGGCAACCACCATTCTACTCTCTGCTTCTATGTATTTGACATTGCCACATATAACTGTGATCATGCAGTTTGTTTTTTTTTTTCTTTCTGTGTCTGGCTTATTTCACTTAGCATAATGTCCTCCACTTTCCTCTATGTTATTGCAAATGGCAGGATCTCTTTTTATGAGGCTGAGGAGTAGTCCACTGTGTGTAGATACATCTCACATTTTCTTCATCCATTCTCATCCATTGATGGACATGTCATTGATAAGTCCCACTTGTTTGTTTTTGCTTTTGTTGCCTGTGCTTTTGGTATTGTATCCAAAAAAAAATCATTGCCATGGCCAATGTCGAGGAGTTTTCCCCTATTTTCTACTAGGAGTTTTATGGTTCCGGGTCTTATGTTTAAGTCTTTAATTCATTTTAAGTTAGTTTTTGTACATGGTTCAAGATAAGGATCCAATTTCTTCCTTTTGCATGTGGCTATCCAGTCTTCCCAGCACCATTTATTGAAGAGACTAGCCCTTCTCCATCATGTGCACTTGGTCCCCTTATCAAAAATTAGTGAATGGCATATCTTGGACCTATTTCTGGGGTCTCTATTCCGTTCCATTGATCTACATGTCTCTTTTTATGTCAGTACCATGATGTTTTGATTACTATAGCTTTGTAATAAAATTTGAAAGCAGGAAATATAATGTCTCTAGCTCTGTTATTTCTCAGATTGCTTTGGCTGTTCAGGGTCTCCTCTGGTTCCATACAAATCTTAGAATTTTTTTTTAAAGATTTTATTTATTTTTGACAGAGAGAGAGAGTGTATAAGCAGGGGAAGCAGCAGGCAGAGGGAGAGGGAGAAGCAGGCTCCCGATGTGGGGCTCGATCCCAGGACCCCGGGATCATGACCTGAGCCAAAGGCAGACGCTTGACCATCTGAGCCACCTGGGCACCCCTAGAATTGTTTGTTCTGTTTATGTGAAAATTTGCACTGGAATTTTGGTAGAGATTGCACTGAACCTGCATATTGTTTGGGGTGTTACGGACATCTTAACAATATTAATTCTTCCAATCCATGAACAGAGGATATATTTCCATTTATTTGTGTCTCTTTCAATTTCTTTCACCAATGTCTTATAGTCTTCAGTGTACAGATTTTTCACCTACTAGTTAAATTTATCCCTGAGTATTTTCTTTTTTTGTCTTCTCAGTCATGAGTTTATTAAAAATAAAAAACTACAGCAACAAAATTGAACAAGAGAAGCTTGCTTTATTTTTTCCTGCTATCATAATAAGGTTAGTTTCTTTATTTTCTTCTCAAATCGATCTTTGCTGGTATAAAGAAATGCAACTAATTTTTGTATGTTGATCTTGTACCCTATAACTTTACTAAATTCATTTATTAGTTCTAACATTTTTTCATGGAATCTTTAGGGTTTTCTGCATATAGAATTGTGTCATCTGCAAACAGTGATAATTTTACTTCTTCCCTTCCAATTAATATGCTTTCTTTTCTTTTCTGATTGTTCTTGCTAGTACTTCCACTACTGTGTTAAATAGAAGTGGTGAGAGTGGGCATCCTTGTCTTATACCAAATCCTAAAGGAAAGCTTTCAATTTTCCCCATTGATTTTGATGTTAACTATAGGCTTTTCATAAATGGCCTTTATTTGGTTGAGGAAATTTCCTTTTATACCTGCTTTTTGAGAGTTTTTAATCATGAGTGGGTGCTGAACTTTTCCAAATGTTTTCTTTTCCTGCATCTATTGAGACAACCGTGTGGTTTTCATCTTTCATTCTCTTGATGTGGTGTATCACATTGATTATTTGCACAACTTTGCATCTTAGGGATAAATCCCAGCTGAATATTCTTTGACCAACTGAAATTGTCTATAGAAATATAGGATTCTCGGTGACGAGTTTTAAAAAACAGAAATGATTTCTACTATTATCTACCAATTGAATGAACCATGCATGCTTATTTTCTCAACAAATTAGTTTGTTGGAGAGAGGATCTATATCATCCTAAACCGATTTTTATCAAATATTAATCCAAACTTGCATGCTGGTTTATTAAGTAAAAGATGGAATCCAGTGACAAATTTTATTGGGGGCTATAATTCATAAATTCTCCTAAATCTGACTTTAGGAGAATGCACTTTGAGCAAATATTCAGCCCAATGAGTGCTCATTTGACACCGTAATAGCCTAATAAGGGAAAAGAACTTTCCCCAGGTAAAGTCAAAATCAAGACGTTCATTCAAACACACACTTTCATGGAAAATAGAAGTGAAGTCAGAGCATTAGAAATACGATATAGAATTCTACACTCTAGAGACTTTTCTCCCACAAATTTGTTGAACTTTAAAGTCAGGACAGCGGTACCTACATAAGTGATAGATAAATCCTCCAAACATGAGGCAGCCTGCTCTTCACAGCCTGGAAAATTGTTTGTGGACTTAAATACAAAATCTGGCTTACACATCTAGGATAAACAGGTGGTTTCATAAATGACAATTCTCCCATATTTTCCCTCTGTGAACAGGATCTTGATGAAAATCAGTGTTCTAGAAAAAAGAAGTGCCTAAGAACTTTCTACTTTTAATGGGTGCAGAAAGGGTCAGTACTGGACACACCAAGAATTTACCAAGAGAAAATACACAGAAAGGAGGACAAGAATGCAGTGAGAGAAACACAGAAATAGAAACAGAAGTCAGAGGCAGCCATAAAAAGAAGGAAGTTCTATGAACACAGTCCAGGAACTGAAGGTCACCTCACCACATATCACTGGCCCTGGGCTCCGTTGATAGCACGCATTCACAGAGCTGTACTATTACCACCCTGGAGCATGAGAAAGTGATTTGGAAAAGTAGTTGCACATGGTAATGAGCCGTTATAGGCGTCATTCCCCTCTACTGGCTGAGCTCATGAACTACACCACTCATTTTCATTTTATCACATAAAAAATACAGGTTTGTGACCAAAAAAATAGAGAAAGAATATTAAAAATTCAGTTCGTTTCTGGGCACTCGAGGGTACTTTCCATAACTCGCTTCTCTTCATTTTTTTCTTGGTTTGAAAATGAAAACAAAATAAAAATAAAGCTGAAGTAGACACAGCTAATGTCCCCAGCAACCAAGCGATCTCCACACACCCCCAAAATTCCTTGCCATAATATCAGCACAGCAGCCCTTCTCACCTGCTTAACTGGATGCATTTGGATCCAGTTAAGCCTCAATATAACTTTGAATTTTTTTCTTCCACCCCATACCTGCAGCAAAAATGGATAGTCCCCTTGCAACTTGACCCAGAAGTCAGGTGGTTTCTGAGTAAATGTCTTCAAGGACCTGTATTTAAAATGTCTTCTCCTGAAAGGCAGGAGTGCCAGCCAGAAAGTTGTGGACCTGTTAGTACAGCCCAAATCACCCCGGTATTGAAATCAGTAGCATCCAAGATCGCATCCCAGGATGGCCCCCAATTGGCCTTCTCCACAGCAGGCCGGATGCTCATCGCCAAGTCTTGGCAAAGGCGGGACGCAACCTAAAAGGGTAAGATGCTAATCTTTCCCTCCCTCACAGCAGTTACAATGAATTCCTTTTCTTTTAGTGTTCAGTAATACCTTCTCCACAGTATTTAAGGCATATTATTTATACTCTTGATAATAATATTCAAAACTCCTTGATCTTCATCTTACACAGTGACTAACTAGATCTTAATATAAATTCAGGAAAATAATGAGAAGCTGAAATAAACTATTATAATTGGACAGAAAGTGGTTGTAAAAGGGGAAGCATGCAAAGCTGTCCCGTTTTAGACATCTCCAAGACACTTTGAATTATACAGAGTAAATTTTCTGGGACAGTATCTGAGTAGTTGACTCTTTTAAAGAAAATGAGATACAGTTGACACTGGAGTAAGGATTACATTTATTTTAATCTGAGTTCCCCCTCACTGTACAAAATGAAATATAATTAATATTCATGTAAATAAGATAAAAATACTACTATTGGAGGTAAATTTGTGATCGGAAACACTACAATGAAGATGTAGCCAACTGATGGATGTCTAAACTTGCAACATGTTCCAGGAAATATGAACAATGAACACGTCTGTATGTGTTCCTCAAGGCTCCCAAAGCCTTAAATAGGGCACACAAATTGATAATGTCCATATGGATCTCCTTTGGGACCAAAGTCCAAGAAAGGATGGTTCTTTGAACCTCTTGTGGACTCAGGGACAAGGCAATGTGTGCACAACTTGCCCGTTGCCCAGGCAGTAGCCTAGCCTAAAAATTTCAAAGAGCAGAATAAGATTTTAAAGCAGTTGAACATGTAATGATTTATCATTAAGGGGAAAAAAAAAAAAAACTTGGGCTTTCTTTATCACTCACTGGTGAGGAAATCAAATCCATCCTACAAAGAATTTGGGCCCTTGATGGATTCATTCCGTAGTAGTTGGGAACTCCATTTGGGACGTAATGCTCATTGGTTTTTCAAGATTTGCTCAGATTCTAGGTTTGAAACAATACAAAGCTTATATCTGCAGCTTTCCAAGGTTGTTTCAAGCTAATTCGTGAAGTTCAGATCTATGATACAAAATGCTTCTGTGTTCAGATCATATATCTGAGTTAGCCGGTATCAGATGTCACATCTTAAAATTCCTACCAGGAACAGTTAAAATGTTTAAACAACACTCACATGTAATCACTCATTCATACAGTCATTCAATAAATAGTCACGGGACATTTTCTCTACTAGGAAAAGTAGAAGGCATAAAGATCCATCTGACACAGGCCTTGTCTTTAAAGAGCTGACATTGAATACGAAATAAACTACAAGGTAAAAAAAAAAGTAGCAAGAGCTCCCAAAGAGAAGTAATTTAGGGCTGTGCGATCTCAGGGGAGGACAGATTTGTTCTGCCAGGCGCTGTGTCAGCATACAAATGCCACCTCATCTAATCCTCATGTTAAGGACTATTTTTCCCGTTTGACAGCAAAGGACACTGGCAGATTTATGTGATGTGGCCATTGTCACCGAGACAGTGAGCAGGGAGGGCTGAGCCCCAAGCTCTGTCTCCCCCCGAGGCGGCAGCCAGCAGCCCTGCACTCCGAGACGGCTCCCCAGGCTATCTTCTTCCCAAATGCTGCTTCTGCACATCTACCAAGATGTTCGTTTCTAGGCATTCTGTCCATTTAATCTGCTTTTATTTCCTTTTTTGAATTTTAAAAATCATCAAATACTGAGTTTGTAGTCAGTCCCCTCAGAGTTAGCAAAAACGGACTACATTAAACATTAGCTTTTAATCGAAGTCAGTGTTTTCAAGAAATGAAATCTCATCTCATATGTGCCTCACCATGAATTCTGCAAAATGGACGAAGGTAAAAAATACTGACAATTACTTAAAAAAATACCCAATTAGAGTCTGGTAAAGGTTATTTATGAGGCTTATGTATCGTGACCCTCATGGAAAAAAATCAATTCAGGAGATCAGTGTGGAAGAATAGGATTTCATCCAAATAGCTAAAACTAGTGACAGCAGAAACAAGGAGAATTTCTTCAAGTTCAATAACACACCAAATGGAATAGATGGCTCTAAAACACCGCAAGGGAAGTTTGAACTGACTTCTCTCTATTGGGACAGAAAGACGGGGAACTTTCTAAGCAGCTCCATAGATAGACATTAGAAAATATTTTTCAAAAACAATGCAAGAGATGCGAGTGTGTAAAACAACAGGCATTTAAAGACTGGCATACTGTGTCCGGCCAAAATGCGAAGGCATAGTGAGAAAGAGTTGACTAAAACAATAGGATGAGGCAGTTGGAAGATCGTATAGATAAGGGGATTGCGGATCTTTTCACACAAATCCACAGTGTTCAAATCCATTTTAGCTCAACATTTTAGTTTTATTTTAGTTTTCAAAATACTGAACTGAAGCTCCTCTCTGGTACCATAGACCGACATTCAGGCAAAAACCAAAGTATCTGGGAAACATTATGGGGAGGATTTTTGTTTTTCTTTTTCCATCCAAAGTCAGTGTTGGATTTGGGAACATTGGGGGTTATGTTGTGTTTTGTTTTGTTTTTTATACCTGAAAAATAAAGGAATAAATAACTAGTATAATTTCCTAATCAGTTCAGAAGGCAGAAAAGGAGCTTTAAGATACTAAAATTATCCACCTGCTATTCAATCTTTGGATAAAGCAGTAATTGTATCAAGCTTATCTCTAGTTCGTGCATGTGGCCATGCCTTCTACATACCCACATACACTCCAAATATTCATATACACCTTTAAAAAAAATCTGCTTACAAATAGCCTGGCCTTACGGGTTTTTTTTGAGAGATTGCCCAATGACGTGAGCAGGAAGCAACTTCCCTATTTTAATTTAATCCCTGTGGTTTAAATACTTTCATAAATACTCTAAATTTAAAGTATTTAAAGTAAATACTTCAATAAAAACTTTCATTTAGAGACAAGCAGTTATGAAATAGCCTTCTAAAGATACCACCGAAGCAATAGTTTTACAAAGTAGTTCTATGGTCTCAAAGACCAAATGCTGGAAACTGGTAATAATTGTTTTCCTATCATGCATCTCACTAGAATATTAGCATATATTTTTAACCTTAATTTCTTTTATTAATTGTTTGACAAAGCTGTTAATTATTTAGCAATTTACAAACTCAAAAGCATGGACTTCTTCCAGTACAATGCAAAGCTGAAAGCTACCATTATAGTGTCCCTCTTGTGGGTAGGGTGTTACTGGTTTGCTGTAATAACTCTCCAACACCCCAGCTTCTGCAGTTGTCCCTGCTCTGTGCTCCTGCGTTCAGCCGTGTTGTGGCAATATGGCAGCACCAGGCAGTTAGAGGATCCCCGGGTATCTGCTCCCACGAACGGGAGCTCCTGGAGGATGGGGACCCTCTTCCCTCCGCTGCTTCAAGCCTCACACAGCCCCGGACACTGACCAGGCATTTCATAAATATTTAAGAACTGCCCTGACTCAAAAGGCTGACCATCCCCACAAAGACAGGGTGGGATGGAAACAGCAGGGGACAGAGAAAACTTTAACAAATGCCGAAGGAAGACAGTTTCTGAGAAAGCCCATGACAGGAACAGTATCTTGACTAAGGGTTCACAAATTCCTTAAAGACGATAGTCTGAATGTTAACCCCTATGCCCACTATTTGCAGATGTAGTTTTTATGGTTGTCTGTACACCGGAGATAAATGTTTATAAACAGTATATGGTTCTCGGTCATAGTGTGGTTTTGTCATCATTATAAAATCCTGAGTTAAAGAATATGTTTAGGCATTATTAACATAGATTCCTGAACTAGGAGGACACTGTTGAAAGTTGCTGGCAAAACCCAAAGGGGGTTTTGGGTCCAAAGGGGGCCAGAGAAAGTCACAACACTCCTTAAGACATGGCTCCTTGAAAAGGCTTATTATCCTAATTTAGTATATTAGTATAAATAATATTTATATATTTGCATTAATAATCATTTTACTGCTCTTCAGATATGATGAGAAATCAACTAGCAAATAAAAACAGGAAAATACCTTTACTCCATAAACCATGTGGTTTGTTGACATAACTGTAGAGATTGCCTTTCCCATAAAAGGCACAGAAAAAAAGTCTAAAATCAACATGATAAATACAGTGTCTAAATAAATTCAATACAGATAAAAGGAGGAAAAAAATAATTAGCATCCCAAACAAAAAGATCTCAACTTCTCCAAATTCAAGACAGTCATGTTAAAGAATCATTTTTGGTAAACACAGCATCACAGAGAATTCAAAATCTCAGCTAGTGAAAGAAAAATCCTTCACCAAACTACCTCACAATTTGGAACAAAAAGTCATACACATAAATGCTTTATATGCCCCATTTTCTTCCTTGATGAATGTCACAATTTTGGCAAAAATGAAATTCATAGCACCAGCTATTTTTGCTATGCAAACACACTAAAAAGTATTTTGGCTATTTTTCATATTGAATCAAAGTATGTTTTCCATCTTGGTGTAACCTTTTAACTAAATTAACTTTTTCTTCTCAAACTTTACTCAGCTACCTAATAACATGTGAAAATAAAAAATAAAATTCAAGACAAGTTTAAATTCAAGGCAAATCTCTGAGATACTGACTTTACTAGGTAGCAAGTAATTCCATAAACATGCTAAAACACTCTATTCTGATTTAATGCACTTAACTGCATTCTAATATGTCAAGTGTTATTTTAGAGGTTGCATTCCCATCAGCCGCAAATTATATTAAATTTGGAGATTTGGAAACACTGGCCTTCCCATGTACAGTGGAATTCTTAATCACTTTCATGTTCTGAAATAAGATTGTGGCCCACTTAACAAACAAGGTATTCACTTAAGGTCAGTCTTCATGATAATTTTATAAAAGGTCTTTACTGTGGCTAATCTCAGAAAACATTATTTGATCCATAGTAGATTCCTATTTGTGTAGCATAGCTGTACCACATAATGTTAAAGAATAATTTTTAAAACTAGAAACTGAACATAATGTTCTTCCAGATACTCTACCAGCTTAGTCATGCATAGTGAAAAGTTTCTACTTCTTTCAAGCAATGATTTTATTTTCACAATTAAGATTTTAATGACTTTATAATTTTATGCAAAAAAAACTAAGAAAACGTATTCTGAAGGAGTGAAAGGGCATGAAAATGTTAACAAAAGTTTGAAAAAAATCTGCTTGCAACACAAAGGGAAAAGCAGAAGAAACCATCTCTACTCCACAATGAAAAGAGATACTCGGGCAAAAGACCTGTTCTTTCAAATTTGTATAATCATCATTTGAAGATTTATAACATTCACGAGCATTTCTGGATATAGATATGATCATATGTGCACTTTGTAAGTATTGGCATTTTTCCTTGACTGATCAACATTCTTAAGTAAAAAAATGCCATGTGGATGTGAGACTAAGTATGTGCTGGGAACTAAGGTAGGCTCTACATCTGCCTCAGAGTTTATGGTACCTGCGTACATGCACAAATGTATAATGGGAAGTCTCCAATCCAGTAAATCCAGTCTGTAAGAAGGACTGTCCTTACCATGGTTGGAGCTCATGTTGCCCTTCACCGTGGCCGACAGACATGAGTACATTATCAGTAGCACTCTGAATACTTATCAAGGCGAGGCCTTTGGTAACACACCAAAATGTCAAAATAATCGTTTTTGAAATAACTTGATACTTGAATATTGTTTTAAAGATTTTATTTATTTATTTGACAGAGAGAGACAGCGAGAGAGGGAACACAAGCAGGGGGAGAGGGAGAGGGAGAAGCAGGCTCCCGGCCCAGAGGGGAGCCTGATGCGGGGCTCGATCCCAGGACTCTGGGATCATGACCTGAGCTGAAGGCAGATGCTTAGCAACTGAGCCACCCAGGTGCCCTGATACTTGAATATTTTTTAAAGCATAGAAAAAATGATGGAAGGATATCAGAACTTTGGTACTTTAGAATTTAGAAGTGTTTTTATTTTGATTTACACATTCCTGCCAAAAGGGAATATGTGGAAGACTGGACATCAACCATAATCTCTTCACTGCTTCGGGCCTCTCACTCATTTCTCACTAGAGCAGGAAAAGCTCATGATACATTGTTAGCCTTGACCCTCGACCCCAGGATTCCATCACTTTCCACAAGGAGCTACAATATTTATTAAATCCACAAGAGACCATTCAACACATATGGGTGGCAATTTCCATTTATCTCAGATGACAATCACACCTTTACATTCTACTTATTGAACAAAAAGAGAACTAAAATTATAATATCCATTCATTTTTAAAATATCACAACTCTGAGCCAATTTTTAAAAAGCATTTCCTGTTAAACTGTTATTTAAGCAGCAAATACTCTTAGGAGACATTTGAAGCCATTAGGTCCATTGAAGACGTCTGCTTTCCACTAGGTGGAAGATATATACAAACATTCACACACATCCACAGCAAAGAAACAGCAAAAATAGTCTGATATGTTGCCATAACCTCGCCTAAAGCATCACAGATGACAATAGTAATTATACACAAAATTTACAAGTTTTTGGACCTCTACAAGTACTTCAATTTCCTTCAGGTATAATTTTTTGAAAACCAATATTAAAGTAACTGAGACACTGAATAAATTGTCACCATAAAGAAGCATAGCACTGAAACTCATCAAATATATTCCATTTTACAGACAAGAAAACAGCCACGGAACTGAAGTGGCTTGCTAAATAAAAGTGGCACCTAAGTTACAGACAAGAATTGTGGGGAACTGTTACAGTTTCATGTAATTATAATTTTTGAATCTTCAAAAAATTCTCCCAATCATTGAATACAGTATTCCTTTTATGAAAAAAAAAACTTTTTTTAAGTTTAGAGAGCTGAAAGAACTGGGAACTCCTCAAATTCCTTTCCTCGTGATAGAATTGGAATGGACGTTTTACAGTGTATTACAAATTCCAGAGGCAGAAACGAGGGAAGAACTAAGACGACTCAGAGGGAAGAGGAAAAAAACAATCTCCCAAAAACAAGCTACAGTCAACATGCCATTTAGATAAATTAGTATCTTCACTCCCCAAAACTCAGCCAGATATTTTTATTTTGTTGGGGGGGGGTAATTTCTGATTTATGGAGAGTCTCAAGAATTTGTTGCTTAATTCTACTTTAGTCATAAAATCTTTGGATATCGCTATTTTGAAATATTTTAGACAGTCCATCATCAAAAGCCCTCACCTCCTAAAAGGCATTCAGCCATTTCCTATTTCATGCATTTTGCCCTTAATCATCCCTCCAGAAGACTTTTGAACCGTAAACAATCAGGATTTAAGACCTTTAACATCAGGGGAAACATCAGTATGCAACACACCCTAACAGATATTTAAACTCTCATGTGCTTTCTATAATTTTCCTAGCTACTGCCTAGAGTGGTTATCTAGGACAACTGTAGTGTTTAAACAAGGGTGTGCAATATGGGGTCAAGGGAAGTCGGATGGGTTAATGTTTGTTCAGCACTTTGGACTAGACAAACTTGACACTGGGCCTATTGTACTAAATATAAAAGGTGCTTTATTTGACACAGGAGACCAAACAATAGTAAAGCAAAATGTTAAGTGGAGGAGTTGAGGGAGAGAAGGAAAAAGACCACACCACTACAGAATTGATGTACAGATCCCTCTATATTTAAACATGATCCACACTGAGTAAGCTTTTGATTGCTGCTTTCCATCCCATGGAAATAGGCTCTAGTTTTGCTTTCTGAACAAGGCGTTTACAACTACAACTCTTGGCACTGTTGAAAATCTCTCACATCTTTGAAGTCATGTTGAAATCACAGAATTTGCCACACAGAGAGGACATTCTAAAAAATAAAGCTAGAATGTCAAATGAGTAAGTTGGATTATATCATTGCTCAGGCCCCTGCCACCTCTAAAAATCTATGACATACCTGGGATAATGGAATATGACTAGCTCTGTTTCTAAACTCTTCTAGATATCGTTCACTCACACATGTTCATGCACAAGTTCGGCAAATATCCATTAGGACAAGGGTGAAAGGGCCAGTACACCATGCCAGAAGGTATATGAAAAGGCTAGTGTCTCCCCTGGAGCAGACTGGGTCTTGCCAAAAGGATGAGACCCACCTCAAATTCGTCTGTGGGGAGTCATTGAGGAGATGTCCTATCCCCACCAGTATGACAGAAATTCAGAAGAGGAAGGCATTGTGAATTGGGAGAACCAGAGAGGCCAATGAATACAGAAACTTTTTAACTGGACTTTTAAAGATTTCAATGACGAATGATAAGGACTCTGTTCAGGCTGCTGTTAAAATCTTATGAGAGACTTAGTTCTTTAAATAAAACTCAGTGTCTTCTAAAGTGAGGAAAGAATAACAAAGAAAGGCCTTCATTTTGCAAGAGGATATCAGAATGCCCCAACCCCTCTGCCAGAGAATGGGGGAGTGAGGAAAAAGCTATCCTCATTAAAAAGAAACAGCTGGGCCTGGAGTGCTCCAGAGCCTATAAAACTCACACTTTGTTACTTTCAGATTAATATTCTCTTTGGATCTAAGTCTTCAGCCAGTAAAAGTCCATCTTTAAGAGAAAAATAAGCAAGAGCATTTTCTAGCCAGAAAAAGCAGCACACCCTCATTGTTACATGAGTCTTTTCCTAATAATGTCACTTCTGGTCCTCCTGCCTTCAGTCATGAGCAATCCATTCATTCATCCAACAGTTGTTCTCTGAGGCCCTGTCTGTTGGATGCCAGAGACAGGATGGTGGGCAAGCACAGTCCCTGTCCTCATGTAGCTTACAGTTTAGTAGAGGTGGAAGACAAGCAAGCAGACATTCTTCCTTCGAACGGCTCCACTAATCTGGAAGAGAATGAGTCCGTGGGCAATACCACCTCATAAATTTGGGGTGCGCCAAGAATTCATAGAATCATGACATTCAGAACTGCCGGATACCTTAAGGACTTTGTCCAGATGTGGAAAAGGAGGACCAAAAAGATTAAGCAATTTAGGTCAAAGTCTTAAATCTACACCCTGACTACTGTCCAATGGTCTTCCCATCACTCCACTGAACCTTCTTCACACTACAGAGCATTTAGTGTCAATATCTTACTATTACCCAACCAATAAAGACTTGATCAATTACCTTTGACATGCACATCAATAGATGAGTAGGGCTTAAGTATCTTTGAGCACATTTCCAACTTTCACATGTTCCCCGATGGGGGTTTAAGGAAATGCAAGTGGGATACTGGGAATAGAGTCTGAATCTCCAGAGGTTTTACCTGCTGCTGTCCCAAGAACCCATTTGCTTCGGTTTTGATCCCAAAACAAATCTCTGTGCTCAATGAAGTGTGACAACATAAAATTGGTTTATTTTAATAGAGATCTCCTATGCCAATACTATTGTCTGTCATCTTAAATATAGTTAGCTACTATATGGTTACCTAATGATCTCTGCAATTGTGCTGCATACACAAAAGATGCTATTTCGATTCATCTAAGTTAACTGGGTTCACCACATAGTACGAATGATACCAAAGAGATTTCCTTTCTGATGTATATTTCTAATTAAACAACTCATTTGAACTGAATAGAAAAAGAACAAATGAATATTTTTAAAAGTGAATACATATGCAGGACAAAAAGTAATCTAAGAATTTCCTTTACTGTTAAATGTAAGCTGGAATCCTCACAATGGAAATCTTTTTGTTTTCCTATAATTACCTGAAAGCCGTCAAGAAAATTACCTGAAATTGCATGCAAGAAAACTCTATTTTATGATATTATAATAACATGTCTTTTGAATATGTAACTTTTCCCGGACTTGTCAAATTTTGGTATTTCTATGAAACACTAGAATTTTTTAAAATTTTTACCTCATTTTGTACCGTCCTGATTTCACAGCTGTCCCAACTTCTTCCACCTATGTTTTACTTGTCCCAGTTCAACTGCCCCTTCTCAGAGGTCTATTCTACTCCTGGAAACTCTGCCTTGTGGGAGGCTGGGAAAGGCAACGGGCAGGTTTTGGGAACTTCGGCCAGAAACAGAAATGCCCTTTCTCACGGCTGGAGGTAAAGGCTGGGGGGCGCCCAAGAGGGCATTTTCAGCCCTGAGGCCAGTGGTGGTTTGACTTCCACCAAAGTAGAGAAGAGATGAACACTAGGCAAGAACACAACCCCACAAAAAAAATAAAATTAAATAAAAAATAAAAAATCAGTACTACCGCACGAGAAAGGAAAAAAGTAATAGATGAATACCTTTTTAATTGAATTAATGTGTTAAGGAAAAAAACACATGGCTGAAAAATACTTTCAGAAGAGCCAACTCTCCAAGGTTCAGAAACTGATTTCAGAAGAATGAATTAACTAGAAACAGAGGTATAGTGCCTGGGGACAATCTTTTCTTTTTTTTTTTTAAGATTTTATTTATTTATTTGACAGAGAGAGAGACAGCAAGAGAGGGAACACAAGCATGGGGAGTGGGAGAGGGAGAAGCAGGCTTCCAGCCGAGCAGGGAGCCCGAGGCGGGGCTTGATCCCAGGACCCTGGGATCATGACCTGAGCTGCAGGCAGACATTCAACAACTGAGCCAACCAGGTGCCCCGCCTGGGAATAATCTTAAATGCCTAACTCCACACCAGCACTTGCTTCAGCTGACTGGGAGGCATTTCCTTGCCTTTGTCATCATAGAAGGATGTCCCCCGCCAGGCCTGGAAAAGCGAGACGTTGGAAACCATGCACTGGGGAGTGGAGAATTTGCTGGAAGCTTTATAGTGTAAGTCTCAACCAAATGTTTCATTCGTGCCATTTAGAAATCAATTTATCAACAGGTCCCATCCAGTTGGGGCTAAAGGAAATCATCCTCTGCAATATCCTCTTAGCTTTAGAGTGGATTTTCTGCCCAGCAGAAACTCCACGTCAACAAAGAAAGGTGGCAGTCAAGTGATGAGAACACTGACCTGCTTTCCCTAGCCACTCAGGTCATACCCTGCCCCCTCAAGATGTATCTGGATTGGAGGTTGACTTCAAGGAGTGGCTGAAAGAGAACATGACATGCCTGCATGCAACAGACTCAACCACCAACTTTTCCAAGCCCTGGGGCTAGAGCTGCCTCTGTTGAACGTAGGCCACTCCGTCTCATTTGCTTTCTTCCTTCCTTCTGACTTCCCTTCTCTCTCATCTTCATATTCTGATGTGAAATTGAGGTCTTCAGTTTATTCTCACTTATTTTATTTTTTCATCTCCACAGGTCAGGAGATGAAAAAATATTCTCTTTGTTCCCTTTCCAGATGGTGATTGTGTTGTCACTCAGCTTGCCTTATACACAGTTCTTCATCCTTTGGCCCAGGCGGTCGAATCAATACTTTGGAAGAAAAAGGATTTGTTTTGTTTTGTTTTTTTAAGATTGTATTTATTTATTTGAGAGAGAGAGTGAGCAAGAAAGTGAGCATGAGCAGGGGGAGGGGCAGAGGGAGAAGGAGAAGACCTGGGGCTTGATCCCACAATCCTGGGATCATGACCTGAACCAAAGGCAGACACTTAACCAACTGAGCCAGGACCTGAAAAGGGGCGCTTTTTTTTAATATTTTTTTTAATTTTTTTATTCTTATGTTAATCACCATACATTACATCATTAGTTTTTGATGTAGTGTTCCATGATTCATTGTTTGTGCATAACACCCAGTGCTCCATGCAGAACATGCCCTTTTTAATACCCGTCACCAGGCTAACCCATTCCTCCCACCCCCCTCCCCTCTAGAACCCTCAGTTTGTTTTTCAGAGTCCATCATCTCTCATGGTTCGTCTCCCCCTCCGATTTCCTCCCCCTTCATTCTTCCCCTCCTGCTATCTTCGTCTTTTTTTTTTTTTTTAACATATATTGCATTATTTGTTTCAGAGGTACAGATCTGTGATTCAACAGTCTTGCAATTCACAGCGCTCACCATAGCACATACCCTCCCCAGTGTCTATCACCCAGCCACCCCATCCCTCCCACCCCACCCCCCACTCCAGCAACCCTCAGTTTGTTTCCTGAGATTAAGAATTCCTCATATCAGTGAGGTTATATGATACATGTCTTTCTCTGATTGACTTATTTCACTCAGCATAACACCCGCCAGTTCCATCCACGTCATTGCAAATGGCAAGATCTCATTCCTTCTGATGGCTGCATAATATTCCATTGTATATATATACCACATCTTCTTTATCCATTCATCTGTCGATGGACATCTTGGCTCTTTCCATAGTTTGGCTATTGTGGACATTGCTGCTATAAATATTGGGCTGCACATACCCCTTTGGATCCCTACATTTGTATCTTTGGGGTAAATACCCAGTAGTGCAATTGCTGGATCGTATAGTAGCTCTATTTTCATCTTTTTGAGGAACCTCCATACTGTTTTCCAGAATGGTTGCACCAGCTTGCATTCCCACCAACAGTGCAGGAGGGTTCCCCTTTCTCCACATCCCCGCCAACATCTGTCGTTTCCTGACTTGTTAATTTTAGCCATTCTGACTGGTGTGAGGTGGTATCTCATTGAGGTTTTGATTTGGATTTAAAAGGGACTTATTTTTAATGAAGTAAGGTAAAAGGAAATCTGAAACGTATTCCCTCATCAGTATTTTGTAGGACTCATCATGGATGAGTCTCCATCCCACCCCACCCCACCCACAGGCATCCCCAACAGGTGAAGCATCAATATTACAATTAACATTTGTAATTCTCTTTTATCTTATCTGACTATTCCAGACAGCTTTTTCCTCAGGTGTAGATTTTTAAGTCTTCTAAGCATAGATTCTCCTGAATTTCAACCTGTAATGTCTGTGTTTTCCATTCTGCCACCAGTTTAAGGATAAAGGTGCTAATAAAAAAGGTATTATTGTAAATCACTTTGAATCAAAGTGAAATTCTTGATCTATAAAAAAAACCAAAGTTATTGCCATTCACATAAGCAAGACTGAAGGTTTATCTGTTGGAACAGAGCATCCGATTTCATGATGATATGAATCATTTTTCTTGTTGACTGCTAGAAACTAAGAGGCACATGATTAGAAGCTTATTATAATCATTCTGGTGATTTTTTTTTTGCCATGGATCCAGATTTTATAAGGGGAAAAATTATTTAAACCTTTAGAAAGTATTTAATGAGAATATTCTTACTGGAAATATACATTTAACATTATTGTTAATGAAAATAAACTTGGTTTAGAAGTAAAGTTTGCATTTTAAGGCATTAACGGGATTTTTATGTGTGCCAACTTATTTTAAAACAAGTAAAAACACACAAACAATAAATCATGGAACACTACATCAAAAACTAATGATGTAATATATGGTGATTAACATAACAATAAAAAATTTTTAAAAAAACAAGTAAAAACAAAAAAATAGAAAAAACGGGTAAAATAATACATGTTTGAGATGAAAGTTACAAATGATCCATATCTATAACAGTCTTCATTGGGTTACAAGTTTAGTAAGAAGAGTCTGTGTATAATTCAACTTTCATTCATTCACTTAACAAGTGTCTATTAAGAGCTTATTATGGGCACCATGGAAATAATAATAAGTGAAACAGCTAAGTTTCTGAACCCTCATAGAGGAGGGTCTTCTAATTGAAAAGGCAAAATAAAAATGCTATGAGGCACTAAAAGCCAAAATAAATAACAATAGTAAAAAAATAACCTGCTTATTTAAATGAATTCAAGTCTCTATGTCCAAATGGATTACACTCAAAATACTAAAAGAATGTGCAAATACAGAATCATTACATTTCAATTTCAGAGAGAATGGGAGAAAATTATTAAGAGATTAGAAACAAGAAATGTCCTGAGTTCCAAACACTATGCAAAAGCCTAAAAGAAAATGACTAAGAATTGTAATTTAAGAGCTTATGTCAATCTCCAGAAAAATTCTTGAACAAATCATTAAATATAGGCCTATAAACACTTTCAACGGAGGCAGCAATCACTGAGAACCAGCACCGACTCACTAAGCGCATGCCTTGACAAATGACCCCACTGCAGTAAGTATTAGAATAGCAAGTGGTGGAGCAGAAGGATGCTATAGACACTTGGTTTCTTAATTTCAATCAGGTATTTAGCAAAGTCTCTTGTAATATTTTTTTGTGTGGGTAGGAATAAAAATTAGAAAGTTAAAAGTACAGCGTGTAGATTTCTAACTGATTGAATTGCCAAAGTCTTTCGGTTAACAAAGTAAGGTCAATTTGAATTCCCAATGATATGCTAAAGTTTTAGTTCATGGCCCTGACTTGGACGTTCCTATTTAAAAAAAAAAAGAAAGAAAGAAAAGAAAACACAATTCTCAAGCCAGTGGGTGACCCTTTTCAATATATTGTATAACAGGATCATGATTTAGAAGATCTCCATAGACTGGAACAAATGAGCCCAAAACAACAATATCAAACACACTAAGGGATAATCACATAGTGCTTCAATCAGGTTCAAAACATAAACTTACCAACTCCCACAGATGCACCAAATATATAGCTACACATGGAGCAATTCCCTCTGGGAGAAATCCACAGTCACTCCTACATGTTGGGTGAATGAGAAAATGCCTACATCAAAATGCATAAGAAAGACCAAGACATATTCTCACCATAAACCCCATTCCTGGCAGAATGCCATAAAATCAAGAGAGAATCTCCCTGAAGAACAAAGGGTTTGGACCATATATCTAGTGCCCCAACTTTTAAGGATATCACCCAAGGGATGGGCTGGCAAAACATCAAGCTCTGAAAGCCAATAGGGCTTGCATCCATGAGTCCCATTGGACTATAGCAAACAAAGAAACAGTACCTAACAGGGCACACAAACACCCATGGCTATCTCCCCAAGACTCAATGCAGAGGAAGTAGGCAAAAAATGCCCATGTCCCAGTGTTGCCCTGGAAGGGACTTGAGTGCATGTTTACAAGCTGCTATCTTAGAGCTTGGCTTCTGATTAGCCCACATCTAGGGGATGGCTTTGATCCTTCCTAGAGCCCAGAGAAGTCAGTGCGCACCTCCCCCACTTCTTTCTCCAACTCACTCCAACAATAAAACCAGCACCAACACCTCTCTGGAAAGAGGTTGCCCAGGTGTCTGGAACCCCAGCTTTTATAGTTGCCGCAGGTAGGACAAACCCCCTCCCCACCCCATCAACCAGCTCTGATAGCCAATGAGGCTTGCATTCACAAGTTCCACGAGATTATAGCAAACAAAAAGCAGTTTTTAAATGGATACAGAATCACCCCACCCCTGCCAGTGGCTATATACCCATGCTCAGTGCAAAAAAAGTAGGCAAAAGTGCCCATCTCCCAGTTTCTCCCTGAAAGAAACCTTAATCCATAATTTCCCAGCTACAGCCAGAGGGTCATGCTCCTCGTCAGCCTACATTGCTAACTGTGACCCTCCCCTTTGGAACACTGATGAGTCTTGGAGCATTCTCAACTACTGGGAGTTACTGGGAACAAAGACAACAGTGTGAACAATCACAAAGGTTTGAGAGACAACAAGGAGCTTATACCAGGCCGACAATGTTCATCTCCTACATGATACTCGGTCAAGAGTAGGAGAGGTGACTGTTTCATCTGATGCAGAAAAACCAGCACATAGTGTCAAGGAAAATGAAGAAACAGGGAAATATGTTCCAAACAAAAGAACAAGATCAATTTCCAGAAACCAACCTTAATGAAATAGAGATAAGTGCTTTATCTGGTAAAGAGTTCCAATAATGGTCATAAAGATGTTTGCCCACATCACGAGAGCAGTGCATGAACAAAGTGAGAATTTCAATGAAGATATTAAAGATATCTATAAGTAACAAACAAAAACTTATTCAAAGAAATAATGGCTGAAAAGTTCCCTAACCTAGGGGTGCCTGGGTGGCTCAGTCGTTAAGCATCTGCCTTCCGCTCAGGTCATGATCCCAGGGTCCTGGGATCAAGCCCCGCATCGGGCTCCCTGCTCTGCAGGAAGCCTGCTTCTCCCTCTCCCACTCCCCCTGCTTGTGTTCCCTCTCTCGCTGTGTCTTTCTCTGTTAAATAAATAAATAAAATATTTTTTAAAAAAAAGTTCCCTAACCTAAACAGACATCCAGATCCAGAAAGCCCAGAAAGTTCCAAGTAAGATAAATCTAAAGAGATCCACACCAAGACACATTACAATTAAATTGTCAAAAGTTAAAGACAAAGAGAATCTTAAAAGCAGCAAGAGAAAAGCATACAAGGGAACCCTCATAAAACATTAGCAGATATTTAGGCAAAAGCTTTCCAAGCCAGAAGAGATGCCGTAATGTATTCAAAGTGCTGGAAGATAAAAACTGCCATCCAAGAATCCACTACCCAGCAAAGTTTCCTATTCCCATCGAAGGAAAGATAGAGTTTTCCAGACAAACAAAAAATGAAGAAGTTCATCACTACTAGACTAGCCTAACAAGAAATACTAAAAGGATTTCTTCAAGCTGAAACAAAAGGACACTAATTAGGAACATAAAAACATATGAAAGTGTAAAATTCACTGGTATGGGTAAATATATAGTTAAATTCAGAGTGCTCGAATATCCTAATAGTGGTAAATCATTTAGACCTCTTATATAAAGGTTAAATGACAAACATATTAAAAATAACTGTAACTAAAATAATTTGTTAATGGATATATAAAAAGGTGTAAACTGTGACATCAAGAACATAAAAAGAGGGAGCAGTGTGAAAATACAGAGCTTTTGTATGCATTTGAGGTTAAGTTGTTCTCAGCTTAAAATAGGCTATTATAAGATGTTTTATGTAAGCTTCACGGTAACAACAAAGCAAAACCTGTACCAGATACACAAAGAGAAAGAGAAAGGAAACATTTATAAACATTTTACCCCCAACATTAGAGCACCTAAATATAAAGCAAATATTAACAGAATTGAAGGGAGAAATAGACAGCAATACAATAACAGTAAGGCACTTCAATACTTCACTTTCAACAATGGATAGATCATCCAGACAGAAAATCAGTAGGGAAACTTTGGACTACACATTAGACCAGATAGACTTACCAGCCATTTACAGAACATCCCATTCAGGAGTGCCAGAATACACATTCTTCTCAAGTACACATGAAACATCCTCCAGGCCACCAAAAAAAAAAGTCTCAATAAATTTGATGATTGAGATCATATCAAGCATCTTTTTTTTTTACCGTAATGGTATGAAACTAGAAATCAATTACAAGAAGAAAATTAGAAACTTCACAGGTACGTGGAGATTAAATAACATGTTACTGAATAACCAAAGTGTCAAAGAGAAAATCAAAAGAGAAATTTGTAAAATCTTGAAACACATGAAAATGGAAATAAAACATACCAAAGCTTACAGAATGCAGCAAAAGCTGTTCTAAGGAGTTCACAGTGATAAACGCCTACATTCAGAAACAAGAAAGATCTTGAATAAACCACCTAATTTTTTTACATCCAGGAAATGGAAAAAGAAGAACAAACTAAACTGAAATTTAATAGAGAGATTGAGATAACAAAGGTCAGCGCAGATAAGTGAAATAGAGACTAAAAAAATAATTTAAAAGATCAATGAAACTAAGTGATGGTTTTTTGAAAAAATAAATAAAATTGACAAACCTTTAGCTAGACTCACTAAGGAAAAAGAGAGAAGACTCACATAAAATCAGAAATGTAAGAGGATATATTACAACTGATACCACAGAAATGTAAAGGATCATAAGTGTCTACTATGAACAATTATAAGCTAATAACTGGACAACCTAGAAGAAATGGATACATTCCTAGGAACATACAACCTACCAAGACTGAATCATAAAGACATAGAAAATCTGAACAGACCAATTACTAGTAAGGAGGTTGAATCAATAATTAAAAACCTCTGAATGAAGAATAAGTCTGAACCAGATGTCTTCATTGGTGAATTCCACCAAACATCTAATTTAGAATTAATACCAATCCTTCTTAAACTCATCCAAAAAATAGAAGAGGAGGAAACACTTCCAAACTCATTTTATGAGGCCAGCATTACCCCAATATCAAAGCCAGACAAGGACACTACAAGAAAATAAAATTATAAGTCAATGTCCCTGATGAACATAAATGCAAATAATTTCAACAAAATATTAACAAACCAATTTCAACAATATATTAAAAGGATCATACACCACGATCAAGTGGTATTTATTCCTGGCATGCAAGGACAGATTGACATACACAAATCAATCAATGTGATACACCACCTTAACAAAGAGAAGGACGAAAATCGTATGATCATCTTAATAGATGAAGAAAAAAAAATTTGACAAATTTCAACACATTTTCATAATTAAAAAAAAACTCTCAACAAAGTAGGCATAGAAGGAATGTACTTCAACATAGTAAAGGCCACATATCACAAGCCAACAGCTAACAACCCACTCAACAATGGAAAACTGAAAACTTTCCTCTACAATCAGGAACAAGACATTTGTCACTTTTATTCCACATAGTTCTGGAAGTCCTAGCCAGAAGAATTAGGCAAGAGAAAGGGGAAAAAAGGGCATCCAAAGAGGAAAAGAAGAAGTAAAATTGTCTCTGGTTGCAGGTGAAAACTCTAAAGTCTTTAGAAAAACTCCAAAGACTTCACACACACACACACACACAAAAAAAAACCTGTTAAAACAAATAAACAAATTCAGTACAGTTGCAGGACACAAAATCAATATACAAAAATCAGTTGCTTTTTTATACACTAAAAATGAACTATCAGAAAGGGAAATAAAAAGAATCCAATCTACAGTTGCACCAAAAAGAATAAAATACCGAGGAATAAGTTTAACCAAGAAAGTAAAAGACACTGAAAACTATGAGATACTGATGAAAGAAATTGAAGAGGACAAAAATAAATGAAAAGACATTTCATGCTCAATGGTTGGAAGAACAGATATTGTTAGAATGTCCATACTACTCAAAGCAATCTACAGATTCAGTGCAGTCCCTATGAAAATTCCAATGGCAGCTTTCACAGAAATAAAGCAACCAATCCTAAAATTTGTATGGAACAACTAAAAAACCCAAATAATCAAAGCAGAACAAAGTTTGAGGCATCACACTTACTGATTTCAAACTATGTTACAGACACATAGATATATGGAACAGAATAGAGAGTCCAGAAATAAACTCACACATATCTGGCCAATTAATTCATGACAAAGGATCCAAGAGTACACAGTGAGAGAAAGGATAATCTCTTTAATAAAGAGACTGTTGGGAACACTGGATATCCATATGCAAAAGAATGAAACTTTACTCCTACCTTATTCCATACAAAAACTAACTCCAAATGGTTTAAAGATGAACTTATGACCTGCAATCATAAAACTCCTAGAAAAATATGTAGGATGTAAGCTCCTTGACTTTGGTTTTGACAATGATTTTTCGAATTTGACACCAAAAGTAAAGGTAACAAAAGCAAAAGTAAACAAGTGAGACTACATCAAACAAAAAAGCTTCTGTGCAACCAAGGGAGCCATCAACAAAATGAAAAGGCAGCCTACCAACTGGAAGAACATATTTGCAAACCACGTTATCTGGTAAGGGGTTATTATCTAAAATATACAAGGTACTCACATAACTCAGAACAAAAAAATACCCAATTCAAAAATGGACAGGGGTGCCTGTGTGGTGCAGTTGGTTAAGTGACCGGCTCTTGGTTTGGGCTCAGGTAGCGAACTCACGGTCATGAGATCGAGCCCCGTGCCGTGTTCCATGCTCATTCAGCGCAGAGTCTGCTTAAGACTCTCTTCCCTCTTCCTCTGCCCCTCCCCCACCTCTCTCTCTCTCTCCCTCTCTCAAATAAAATAAATAAATCTTTAAAAATAAATAAATAAGGGCGAAGGACTTGAATAGACATTCCTCCAAAGAAAACATACAAATGTCCACAGGTACTCGAAAAGGTGGTCAACATCACTAATCACCAGGGAAATAAAATCAAAACCATAATGAGATATCATCTCACACCTCTTAGGATGTCTATTAGGAAAAAGACAAGAGAAAACAAATGCTGGTGAGCATGTGGAAAAAAGAGAACACTGTTGGCAGGAACGTAAATTGGTGCAGCCACTCTGGAAAACAATATGGAGGTTTCTCAAAAAATTAAAAATAGAACTACCTTATGATCCAGCAATCCTACTTCTGGGAATACATCGAAAGGAATGAAAAAGGATATCAAAAAGATACTTGCACTTCCATGTTCACTGTAGCAATATTCATATTAGCCAAGGTAAGAAAACAACTGAAGTGTCCATCAAAAGATAAATGGATAAAAACGATGTGGTATGTACATACAATGAAATACTATTCAGTCATGAGAAAGATGAAAATCCTACTATTCATGAAAACACTGATGAACCTGGAGGGCATTATGCTTAGTGAAATAAGCCAGACAGAGGAAAACAAATACTGCCTGGTATCATTTATATGTGGAATCTTTAAAAAAAGAGAGAGAGAGAGAAATGAAAAAGTCCAGCTCATAAAAACAAAGTAGAATGATGATTGCCAGGGTCTGAAAATAGGGAGAGGCTGGTAAGGTGTTCAAACTTTCAGTCATAAGATGGATAAGATCTGAGGATCTAATGTGTAACACTGTATTGTGTAACTAAAATGTTCTAAGAGAGTAAAACTTAAGTTTCTTCACCAAAAAATAAAAATAAAAGTAAAAAAATATGTGAGGTGATGGGCGTGTTAATTAACTCCATGGTGGGAATTCTTTCACAATATATACCTATATCCAATTATTATATTGTATACTTTAAATTTATTACAACTTTGTCAATTATACTTCAGTAAAGCTGAAAAAAACAATATATTCATATGCATATATGAAATTAGAAGTACAAAAAGGAGCCCATTTGTTTCAAATCATAAGCAAAGTAGTGGAGAAAAGTTCAAACAAAATTGGAGAAGTAAAATATTTTTTAAATCATTCTATTTGAATATTTCTCCCCATCTTGTAACTTAATGTATACCTACAGTGGAATTTATTAAGGTCAATAAACTTATTTGTATACTCCAATAAGCTTAAAAGCAAGCACAGCTAATTTGAAAATGGGAGGGATATTCCCAGGGCAATAACTTTGCTTTCTAAATTTGTCCACGTGGTGATTTTCTTTCATCTTCCCATTAAAGATTTAGACAAAAATAAACCCACTCTGCAAAAGATATTTTAATAAAAGCAAAACTAACTTGAAAAACAAAATAAACTGTAGCAGAAGGCAAAGCCCATGTACCAATAACTGCAGCTCATGTCAAAGTAACATAGAACGGTTTTCCTTCTTTGCGTTTTTGTTTTACTTAAAGAGCAATGTGAATCAAAATTATAACATGGTGAACAAAAAAGTGAACACATTCTTCAACCACGTGGGTAGAAGTATTGCATCCAGTCTGTTCAGCCCAAATCTAGGACCCCAGGGAGAATCCAGACAAGCAGAACTACATCCGGGAGACATGATGGATAAACTGGAAAACACGTCCTTTGTGGATTGGTGGGTAAATTGAGGAGTGTTGCCCCTTGGCAAGAATCCAGAGAGGGGCATGGAAGCTCCTGGCAGTGCCATGGAAAACAATTTTATTTAATTTATAGAGCTCCAGAAAGTACAACATAACTCAAGTTATAAGAAGTAGGCAGAATATTTTACTATTCAAAAGTATGGTGGGCTTCCTCATTCTGAGATAAGGCCTCCATTTAATGAAAGAAGCCAAGCAGAGGTTGAATGGCCCTCTGTTAAGAAAGGAGAGTCACTGAATTGGGAAAAACTTTCAACTGAAGTAGTGGTTTTCAAGATTTATGTATTTGAGAGAGAGAGAGCAGGGGAAGGGGCAGAGGGAAAAGGAGAGGGGAAGCAGACTCCCCACTGAGCTGAGTGCAGAGCCCAATGGGGGGCTCAATCCTAGGACCCTGAGACTGTGACCTGAGCCAAAATCAACAGTTGGACGCCCAACTGACTGAGCCGCCCAGGCGTCCCTGAAGCAGTGGTTTTCAAACTTTAGAGTGTATGGTAATCTCCTGAAGGGTTTATAAAACTCAGGTTGCTGGATCTCACACCCAGAGTTCCTGATTCATTATGTCTAAGGTAAGATCTGAGAATTTCTAACCAGAGTCCAGGCAATGCTGATGCTGCTGGTCTGGGATCACACTCAGAACCACTGGCCTAACCAATTTTCCACAATCCCCACGCAACTCAGTTCCAATGCTAAGGATTCTTGTGCGTTTTTTTGGATTCTCAATGATAGGTACTTTTATCAAATATATTTAACTATTCATGATTCCAAAACATGAAATCTCAATGTTCATTACAGTGATCTGTTACTGAATCTCTAATTCATGTTTTATTAAAAAAATTATGAACTTGCATAGGAAATTTTATCAATTGGAATAAAATATTTTTAAAAATAAAACTTTCACAAACTTCAGTTGTAATGTTGTATATTAATGTGAAAGGAGCAAACTCTCAAAAGAATTAGAGATGTATCATTTAAAAGGACATTTTCCACAAGTCTATGTGAGAAATTATATTTCTTGGTATTTTTCTAACAATATTATTATAAGCCAGAATTATTTTTGTATACAACAAAATATATGTTGAAAGGACTGGCTTTCTAGTGTTTAATCAATCAGCAAATGGTGCATTCTTATTATATGCAATTAGCACAAAGTGATATTTCAGGAGAATGTAAGATAGTGTTTCTGTCTCCAAAAGCTTGAGATCTAACTAAGGAGAAGAGCTTACACTCCTGAAAAGAAAGATTAGCCAATTCCAAAGATGTGGATAAGACCAGTAAAAGAGATTTTCTTTTATTCATTCGTTCATTTAAAATATTTAAGTAACGGACATTGTATTCAGTGATGGGGACAAAATTGAAATAATTACATGAGTAGCATGCTCTGTGCACTCCAGAAACTCAACCTAGCAAGGGAGATGGACATGTAGGGTAATAATCAGTCTGATGCGGTAAGAGCAAAAAGTAGAACTACCAGGCACAGTTGAAGAAACCACAGAAAAGAAGGAACCATTGAGTTGATTAGAGAAGAATTAATAGAGGGAACTCTTTGGGTTGGGTCTTGAGATTGAGTATGATTTTTCCAGATAAAAGATAGGGGGCAAAGGTATTCCTGCCTCAAAAGCCCACATGTGCAAAGTCAGAAGTGTGTGAGCCACCTCAGAGAGTTCAGGGGGCTGAAGGAGGCTCTGCAGAGGGCATGATGGGATAGAGTCAGGCACTTGGGGGTGGGGGAGATGGAAGCAGATCACCACATGGAGGAGGATGCTTTAACCTTCAGTGGAGAGTAGCATGACCAGATTCATATTTTTGAGGCTTACTCCAGCGGTAAGAGCAACTGTTTACATGGAAAAGGACAAAAATGCGAACAGCAAAACCATTCAGGAGCCTACAGTAAGTGTCCACAACAACATGATGAGGACTGAATAAAGGTGGCCCCCAAGGAGTTTGGGTAGGTAATGGGTATGAGAATTATGAAGAGGTAAACCCATACATGAATAGCATCCACTAGGAATCCACCTGATTGCTCCAATAGTATCTATTCATCAAATATTTGTTGAGCTCCTCCTATATGCAAAGTACTAGGTACTAGCTGCTAATACTCAAGATACAAGGCTCATAACACCAGACAACGGTCCCTGCCCTCAAGAAGTTCAGGTTTAATAAGGGTTACTTAGATAATTAGATAATCACATAAACAAAAATTAAGTTGTGAGGGGGGTGGGCAAAATGGGTGAAGGGGGTCAAAAGGTACAAAGTTCCAGTCATAAAATAAATAAGTCATGAGGATGTCATGTACAGCCTGGTGACTATAGTTAATAATACTGTGTTGCGTATTTGAAAGTGGCTAAGTAGATCTTAAAAGATCTTATCATAAGAAATGGAAAAAGCTGTAATCATGTGGGGACAATGTTAACTGGACTTATTATGGTGATCACTTCCCAATACATACAATGTCGAGTCATGATGTTGTGCCCCTGAAACTAAAATAATGTTATATGTCAATTATACCTCAATTTGAATGAATGAATGAATGAATGAATGAATGAATGAATGAATGAATGAATAGGTTGTGACCACAGCTACAAAGGAAAGTACTAGGGATTATGAACACTTGTAAGAAGGGGGTTAATTTTTACCTTTCCAGAGACGTCAGGAAATGTATCCCCGAAGACGCAATGGCTGAAGTGAGACAGAGGGTGGGGAGGAATCGTCTAGTAAATGGGCATGCTTAAAAAGGGTGGAGCACAGGCAAGTTCACGGCAAATGTGAAAGCTGAGGAAGAGCTGATCTCCTGGGTCTGAATCTCTGAATCGTCTGAATAGGCCATCCCTCCCTTCTGCCCCAACTGCAGTGAACAAAACTCTTGAGGTCAAGATCTCTATACCATCTAGCATCTGGGGCTCCATGGAACCAGGAAAGGAAACAAGTACTGATTACTTCAGCGGTGCATCAACCAACTGCACTCTCCCGTCTGCACTTGGTCTTCCTCCAGATTCTCTCCATTCCTCTTGCACCTGTTGGGGTGTCACCTCCTCTGTGAAGCTATCCCCTGACTACTCTAGCCTGTGCACAAGAAAGCAGAGAGCAATCAGCTGGCTGGTCAGGCTCAGATATGGGCTGTCTGATATCATCATTTCATACACCATCTTTTTTGACAAGATAGCAATGGGAGGGTCAGAATTATGTCACATCTGTTCCTAAGCCACCACACCACTTAATAAAGAGATTGCCAATTGCTTTATTTCTTACCTCATAAAATTTAGGCTTATCGACTTATAATTAAACTACATACAACATAGAAAAGCCCACACATGTTAGATTTGGAAGGCAAATAATATATTTATCAGGTTTTTTAAAAAAAAGTTTCTCATTCCAACATTATCTCTGTGTACATTCTACAGAAGTATAGCATGGTTGTCCTTGAAACTTGGGAGCTCAATCTTGTAAATGAAAAATGAATCTTCAGGCTAGGGATATAAAAACCTCAGGTAGGCCTTTCCAAATTGGTGTGGGAGTTGAAGGGTTTGGAGGCATTCCAATCTAAGCACAGAGAAACATTTATCATGTACCGGCCAAGTTCATCTTCACTGCTGTTAATATGAAATGTTCAGCAGTTATTTTGGTTGAGTTAGATTTATTACTACTTTTAATTTAAAAGAAAACAATCAAACAGAAGAGGGTTCTTTCTTCTCTCTCATCAAAACATTGGTATTCCAGAGACAGAGTGGTTAACGATAGAGAAATCAGAGCTACATTCCATCAGCTAGAAGGAAAGCTAGTCCTCATCACATGAGGAATTAAGAAGAGATATTTCCCTTCATAGGTGGACAAACATTTTGAAACATTCAAAGCCGAGGGCAGGTGTCTCACTAAAAGCTTTTGTAATTACTTATCTTCAGCTTGTGGGTCTTTGGCTCTGCTCCCCAGTGCCCCGGATGCTGCAGTTAGTCAGAAGCTGCTCAGAGATGCCTCTTGATGAAAGCTTCATATGGGTTTCATTCTGCTGACCACTCATCAAGTATCCATAGGGCAATAAAAGACTTGTTTACATAGCCAAAAAAAGAAAGACTTTTGAAGGCACAACAAAATTGTTGTGCCTGTTTCCAAATACAACCAGAGATAAAATTAGATGCTACCCAAAAAAGCATGTTTGTGCAAACTTTTACCAACTTTAGGGTAATCATAACTGTAATTTAACTGAAGATAGTTGGCCCAGTGAATGTGTCATGTCAAAATCTATACTATTCAGTACTTTGTGTTCTAATGACATTTTCTGCTTTGAAAGTCTTCTGACCGTAACAATCTAGAAACCCATTGGTCATTCCTTACACCATGTTACAAACAAGACCTTATTTTCTGGCAAGATGTCAAAAGGCCTGGCCAAACAGCTACTTTTTCCAAGTACAATTGATAGCGGATGACAATGTCCAGCTCTTCCCTAAATTCTGACAACTATGTAACAACAAATAAAACACATTCCAGTGATTTACTGTTTTAATTCTACATTGTTGTGCTCTGTGTTTCTTTAAGAAAGGTGCAAGTGTGTGTACGAGATCGGGAAACACTGTGGTTGCCATGGTAATTATCTGTGTTTAGAGAGCGTGTGGAGTAAAGGTCCATGTCGTAGTTGAAGAAGAGTGCACGTTAACGATGGCTTTTCACGAGCCTAAATCATGTTAAGTCCCCGGTTTCAAAGAAATGTTAAAAAAAAAAAAATGTAAGCTTTTATCTGGAAGAGCCATAAGTGCCAAAATGTGTTTTGTCCCAGGGACGCTACTTTCCTCCTAGTGGTTAGATCATATCTGAAGACTGAAGTTAGGACCCAGGGGGCTGTTGTACCAGGGGAAGAGGGGATTTTCTGATCAGTGAGCTTTCCTGGCTGATTTATGTGGGGACTCTTTTGCTCCCTCGCTGGTTTGCAACCTGGTTTGCAGCCCCTGTAAAGTCCCTGGGTAAATCCCAGGTAACTGGTCCATAAGAAAAAGTCAAGTCCTATCACATGCAGGTTGCCATCAGCACTGCCATCTAAACGGAATTGAGCACCAGCTCAGTATAATGCTGCCCTCATAAAGGGGGGACATGCTGACTGAGTGACTGAAAGAATTGTTTTCACTCTCTCGGGTCCGCAAAAGCAAAGGGCCTAACAACTAACCAAAAAAAAAGAAGAAGAAGGAAAGAAAGAAAGAAGGAAAGAAAGAAAGAAGGAAGGAAGGAAAGAAAGAAAGATAAAAAAAAAAAAAAAAAGAAACAATCCAATTCAAAAATGATCAAAGGACATTGCTCCAAAGAAGATATACAAATGGCCAATGAGTACATGAAAAGACACTCAGCATCACGAGTCATCAGGAAAATGCAAATCAAAACCACAATGAGATACCACCTCACGCCCCCTAGGATGGCTTATTAAAGAAAAAACAAATACAGAAAGCAACATAATGTGGTGAGTATATGGAGAAATTTGAATCTTCGTGCACTGCTGGCGGGAATGTAAAATGGTATAGCCTAATAATGGATGCATAATGATGGAATTACCGTATCCCAGAAATCTCACTTCTGTGTCTAGACCTAAAAGAGGTGAAGGCGGGGATTCGAACAGATATTTGTCCACCCGTGTTCATAGCAGCACTGTTCACAAAAGCCAAATGGTGGAAGCAACCTAACTGCCCATCTACCGAGGAATGAGTAAACAAAATGCGGTATATGCATACCCCAGAATTCACATACAATGGAATGTGGCTTTAAAAGAGAAGGAAATCCTCTCACACTCTAAACATAGATGAACCTTAAAGACACTATGCTGAGTGAAGCAAGCCAGTCGCAAAAAGACACGTACTGTATGATCCCACTTCTATGAGATCTGTAGAGTAGTCAAATTCATAGAAACAGAAAGTTGGATGGTGGTTGCCAAAGGCTGGATGGAGTAGTGAATGGGAAATTATTATTCAATGGGGACAGAGATTCAGTTTGGGAAGATGAAAGAGTTCTGGAAACGGAGAGTGGTGATGCTTGCACATCAATGTGAATGTGCTTCATGCCCCTGAACTGTACCATTAAAAACGGTTAAAGTCACAAATATTATGTTATGTACATTTTACCACAAAAAAGAAAAAGCAAAGGGCCTGTCCTACCAGAGGATCTTGGGGTGACTGGTGTTGGTGCAGCATTATTACTAACACGGCAATGGAACGGCCAGCGTAGCTGAGTTGGCCTGTTCTGTAACTAGGTAGCCTACAAATAAAATAGTGACTTTCCCCACTCATGGCTTTCACGACAAATACCCAAAGCAAAACCTTTTGCAGCTGAGTGACAGTCACAAAAAAAGTCATCCTTCAGGTTCCTCAGATCCAGTTGCCCGTTAAACAACAATTGGGACTGTCCAGCAGGTCGGGCCCTGGAGAAAGGCAGGAAGCATCGACATTCTGCATTGGACTCGGCTCTGAGGAAATCCCGTGCCGGATAGCCTTTCCTCACTCGCTTTCCTGAGGCTTAGGCAGTTTTCAGAAAGCTATTTCTAAATATTTCCAAGCTTCTGACAAGGAAGATCACAAATTAATTTTGGAAAAATATACTCACTCAAAGAAGAGGAATAAAGGAATAACAGAAGACTTCCTTAGAAAATAAACATTGGCTCATGGGTCTGCAAGTTAGGAGAAATTTGTATACTACTAATAAAAATCAAACCATGAGTTTAAAGCAAATTGGATATGTGCTGTCTTATTAGGGGGGTGCTTAGGGTGGGGGGAGGAATGGATGGCGTGGAGATTTACAGGCTGTGAAAGAATGGAATGTTGCTATAAGCAGATTAGTTTGAATTATTGGCCTGGAAGCACAGGAAACTCTAAAAAGATGCAAAATAATCAAGAAGCAGTGATAATGGTATATTAAGAATGGGGAAAAATGCCTGTTTTGTGGATTTGTGTGGGCTTCATAATATTTGAAAATACAAAAGTACAAATTAATTAGGACACAAGTGTAATTAGATTATTATGATTAGCTTACTCATAAGTTTTTTTGACTAACTGACATACATTCTGCAACCAATTATATACAAATAAACCATGCCTATGCGTTCTAGAAATGTGTGTATTTATTGATTCGGCCACGTGTTCCAAACAGGCGAATCACTGGATCTGGCTTGTTAAGCGAGAATACGGGTTGTGAATCCCATCTCCACGGTGACATAGCCTGTCCTTGTCCACTCGCTGACCACAGGAAAGCTGTGGCCCAGACCCCGCTGAAAGGCAAGCAGAGTGGACTCTGAACAGTATTCATCACACGGGACTCAGCAAAGCTGCTCAACAATAACCCGGGATCAGATTCCTGATGAAAACACCAGATTCTTGGGAGCAACTTAAAGCAGCAGAGTATCTTAGGAGAACAGTTGCGGGTATAATAAGGGCAGCTCGTGCTGGCTGAAGTTAAAATTATTTAGGATGACACTTCACCTACTTAAAAGAATCCTAAGAATTTAGGGGTTATTCATACAAGGTAAACTTATTTCTACAGACGGCAACAGAGTTGATTCCTTTCAGTGGAACTAAATAATGCCCCCAAGAGAGAGTGTTTCCTTCATATAGGGGAGTACTTAACTACTAAAAGGATTTTACTCATTCTGGCTCAATTCCAGGATAAGAATTCGACCTCTAATTGTCAGGAGATCCATCTTTAAGAAACATGTTATCATGTATCAATCCTCTATCACCATGGTCTTCATGCCACCAAGGCTCGCTTTACAAATATTTATTTTAGGGGTTGGAAAAAGTCCACACCACATTTGGTAGTAGTTTTATTTCACTTACTTCAAAAAAGCATAGTCAACTGTGTGATTCATTGCAACTTTCTTTGTTGAGTTGCTCTCTTAGAGTGCTATAGAATTGAACTAGACAGATCTTTTTAAAGATGAAGGTTCTTTGTAAATACAATCTCTTTGGAATCAAAGCATATTTAAGCCTCAGCCTGTATTGAAGCGAAAGATCTTTTCAAAAAGAGTGAGAGGAAGTTGGGTTTTTTTTGTGGGGCCTTTTTTTTCTCCTCGGGTAAAAGAATAAGACAGCATATGGTATGTAGTGGGTGGTTGTTCTAAACATAACATGGATGTTCAACCTAAAATGGTTTATTGCTCTCTGCACATGGAACCAGCAGCTAAAACTGATCGGTGAAGTTAGAGATCAGCTGAAGTTAGAAGGAAAAAGTTCAACATCCTGGTATTCCCCAAAGTAATGTTTATCAATTAACCTTTGCTCTCAACACCACTTCATAAAACAGCATTTTCTGATCATTAATAACAATAGCTGGCTCAGCACTTAGGATGGGCCACTGTGCTAAGTGCTTCATACGCATGATATCCTTTAAACCTCAGAACATCCCTACGAAATAAGAAATACGGTTTCTATTATACTGAGGAGGAAACCAAAGATCGGACGGCTTATAACTTTGTAACATCCCACAGTTATTAAGACTGAGTCTGAATAGCAAATCCCAGGTTCCTAGCCACAGCCAGGTTTACCTCTCCAAAATGCAGTGCCGAGTTTTTCCTCTGTCCTTAGAAAGAAAGCCAGCCGAGTTGGCCCGTTATTAAGATTTTTTCCACGGCGGAATTCAGCACGTGAATCACAAGATGGACCAGCTTCTCCAGCCATTAATTGAGTGGAAACACTTTCAAACGGTGAGTCTCACACGTCATGCAGGTTCTGGTACAGCCCGTCCAGGGCAGGTCCCGAGACTGCATTTCCTAGAAGCTCCCAGGAGATGCTGATGCCACCGGCCCGTGTCCACACTTTGAGGAGCAAGGGGGAGGCAAGCATAAGAAATTGGCCCGTTAGACTTTAAAAGGGAATCTTAAACACCAGAACGAGGTAGAGTATTCGGTAAGACACAGAAGACACAGTTCAACACTTCAGAAAACCTCTCCAATGGCACCCAGTCCCCCAATCCTACCCCCACTTCTGCCCCTAACTCCCCTAACTCCACCTCACCCCCTAGAAGTGAGGTCCCAGAAGGCAGATAGCCATGCAGCAGCCATTTGCTCTCAGACCAGTTTGGGGCCAAATCTGAATGAGCATTTGGACAAGTGGATTTGCGATTTTCACAACTTGTACAAAAGTAGAACATTAATTAAATAAATTGTGATTCCACTATATAAGGACCAGACAGCCAATGACATTGTAGAAGACTATTTCAATACTTTAAAAGATATTCATGGTAAGTAGGAAGAGATGATTATGATATAATATATATTATGAGGAAATACTAGAAGGATCTACACCAAAGTTTCGATGGCAGTTATCTAGGGTTAGGATTTTAAGATAGTTCTATTTCTTTTGCTTATCTATACGTTGTAAATCTTTTACAATTAACTTGTCTTATTTTTGGAATAAGAAGAAAAATCATTTTTTTACTGTATATTTTTAAAGATCACTCTGAATCCATAATGATTCTTAGCAACACTGAGGTGGATGACCAGATGTCGCGGACCTCTCAATGTAAGCAACAGAAAGCAAACAGAACCATCTATAAAATATTCTTACCAAAAATGATGAGGCTAAACCTAATCAATTATCTAGAGCTAACCTCCATTTACAGGAAATATGGTGGGTAGAAGACCAAGTTCAATGATTGAACAAGGAAACCAGTGGTTGAATCCAGAATGTGGGACATTCTATAGGAAAACGACCCAGTTTCTGCAACAATGACATGAAGGGGAGTGGTCTGCTTTGTATTAAAAAGAACTGGAGAGACATTATAAGTAAGTGCAATCGTAATACATTTATGGAGTGTTATGGACTGTTTTCATCCCCCACCCCAAATTTATATGTTGAAGCCCTAATCCTCCGTGTGAGAGTAGCCGAAGGTAGGATCTTTGGGAGGTAATTAGATTTAGATGAAGTCCCAAGGGGCCCCCATAATGGAATCAGTGCCCTTATAAGGGAAAAAAAAAAAAAACAGAGAGAGAGAGAGACCAGAGCCCTCTCTCTGCCACATTAAGTATGTGCCTTAAGTAAGAAGGCAGATTGCTGCCTGCAAGCCAGGAAGAGGTCTCTGGTACCTGATACCAAATTTGCCAGCACGTTGATCTTGGACTTCCCAGCCTCTAGAACTGTGAGAAATAAATGGTTTTTGTTTAAGCCACCCTGCCTATGGTATTTTGTGATAGCAGCCCTAACTAACTAAGCCTCAACAGAACACACCAAGTGTAGGAAAACATTTTTGAGTCAATCAAGAAAATTTGGTTATACAAGTAATACTGATTTTTAGGTGTTCAAATAGCATTGTGATTGTGAAGGAAAATGCCCATATTTTTTAGAGATGCAGTCTGAGGTACATAGGAATAAAATGTAATGATGGTACAGCTGTTTTAAATGCCTCAACAAAAATTGTATAAATGGAAAGTTTAGGCAAAGCAGGAACTGTCAAATCTGGGTGGACATGTAAGTGCGCACTGTGCCCTCTATTCCCCCTATGTTTGTGTGCTTGAAAGTTTTCACAATATGATATTTTAATGGGTCTCTAATCTTTCTACACTCAAGTAAAATATCACAGCAAACTAGGACACAGATCCACCTGAGACACACAGATGCTTTTTAAACTGGAGGGGAAGGCACACACTAATGCAAATTGAACTTCCAAATATTTCACATAAACTCACTTGAATAATCAGGATAGCTGAAAGGATCTCTGGATTTGGGGAACTGTGAAGAAACAACAATAACACTGTAACAAAGCTGCATAGATACTGGTAAAGGCTGGCCTTTGAATCCAGCAACAATTTGCCCGGGTTATCAGAAATATAGAGAAAATAATGAGGATAATAGTCAGCATGTATACAGCGCTTGATGGCTTAAATGTATTTTCAAGTACAGCATTTTATTACATCTTCTTTTAATCTCCTTTACTTCAATTTTAAGGTGTAAAGATGATTTTCCACCTACTATAGAGATTTCTGCTATTAAAAAAAATTAGAGGGATCATTCATTCGATGAGTAATTAGGACATGCCGGGCACCGCACTTGGAGCTGGGGGTCTAAGAGAGACACGGTCTGCAGCTTTGTCAACTTCGCCCTGCCAACCAGAAATTTTTTTCCCCCTCTGGATCTCTAAAATGTGAATCTGACTCTATCATTCCCCAGATTAAAAACCATCACTTCACAAGAGCCAAAAGGGGGAAACAATCCAAGTCCCCATCAACCGATGAATGGATAAACAAAATGCGGGGCATACCTACAACAGAATGTTATTCAGCCTTGAAAAGGAAGGAAATTCTGACATGTGCTAAGCTACAACGTGGTGAACCGTGAGGACATGATGCTATGTGAAATAAGCCAGTTACAAAAGGACAAATGCTGTACGATCCCACTTACATGAGGTTCCTGGAGTAGTCACATTCATAGACTGAAATTAGAGTGGTAGGTGCTGGCTCTGGGGGACGGGGAGTGGCAATGATTGTTTAATGAGAACAGAGTTTCCGTTTGGGGAGATGAAAAAGTTCTGGAGATGGACGGTGGTGAGGGTAGCACAACAATGTCAATGTACTTCATGCCACTGAATTATACACAAAAATGCTAAAATTGATGGGGCGCCTGGGTGGCTCAGTTGGTTAAGTATCCGACTCTTGGTTTGGGCTCAGGTCGTGATCTCATGCATCGTCAGAGCTGCTGAGCACAGAGTCGGCTTGAGATTCTCTTCCTCTCCCCGTGCCCTTCCACCCCCTTCTCTTTCTAAAATAAATAAATTTTTTTTAAAGAAATGCTAAAACTGTTTAAATTTTATGTTATGTACATTTTACCACCACAACAAAAAGTCCTTCCAGAGCTATCACCTAGAAAGGAATCCAAAGTTCCTTAAAATCTAAACTCGGGACCCAGACCCTACCTATTCTTCCAAGCTCTGTTCAGAAGTCACACTAAATGATTTGCAGTTTCCAGAATATTCCCACAGACCTTTTCTTTCTGCCAGGAGTGTATTTTTCTTTCTGGGCAAGAGTCTAGCCTTGTGCTGAAGAACAAGGGCTGTGGCATTGCACTCCCTACATGAACTCCCTGCTCTGCCACTTACCAGCTACACCTGTTACCTTATCTTTCAATCCTCAGTTTCCTAATTTGCAGAATGGGCACAATATGCCCACGGTCATTATGAAAGATTAAATGAATTAGTACATGTAAAGCACTTAGAGTTGTGCCTGGTACCCTTAATAAACAGTCATTTGCTGCCCTGAGAACATCTTCTGATCCTTGAGAAGCAATGCCTAGGACAAAATAGAGCCTGTGAAGCCACCCGTGTCTCCCCACCCTCATCTCAGGAGGAGCAGGATGCTCCTTCCTCGGCACTCCTAGGTAGAAATATATTTTTTTAAAGAAATAGGTAGTGTCATTATTTGCGACTCTCCCATTGAACTGTGAGGGGCTGTATTTTGTCTCCTCCCCAAGTGCCATGTGCATTCCCGGGCAGGCCCACACCTCGTAAACTGTCGGCACAAGTTTGGTGAACAGCTGGGTCCACCTTGTGGGGAGTGGTCCCACGTGGAGTGCAGGATTGAAGTAGATGCCCCTGGATCTGGGAGTCCCAGATTTCCTGCATCCACACTCAGCATCTGCAGGCCACCTTTGGCCCTCTGTGGCAGGACAGGAAAAGAACGCACACACTCCCGAGGGCTGGGCTTCCCTCCGCCCCCAGCGCAGCCCATCCCATCCTTGCAGAGGAGCCTTCATTCCTCTACAACATTCGGGTATTTTTGTTCCCAGACACAAGTTGAAGCGACTGCTACCAATCATGGAGGAGGTACTGATTGAGGACCTGCTCTGTGCCAGGCATGGGGGATGCGGCAGCATCCCTCGGGGTCCCAGCTGCCATGGAGCTGAAGCGCAGCTGAGGTCCCCATCCCACTCAACCCTGTTCCTTCAAGCACTATCATGTTCTTGACTAAAGGGGGTTGTGCACGTGTAGACTCTACACAGAACCAAGTGAGGGGGAGCTGCAGCTACGGAGCACATCGTCCCATCACTTGAACCGAGCCACTTTAATCACAAGGTTACCACTGATCAATTGTACATGTAAAAGGATCTCCGTTTCCAGCTTCTAAGAAAGAGCGTTTGTTGTTTGTTTTGTTGTTGTTGTTTTTCTTGCTTAAACCTCTAGTTCTGACATTACCTTGAACTACAGGTAGAGTTAACATTTCATCTACTCCCCTCGCCTCGACCCCACCCTCTTCGCAGGATATGTTAAGCCTCAGGAAGAATGCCTTAGTAAACATCATTTTCTGTTTAAACATGTTAATAATTGTCGAATTTGGTTTGGGGGAATGTTTCATTATAATGGCTGTTAACAGGAAGGTCTCCAGCTGTCAAATCCCCTCACGTGCTTCATACAGAGAAAAATCTAGGTTTCCCAAGGGTGGTCCAGTACACCTTGGTGGATCAACAGTCTAAGTAGGGGGAGGGAGGGGAGAAGGGAAAGGGGAGAGAGCAAAGTTCACGAGAGAACAAAGAAGGGAGAATTCTCCATCCAAGATACAGTGGCACCTATTTATTCCCATGCTCTGTTGTTTGCAGATCCCCGGCGGATCTTAAAAGGCAGGGTCTGCGTGAGCACAGCCTGGGTGGGACCTGAGATCCTGCCTTCCTAACACATTCCCATGTGACGCCCATCAGATGGCCACCCTTGGAACAGCGAGGGTCTACAACGGGCAGAACTCTCCAGATACATTAATAAGCACTGAGTCTTTCATCCTTTTAAAAAATAATATACCAACTTCAACCAACTATTTTTTGGTCTTGAAGAACTTCGGGGAAAACATTTGAGACATCTATTTCCTCAACCACAGCCATACTGATGCTGTCTAAAGTAGGCTGCAAGTCTTAAATCTCAAGGGAGCCACTTAATGAAAGAGGAAAATACTGACTTGGCAAGAGGTGCAAGCCTGAGAAAAGAAGTTGGGTTCTGTGCTCAAACTAATGAAGAAACACTTTTCCCTCCATCCACACCTTGTAAGGCTTCTCCCCGTGTTCTCCCTTTAGACTACAGTGAGAATAAGGATGGCCCTCACTTTCTAAACTCGATGAACACCTTCAAAAGCTGGAAGTTAAACCTCTACTTATGTTTCACAGCCTCTGGAAAAGTCTTCCTGTCAAGAAGATTCCTGTTATAAATATTTTTGTTAAATAACGAACATTCTTCATTTAACTTCATATAAATCTGAATTGTCCAGAGTTGAGTTGGATGATCTTGAATGAAAAATCACTCTTATTTTTCCTGTCAAATATTCAAGACCTTTTGACTCTCTCAAACCTAAGATTCTACTAATGCAGACATTACATTCTCCCAAGAATTTGGCTGATGTTCCATGAACCCTGGAGCCTTCCACAGCCTGGCCTTCCTTTCTGCCTCCACCCCACTAAAGTATTACACAGACTGAAGGTGAATGGTAGAAGAAGAGCATTTCCCCTTCTGTAACAAAAGGAAATGACCGCAGTGCTCTGGGACAGTCACACCCAAATGTGGCAGGTGCTGGACGAGAAATGTGTCTCTGCACCTACACCTACTCACGAGCAAGCATATAAATGTGCCAAAGAAACACAATGGCTTTGCCCAGGACCTCTTCCTGATATAATGTCACGGACGCAAGTCACAAGTCTGATTCTGACCCTCTGACTCCAATTCTCCGATGATTTTGCCTGTGGGTCTCCCAAAGCCAGGGGTGTTCAAGCAGGCTCCCCAGAGGCAGTGGCAGCAAGATTGGAGGCCCAGCCAAGCACACAGCCCAGGAGAAGAGCTCGGCCCCCAAGGCTTTCACACAGTTAATTAGCCCTGGAGCCACATGCCTATTGTTCTCCTGCGTTAGCAGGCAGGAACCTGATGCCAAACTGCTTAGCCCACCAGGCAGAGCACACACATTCCAGAAATCTGGGCTGCCTGCCAAAGCTGCCCCGCCTGAAAGTCCCCACCCCCTGAAACCCAAACCTGGGGACCATTAGCCCAAGAGCCCTGCCTGATCACGCGCTGGCACCGCAGTGCATGGGGAGAGACATGGCTCAGGTTACCAGACCCAACACAGAGCGAAGAGGCTTAGAAACCAAAACCCGCACCTCTTGAATTGCACCAAGCGGCGGGGCCGCACTGAGCCTACTCAGGTGCCCGCGCCAGGTGGCTTGGTCGCCTTCACCTTTTGACTTACTTCTGTGGTTTCCCGAGTCTTAGCATTGAAAAGAAAAGAAAACACTCTAGGACACTTTTATCAGTAGTTTGGTTATGTTGTCAAGCAGTCAAAGTTTGCCTTTGGGTTTGCTGAGTTTGGGCTTTTTTTTCTCCCATTGACAATTGTTCCAAATACCTGACCCCCTCCTTCAGGCAGCATTGAACTCTCCTGTCTGTGTGGGGGAAAGCAAGTTTCAGTTACTTTTAAACCTCGTCCAGTCCAGCACTGGTGAAGCGTCTCCTAGTAGAGCTTTCCTCACGGCTGGGGATACCAGGCGCGCCCCTGACCTTTGCCTCGAGAAAAAGGAGGGGCAAGATGTAGAGGAAATTATAAAATAAGAGCAAGTAACTCTCTCGAGGGTTTCCAGAGCTTGTCTTTTCCTACATCTCACAACACTGACCTCCCGTCTCTTTCTCTCTCTTGGCTTTCCTTGAATTTCAATGAACCCCAATCTGATGGAAAGGGAACCTTCTGTGACCCACCCCCCCTTAAGCCTTTAGGGTTTTTTTCTCACTCCCTCCAAACTCACTGCTCCCCCCCTCCATCTCCAAGGCAGCAAGACACTGTCGAATGCTCCTCCTCCCTTCTGCCCTGACTTTCTTTCCCCTTCTCCCACACTCCTCCCTTGGCTGATTCTGCTCACAGCCGAACGAGAGTCATCCTTTCCTGTCCCCAAGCTTTGCTCCTTTTACTTCTTCTTTGGTGAAATAATTCCTCCCCGGCATCCCTGTGTCCTTTCTCCACCACAGGTCGAGGATCACCTCAAATATGGCTCCTCCAGGAAGCCTATTTTGATCCTCTCCTTACTCCTGACTGTTCTGTCCTTCTTCTGAACTCCTACAACACTTTTCTGGACTTTTCTTTGGAAACCAGCATAAAATTCCCTTCATTGTAATATTTGTCCTACTTGAAATCAAAGACTAACTTGCTCATTTTTTTATCCTTTACAGAGTCCATCATTACATCCTGCACAAGAAATAGTTAAACTGAATAGCACTGTAATGGCTCCTCCTATTTATTTTAAAACATAGAAGCTGGCGATGAGGTCCCCAGAACCATTTTGGTCTCTCTCTGACTTCCCACCCCTGCCCCAGGAAAGATCCAGGGAGCTGAAAGGAAGAAAGCATAAAATAACTAGAAAATGAAAACAAGTAACTGTGTTCATGTCAGGAATGAAGGAAAAGCTAAGCACTCCAAGAGAGCTTAAATTGGGTAAGCTCCTCTCAGCCCCGCGCCTGGAACACAGACTGATGTGTGCTCAGTTCTGCTCTCCCACTGCTCATGCAAGAACAAAGCCAAACATCAGTCATATTTTAGAGAACATGTCACAAACGCAACCAAACCAAAACCGTGTCATGGAGGCTAGTTGTAGGCACAATTTCAACACTCCGTAATTTTCTTTTCATAGACCCAAATATTCACAAGAATCGAGATCATTCTGAAGGACACGAACAGTGGTGTAATCGATACTTTCTGCTTTGGGGCAGGGAGGTATTGAACAAACATGGGAAGAGCAGAAATCAGCCTCCCCCTAGAAACAAGCTTCTAGCCAGGATTTATAGGAATTTTTTCAGGCTAATTTATAGACATTATCTAAGCTTGGTTCACATTGCCATTAAACTCTTACATGGAAATGAAAAAGACTTTTTTAGGGGCGCCTGAGTGGCTCAGTCAGTTAAGTGCCTACCTTCGGCTCAAGTCATGATCCCAAGGTCCTGAGATCGAGTCCCACATTGGGCTCCCTGTTCAGCGGGGAGCCTGCTTCTCCCTCTCCTTCTGCCCCTCCCAGCCCCCACCCCTGCTCGTGCTCTCTTTTGCTCTCTCCCTCTCTCACTCTGCTCTGTCTCTCTCAAATAAATAAATAACATCTTAAAAAAAAAGAAAAAGAAAAAGCCTTTTTTAGTGGTCGTTTTGATATTTATTTAAAAGGCTAAAAATGATTAATTTTTATTTTCAAAATAATACTTTCAAATAATTTGAGTAGAAAAAAGATTTAATGTACAAACTACCTTTCAAATGCACTTGTAAAATGCACATATAGCTAAAAATATAAAATATTCTTTCATCACTCAAGCTGTAAGCATGTTTTTCCTTTGGTGAGGTGTTAGCAACAGAAAGTAATGAGTTGAATAAAACCAAGAGAGTAAAAAGAGCATCAGATGGTCCTTTTAGCTTCAAACATCTCTCTTTGAAAATGTTTTCCACTCCACAAATGCACGTGTAAATTCCAAATCCATTTCAAGCATAAGCAGACATTTTAGCCTCTTGCCTGCCAACTCTCTGGCTTCTTCAGCCCACTGCGGAAAACACTTGACATCTGCAAGTAAAGGACAGCATGACATTCATTTACTTCAAGGTCAAAGGTGAAATATATTTGTCATTAAAGTCCTCAGCAAACCCATAGAGCAGTCCTGTGTTGTTGTTGTTGTTGTTTTTTAATGGGACGTCAAATATTTTAATGTGGTCAGAGGCACAAACAAGAGAACAGATGTTAATGTCTGGTGATGTCAGCACCACAATATTTTTTTTCCCCTAAACTTTGTTCTTTCTCCTTTTGCATAATCAGTTTCTGAACATATTCAAAAGCCACTGAGGAAAACATAGAAATTAATAATTCATCATGGGTCAGTGTCAAAAAGCAGATCCAACGGAAGGACACAAACTACATTTTAAATAGTTTTCCCTTCCATGGGGCACCTGGGTGGCTCAGTCAGTTAAGCATCTGACTCTTGATTTCGGCTCAGGTCATGATCCCAGGGTCCTGATCTCGGGGTCGTGAGATCAAGCCCCACATCAGGCTCTGCGCTCAGCATGCAGTCTGCTTGAGATTCTCTCTCTCCCTCTCCCTCTCCCTCTGCCCCTCCCCTGCTGCACACACTCTCTCTCTCTAAAATAAATAAATAAGTTTTTTAAATAAATGAATAAATAAATAGATAGATTAAATAAATAAATAAATAAATAGTTTTCCCTTCCTTTTTCTCCTTATTTTGTTGGAGGCTCGTTCCAATTTTTTTTAATGGTCCCAAATATTACCTGTAATTCTTTTTAGGAAATAATACTTTTTTTCTCCTCTAGAAATAGAATGAAACAGAACAAAAACACCTCTGAAAACTCACTGTGGGAGTTTTGAGCTCGTTCTCTGTCCCTAGAATCAGCCGTGGTGACTCTGCAGGCTTCCCCATGCCCCTGACCAAAGAAGGTCAACCACCTGGTCTAGACAGTTGGGCTGGTGAAAGAGTTCTGGTTCCACAACCTTGAGAATAGGTTAAAAACCACTGAGTTATACACTTCAAAATGGTGCGTTTTACGTGAATTATATCTCAAGAAACTGGTATCTATTTAAAGATAAAAAAAAGCTCCAATAAATATCCCAGTTTTTCAAATCACTCATGCTATCTAGACCAGGCCACGTATGAGCTACTGGCCCCCACGCACAGCTCTGGCCACACCTTTAACTATCATTCCCTTTCTCTTTACTTTCCAGGTGTTCTCAAATCCCTCTCTAAAGCCCTTCTTCCTCCATACCTAACCACTACCACCACATTGTTCCCCTCCTGCAAAATGTTTTAAATGAATAATTGAAAAGACCCTTTTTCAATGCTAGTCTTACTCATTCTCTCCCAAGTTCTCCACCATCTTACCTGCAAGGGTTACACAATCTTCTAGCTCTAAATATCTGCCCTTTCTGCCCAGTCTTCACTCAACTTGAGCTGCAATTCTGGATACTGTGCTTCTAGTCTCCCGTGGGGACAACTGCTCCCTTATCCACGAAGTCCAGTCTAACCCACAGATAACCCACTTCCACGCATCTGCACTCTCCACTCATTCACCTGGAAATCCCTGCAGAATCAGTTACCAGGTAGTCCAGGGTTCCTGGGCCTGTTCTGACCAAGAATAGGAAGAATGGATAATGTGCAGGAGAACACATCTATGCAACCACAGACTATCTCACTCTAAAGACATAATGACAGCCCCTCACCCATGCACGTTCTCAGTGAACCATGTTGTGTCCACTGGAATGTAGGCGCAGAGAAATCTTTCTGTCTTAGTCACTACTGTGTGTCCAGGACCTCGAACATTGCCTACACGTAGTAGTCTCTCAATAAATATTTTGTTGAATAATTTAAGTTACGGGAGAAAGGAGAAGTCTTCTCTTTCCAAGGGTATTGACGTATTTTGCTTCTGTTCCTTTCTGTGCAATGTGTGAGCCTCTATGCTAACTTGACTATTAATTTTGGACCCATGAACCCTTCAACAAAAGCAGTTCATCTCCCTTCTCTTTCCTTTTTGGAAATGTGTGTGTTTTATGACACTAACAGATAGCTGAGAGACTAAAACCATAATTATAAGCCTACTCTTTATTTTCTACCGAAAACAGCAACTCAGTGCTCAAAACACCTTTGTTCCCTTCTTAATTGGTTCTAGACTATGTGATTCCAAAGGTGGAATGGTGGTTAGCTGGTGGTTAACTCTTCATAAGTGTTCTCAAACCCCACAAGTTAGACTAGTCCCCACGTATATAGCAAAGTTGCCGCCTTTGGCAGGACTATTGGACTTACAGTGTTCATCCATTCCCTCTTGCCTCAGGAATGAGCGCTGACAGCCGCTCCTGCCCCGGGGGAGGCATGTCTTTATCTCTTCCAAAGATAAGCTATCTGACTCTAAGCTTTTCATTTCCCATCTCGGGACCTCAGTTCCTCTATGTAAGAACAGGGCTTTAGTCTTGATCATCAGGAGTCTGAAGACTACCACCCAGGGCAAAATCCAGCACATCACCTGTTTTTGTAAATAAAGTTTTATTGGAAAACAGCCATGCCCACTCATTTACATATTGTCTATGGCTGTCTTCATACTCCAGTGGCAGAGCTGCATAGTTGCAAAGCCTAAAATATCTGCTATCTGGCCTTTAACAGAAAACTTGTACTGATCCCAATCTAGATCATCTCTCCTACATCCTTCCAGCCTGACATTCCATAATCTGAGCCCTCAGACAGATTTTTATTTTCTATCTCCTAGTTCATGTCAGAAGTTACCTGATGGGCTCTCAGGGAAGTGAATGAAAAAATCTTCCAGTCTCTAAACCAATGTAATAGTTTTTCTTATTTAGACCAAGTCCCTGTGACCCTTTCCACTAGACCATTAATTTTAGCAATGTTTACAGAAAAATCAGTATTTGCAAGGGCCATCATGAAAGTCCAGGGGCCATCGGCAGGAATCAAGTTGAGAGTGGGATGTCCTGCTGCAGAAGGATGCAAAGCAAGTGGAGAATGAGGTGTTCCCCAAAAGAAGGAAAATGGAGGCTAGAAGATAGAGCTCCATTTCTGGGAAGGCTACAGACTCCTGTGCACTGCAAGTATGACAAGAATAAAAGGGAAAACTGACTAAAATAAAAGGGTTTTTTAAATAGAAAAATTTTTTTAAATACTGAGAAAGAGGAGTGGCATATCTGAGAGGTGGATTTAACATCTAGGGCTTGGAGGGAAAGATGGAAGGAGAAGAGTCACTTGGTCACTAGCAAAGGAGAAGCCAAAGGTTGGGGGAGCAGCATTCCACGTCCTGGCCAGCCCAGGGCCACCTGACGGGCTCTCAGCCCCAGGGCTGGCATCTGCCAGCACGCAGGGATTGGCACTGCACACTTTAAACAGGGTATTTTTGTTTGTTTGTTTGTTGAAACTTTAGGAAATTTATTTAAGCCACAGGGTACTCACTTTTAATATACAGACTGTTCTTTGAAATACTGAATGGTCATTCAAAATTTTTGAACAACTACTACATGTCAGCAATGGGATTGAGAGGTTTGGAGCGTTTTTGTTTTGTTTTGATTTATGTTTTTGTTGTTGTTTTTATTAGTTCAGTACATCATTAGTTTCAGATGTAGTGTTCAACGATTCATTAGTTGCGTGTAATACCCAGTGCTCATCACCACATGTGCCCTCCCTAATGCTCATCACCCGCCTACCTCATTCCTCACTCCCCCACCCCCTTCTGCAGCCCTCAGTTTGTTTCCTGGAGTCCAGAGTCTCTCATGGTTTGTCTTCCTCTCTGATTTTCCCCCTTCATTTGTCCCTTCCTTCTCCTAATGTCCTCCATGCTATTCCTTATGTTCCACAACTAAGTGAAACCATATGATAATTGACTATCTCTGCTTGACTTATTTCACTTAGCATAATCTCCTCCAGTCCCTTCCATATTGATGTAAAAGTTGGGTATTCATCCTTTCTGATGGCTGAGTAATATTCCATTGTCTATATGGACCACATCTTCTTTATCCATTCATCTGTTTTGATTTATGTTTTTAACTGCAATATAGTTGACACACAATGTGACATTAGTTTCAGGAGTACGACATGGTGATTTGACAACTCCATATGTTGTGCTGTGCTCACCACAGTAGAGCTCCCCTCTGTCCCCATACAACACTACTACAGTGCCACTGACTATATTCTTTATGCTAAACAAGGTATTGAAAGAAGCCTGGTCACCCACAGCAATCTGAAACTGAAATACTGAGTTGGACCATTAGTTTTCTTCTAGTAACAGTCTCTTACTGGGCTCTCCTCCCTGATGAAGCTGAGGTGTGTGTTAAGGCAATGAGAAGGGTGTCCACTCTCACAGGGGTTTGGCCCCCAGGCCCTTCACTGGGCTCCTCCGTAAGGACACATCCTACACGCATGTGCACACGTGCACACACACACACACGGTGGTCCTGTGCCTGGACGTTTGCACACCCTGACAAAGAAGTTACCCATGGTGAAGGGTCAGAGGATGGGACAAAGGAGAAACAAAAAGTGAAGGTGGGCAGGAGAATGTGGGACCATGGGCATGGCCTCCGAAGATGGTAACACCCCCTTTAGGTTGGCTAGGGAAGGGAGCAATTCAGGAAGCAAGAGGCACTCCAGAGACAGGGCAAACATCCCCCAGCTCTCCCACCCTCACCTCTACCACCCGGGACCAAGAGTTGTGGGACAAGACAATGAAACAAGGGATTTGGAGCATTCAAGACAGGTAGATAGCCACCAAATTAATTTTAGCAATGATAAAACCTATTGTCATTAAGAGAAAAAAGGAAATGATACATATATTCACTACATAGGTTCAAGTTTCCAGGTGCTTTTAATATTTTAAGTGTAAGTAAATGTAATCTTTGCTTGAATGTTTTTACCAGTAAAAAAAGGTAAGAAATTTCTATCATCTAAATTACAAACATTTTGGATAAGAATCACAAAACATTTGATAATATGCCATATCTTTGAGGCATATGCATTTTTTGGCTTAACTGGGATAATTATGTTTTGAATAAATTACCCTATGCACTGGAAATAAATAATTCTATTGTAAAGTATGAGGAGAAAGTGGTCAATTGGCATAAAGTATATTAAGCAAGGTAAGAGAAGGTGTAGAAAAATCCCTAAAACTTGCATCCATCACCAAACTGTGACTCATTTCTAGAACACTTCCCGTAGCATCTCTGCACTCAAGGAGAGAACCAGGAAATGACACAGATGTGTAGAGAGGAATTTCCTGTTTTCACTGCACCATGGGGAGCGGTGGGCGGAACCTGGGACCTGGGGCCCCTCAAGCTTAGGTTCAAATCCCAGTTTTCTAATTTACTAGCTACGTGACTTTGGTCAAGTTGCTTAATCTCACTGAGCCTCTGTTCTTTTGAACCGAAAGATGGTATAATAATGGTATTACACTTGCTTCTTATGGTTATTTCGAGCATAAGGCAAAATAATCCCAAGTGCTCAGCATGTCTGGTGTTCACTCAATGTCGGCCCTTATTCTATCTCTTAGGACTGTAGCAAGAAGAAAATGAGACGTACCAAGCCCCTGGCACATGGTAAGCGTTCAATAAACAGCTCCTGGGAGGAATAGGTGGTTATACACACAGAGGCCTGGAAGGAGAAGAATCTCAAGATGCCCTCCGGCACCTAGCAGGATACCATCTCCCGGTCCACAAAGGGAGGTATTTGGGACGAAAGTCCTGGGATAGTGTCTGTAACTACCAAAGAACTATAAGCATCAGCCAAGAAGGACTGAGCCCGAGTGTTCTAGTCGCTCCTAGTTCCGTATACTGTAGAGGAAAGAACCTCCAACTCAACCACCCCATTCTCTCTAAGCACCCTAAAGATGACACAGCTCCATGGAAACACTCGTGGACGCAGAACACTAACTGCCCACAGGAGGAGTGGCCACGTGGAGTTCCTGTCTGCACAGCTTGCATTTTATGACTCCCTCAAAGTGAGGTCCAAACAGCAGCAGATGGGTCTTGTATCCCCAGTCCCCCTCCCCCATCCAACATAAACTCTCTCTGCCATTCTAGTGAGAGAAGTGTTTCTTCAATATGGTCAGTTGGTATTTTGCATTTTGTTTACCCAAAGCAGGATCGTTAAATAAACAGGCGGAGATATGAGCGAGCAGAGCAGTGATCTTTAAAATCCTGTCAAGCTCACGCGGCCAAAAGTAGGCACTGCTGTAGGAGGGGAAGTCACGCCCCGTTCGTCGTGGCAGACTCAAATGTCATTTCTCAAAGCCCTACCAACAGACACACATGCATCTCCAGCTCACCGGGCTTCCCAGGCGAGTTATCTGTCAAAGGCCTAAGCCCCGTCATTTATCTGAGGATACTGACAGTGGAGAGGGGCCAGGTTGGCAGGATTTGTGTCTGGTATTTGATGTAAGGGCTGAGCACCTGCTTCTAGAGGATGCACTTTAAGTGTGCACGTCCCTCCTTACACACTCTCTCGCTGACGTTGGAATGTGCAGAAAGACAGTCAATAACCACAAAAAAGCGTTGGATTTCCATGAAACAGGCTCTTCCAGCCTCTCGAGCTATTTCTATAGAAATATAATGTGCCACAGAGTATAAATAGAATTCACGGCTGCCAGGAATTTACTTTTCTTCTCTTTGTCCTTCTATAGAAGCTAAAGATATTCACAACAGAAGAAGAAAAATGAGTGAAGAATAATTTAAGACACCTTTGAAAGGCCCGCTGGGGCTATTTTTACTTTTTCTCATTCCATTGAAACAAAAGGTTCTAAAAATGGACTTGGCAGAGCTAAGTTTTGATACGACCATTTGGTAAGCTCCTTGAGAGCAGGAGCCATGCATTCTATTTCTTTGTGTCTACCACAGAGTGACAGGAACAGAATATAGTGTCAGGAAACAGGACTGAGTGGAGGAAGGAGTAACGGGGCAATGGCCAGAGGAGGAGCAAAAAGCCAACGTGGCAGGAGGGGCCTGCTGCTCACACATGGGGTCCTCCCGTGCAATTTCCGTCTGTACACCTCGCATTCATTATGCGGGATGAAATCGAGAGAACTGAGCTGCCTTTAAGATTAGCAAACAGAAGAGAAGGTGGAGGTCTGCCTCACAATGCAGAATTTGCAGCAGATTCTAGGCAATATTCTTGAGACCAGGATGTCCCCTCTGTCTTCTGCAGTCTGTTTGGACACTTGCCCGTGCTAACCCATCCTTCCCAGAGGGATAGGGCGCACATTTAGTGAGCTTTGTGCACTATGTGGCAGGGACTTGCTGAGTGCTTGAATGCATCACCTCATATAATCAGCAGAACAACCCTTGGGGCGAGCACAGTGCATACCACCCATTTTACAGAGAGGCAGGCAAGCCCAAGGGAGTGAATCAATCTGCCCAAGGTCACAGAGCAAGTAAGTGGGAAAACCAGAGTAAAAATTTGAAACCATGGGGCGCCTGGGTGGCTCAGTGGGTTAAGCATCTGCCTTCGACTCAGGTCATGATCCCAGGGTCCTGGGATCAAGTCCCACATTGGGCTCCTTGCTAGGCAAAGGAGCCTGCTTTTCCCTCTTCCTGCTGCTCACCCTGCTGTACTCTCTCGCTCTCTCTCTGACAAATAAATAAATAAATCTTTAAAAACACACACACACACAAGCGCAGGAATCACGCTCCTGTGGGCTCCTTCCTTTCAGAATCATCCTTGCTGATAAATAGAAACTCAAACCCTCTGGACCCTCAGTAACTTGGGACACGCTGGCTACTCCGTGGTGTGCAACGTGAGCACGAGCGGGGGACTTCTCTTCAGAACCGGGCGGGGGCTTCTGCCCTGAAGAGTAGCAGCCTTCCCAGCCACTCCCCGAGGCTGAGACAACCCCCCACCCCCACCCCGGACCTCACTCCCCTTCCGATCCGCCTGCACAACGTGCAGCACATCATCTTGCAACTTCAATAGCAGCAAAAGTCCCTCAAACTCTGCAACGGTGACGGGATGTGTAATCAAGATGATGGACGCCACTTTTCACTGTTGTTAAAACTAAGATTTAGTTATAAAGTAATTAAACGCTCTTGCATGATTCATAACCTGGCTCTGGAGGCATTTATAAAAAGGCTCTGAATCATAGCAGTCTTACGATCCAAAATGCCCAGGGTCTCCTAAGTGTAGCTAATAACAAGTGAAAAAAAAAATAATTTTTCTCTGTTGTGTCCTTATAAGTGAAACTGTTTAAATGGCTGAACATACATATTAAGTAGTACTGATATACTTGTTATATTTAAGTAGAATAGATCTGTATGGTAATGTTTATAAAAACTTTTTTAAAGTACAAGTTGAAACCTAAGTTCATTAATTCATTCACTCAGGCCTTCAATCCTTTAAAAACATGATTGGTATTAAATAAAAACTTGAAAAATTAATTAATTAAATAAAAACATGATTGACTGTCTTTATATAGGGCGATTAGGTACGGTTGAAATGACATTGACTAAAATATTATGTGTGTCCCCAGGAAATTATAATCTAGTGGGGCAAACAAGACAGTCCCACATAAATATATGTGGTAAAGTTTATCAGAGGACTATAAAATGTTATAGAAAACAGAAGAGGCGAGGTCATTTCAGAGTTTCAGGATGGCAAACTCACGTTCTTGGAAGAATGAATGTCACTTTTATCAAGGCCCTACAGGATGGATAGTGTTTCAACAGATGAATCGAGTCAAACAGAAAGGACCCTCTGGGGAAGCATGAAGACCTGAAGAGCCTAGAATGGAGCAGGTGGCTAGAGATTAAGGCTGGAAGAAAAACTAGGCCCCTTCACAAAACTCTAAGAGTATGCATGTTAAGAACACTGACTTTATTCACTGTGCAGTTGGGGCCAGTTAAGATTTTTGAATCAGAGGAATTCCATGGTCAAAGCTAAGTGAAGGGCGATTAGGCAGGCCGTAGTGCACAGGATGGAGAGAGGGGAGGCCAGGAATCAGACAGATTGGTAAAGAAAGCACTGCTGCGGTCCAGGTGAGGGTCAGTGATGGGGGGCTCCAGGGACATCATCAGTGAAACACGCAGGGGTTGATAACTGACCCGCTGTGAGGGAGACAGGTGAGCCTGGAGTTGCAAAGCGACAGATTACGAAATGAGGAGTTGCTTCTCAACATTCAGAAGGGACTTCTGCTTTGGCTACTCTGCCTTTAAAATCTCTAAAGGTGCTGCAGTGGGCTATGCAGTGTAGGTCGGGGTGGAATGGAGGTGGAACAGGAGTGAACTGGGGAGGTGGAACAGGAGTGAATTGGGGAGCCCCTGCATCAGAACAGTCATCAGAGTGGACATGAAGTTGTGGATGATGAAGACAGGCAGGGCAGAGAGGAGGAGGAAGGAACCACATGGAATGCTGTGAGCCATGCTCATCCCACCTGGTGCTCTGCCCAGCCTTGGATGGAACCAGCTCGGGTCTCTTCAAGTCCAAGTCCCTGCTCCAGACCCTGGCCAGCTGTGTGTAAGGACACCTGCAGGTGCTTCTCTCTAGTCCTCGGTCCTCTCTCTAGCAAAGAAGCTGGCTAACTACTTATAATGTGCAGGAGGAAAGGGCTCAGTTTGCCCTTCCGAGTTCCCTCATCCCAGCCAGCCCATTTCTTTTTTTTCTATTAAATTTTTATTGTTATGTTAATCACCATACATTACATCATTAGTTTTTGATGTAGTGTTCCATGATTCATTGTTGCTTAACACCCAGTGCTCCATGCAGAACGTGCCCTCTTTAATACCCATCACCAGGCTAGCCCATCCTCCCACCCCCCTCCCCTCTAGAACCCTCAGTTTGTTTTTCAGATTCCATCGTCTCTCATGGTTCTTCTCCCCCTCTGATTTCCCCCGCTTCGTTCTTCCCCTCCTGCTATCTTTTTCTTCTTTTTTTTTTTTCTTAACATATATTGCATTATTTGTTTCAGAGGTACAGATCTGGGATTCAACAGTCTTGCACAGTTCACAGCGCTCACCATAGCACATACCCTCCCCAGTGTCTATCACCCAGCCACCCCATCCCTCCCACCCCACCCCCCACTCCAGCAACCCTCAGTTTGTTTCCTGAGATTAAGAATTCCTCATATCAGTGAGGTCATATGATACATGTCTTTCTCTGATTGACTTATTTCACTCAGCATAACACTCTCCAGTTCCATCCACGTCGTTGCAAATGGCAAGATCTCATTCCTTCTGATGGCTGCATAATATTCCATTGTATATATATACACCACATCTTCTTTTCCATTCATCTGTTGACGGACATCTTGGCTCTTTCCACAGTTTGGCTATTGTGGACATTACAGCCAGCCCATTTCTATTATCAGCTTGAATATACAAGGGAAAATTCATGAGATTACATGAAACCAATGATCTGCATGAAACCTCACAGTCATTTCCCCCTTTCAGTTTGACTTTTCATAAACCTTAGAAATTGCCCTTTTAAAGCAAGAGCTCCTGGCATTTCTAACGAATGTCAAATATTCTCTTTAGTAATTACCACATTTGTAGGAAAATATTTTCTATAGAGACAGCTTTCTGAAATGTGCTTGGAATTATAATAATGTAGTCATACTTGAGTATGATTTTTTTAATGCATCTATGCATTAAAAATGCAAAGCAATAGGTTTTCTCTAACAATGTATGTAGCATGTAACAGTATGTACTGGCCCTCCCTACCATGACTGGATGGCCAGGGATAGGGTTTGGAAAGGAAAGGAAAGAAAAGGAACTGTCTATAAAAACATGCTCTCAGCTATATGTAGGCAGAGTTGGCCATTGCTAAGAAACCATGACTCAGGACTCCCTAATAAATCAAAGAGGTTTGACATCGCCAAAGTCCTCTGTAAGTCACAGTAGGTGCAGCCAGGAGCTGAGGGTCCCGGGTCCCTGCCCTAGCTCATTCTGGCCTGGCTTCCTCTGCCACCCACCCTCTGGTCTCTTGTTTCTGGTCTCCTAATCTTTTTTTTAAAAGATTTTATTTATTTATTTGACAGAAAGAGACACAGTGAGAGAGGGAACACAAGCAGGGGGAGTGGGAGAAGCAGGCTTCCTGTGGAGCAGGGAGCCCAATGTGGGGCTCAATCCCAGGACCCTGAGATCATGACCTGAGCCGAAGGCAGGCACTTAACCGACTGAGTCACCCAGGCGCCCCTGGTCTCCTAATCCTGATTCTGATTCCTAATTGCTATATTGACTTGACCTCGGAATAAAATCTCCATCTCTGTCTCCTAAGTGGGTATCTTGATTCAGCACCCTGATAGTTCCTTCAATTTGCTACTTTGTTTGGTATTTCTGACCACGACTTGTCCCTGACTCTAACTCCCCCAGTAATGGCTGTTGGCAAAGAAACAGCCCGCAGCATCCCCTCCTAATGCCTATAGAACAGTTCCTCAATACTCCCGGCAAAGTCTTCTCTCATGGTTAAAGTCCAAAGGAAAGAGAATCTAGAAGTGGGGAAGAAAAAAAGCAATTTTTCCTCTTTTCTGGGTAAAAAAGTGACTTCTCTCACATAACAGTGGAGAAGGATTTTAGTGATCATTGAGCACCACCCTATCTGGGGAAATGCATTACATACCAGGGAATGGTTGTTGCTTTACAACCAGGCAGGACTTCCCACAGACAAGGCAGAACTAGGCAAGGTGGTCATAAAGCATTTAGATGAACAAGACATAATTCAGGAATGAGGTGAAGCTCTGCCATCCACTCCACTTAAATGCCTTGTAAAGGGACAATGAAACCAATTAGCAGGAGGACCCCCAAAGGGATGATGTTAGATTCCACCATAGAGAAACAGAAAATTGGGCACCCCTTAACAAACTCAGGTCCTGGTGGAACACTCAATAGCTCTGCTGAAGCAGCTGCATAAACAAGAGAATTGATGATCAAGGTGACAGCCAACTTCTATTCCAATTCAAAGACCAGAGGAGCCCTGACAAGATGAAATACAATCATATTCATTTTCCTAAAATGAAGCTAACTGTCACAGCCTCAAGGTAAGATGGATATTCTCATTTAAAAGTTGGAGTGTGTGTCTCCAGTTGCTTTTTTCGGGCAATGGGAAGAAAAGTAACAAGTGGTTTTGTTAATCACTATGATCTTTTCATGCCCTCTAGAAAATATAAAAGTAGCCATAATTTAAGGCAGAGCAAACAGATGTGGAGCCTGCTCCCAACCCCCCAAACTTGAAACGTAACAATGTATTTGATACTAAAACAAGAAATCAAGAAATCATACTGGACTACTAAAACAAGATCCTACGAGTCAAATTTATGAAATAAATTGTACATAGGGAAGTATTCTCAAAAACTGTAAAATGTTATTCCAATGTTAGCTAACTTTATTCACATAATCCTAGCTATCCATGTTCTTAAAGCAGCAAAAGTCCAGTCTGCTTTTAGATATTCTAGCATTTAGACTTCTCCCTAATTTTGATGGAACTTTCTCTCCAATTAATTTTGTTTAACTCTGATAAGATTGTATATCTAAAAGAGACTGGGATCTATTCTGGGATCAAATTATACCACTTTAAAGCTAAGGATCCTAAGGTCCAGGAAAATTAAATGAACTGTCCAAGGTCAAATAGCAAGTTAGTAGTAAAACTAGAACAAAAACTCTTCTCCTGATGAGTCAAAAGTCTTCTTTCCACATATTCTGTTTTGTTTGTCCTCTATTAGAAAGTCACACTTACAGTACAAATTGCCAAGAAAGGCTTGGCATCCAGAATAAACTGTTTACTAAATATCCCCCATGAGCAAATAAGTCAAAAAAGAAAATAAAAATAGGCAAAAGATTTCAACAGACAAAGCACAGAAGAGGAAATCTAAATTGTCAAAAAATGTATGAAAAGGGGCTCCACCTCAATAGTAATCAGAAAAATGAAAGATAAAGCAAAACACAATTTGACACTCATAAGACAAGCAAATAACTAAAGTCTGGAAATACCAAAGGAGGGCTAGAATGTGGAGAAGTGAGGACTCTACACCTTGTTCATAGGTTCATGGGAGCACTGATTGGTACAAACACATTTGACAGCAATTTGGCAATACCTCCCAGAGCTAAAGACGCCATTCCTTAAGACCCAAGAATTCCACTTCTAGGTATGACCACAAAGAAGTTCCAGACAGGTGCCCAAGGGGACATGGATAAGAATGTTCTTTGCCCTATTTTACTAGAGAAAACATTGGAAACAACTGAAACATAACTTTGATACGTCTGAAAATCAACTGGGAATGGATAAATAAATTCTGGCATGTTCCTACAGTGGCATAAAGAAGAACACTAAAAATGAGTTGACTAGATCTACATGTATCTACATGGCTAGGTCCCAAAAACGTAACAATGAAACACAAAAAAAATAGTGCAAAAACATATAAACTGTACAGTAGGGTATTATTTGGGTAATTTTTTAAATACTCAAAATAATACCATATATATTATTTTAATTTTATACGTATATGGTGGAGATGCAAAAAGGAATGTAGTATTTGCTTTCCAGTGAAGGTATTAAAGCACAGACATAAGTAATACATACCTACTTCTGGATAGTGATTACCTCTGTAGGAAAAGGTGAGAAATCAGACTTCTGGAGGGGTGAACCAGGACTGGTGGGCATTCAACTGTACCTCTCTTTATTTCCTTTAAAAAGGATATGACAAAATATTGTGTTTCTGCATGTTCCCACACTTCTTTGTATGCTTTAAATACTTTACAATCAAATTAATTTAAAAAAGAAATTTTCATTGACTAATACAATATATATAAATACCCAATATGCCACGCAGAGCGTGGATGATTGTGGGGATATCTGTCCTTATATGATTCTTTGCCCATTTCCTATTGGGATCAGCAAATTTGGATTAAATTTAAAGAGAAATCTTTAAGCAGTTTTGCAGATTAACTCAATTAACTTGGCCTCTTAGTGATTTTCTTTTCAGAAGATAATTTTCCTGCACTCTTAGTAGCTGTACCTAAAATTTCCTAGACTCTTATTAGCGGTCCCATAGTGGTCTTTTAATCCTGTCTCAAGATGATAGATGATAGATAAATAGATAGATAAATAGACAGATGATAGATAGATAGATGATAGATAGATAGATGATAGATACATAGATGATAGATATAGATAGATGATAGATGATAGATAGATAGATGGATAATAGATAGAAGGATAGATGATAGAATGAATCACCTCTTCCATAAGGTTCTCCCTGATGTGTGGCTTCCTCTTCTAACAGTCTACAAGCTATTGGACTTTGGGGGAGGGCTTGGCATATGAAAGAGATTGGAGAAAAAAGGTGAGAGGGTCAGGAAATTTTCCATGAGTCTCTATCTGATCAACAGTTGATCCTAGACTTGCCCTCATTTACGATTTCCTATGAAAGCCGCCTCCCCCCGAAATGCTAATTGTCATGCCACAATCAAGTGGACAGGGTGCCAACTTCTGAGGTTCTCTTTTCAAACCTGGAGACTTTGAGTCTCTACACTCAACTGTCCTCTGTCAGACACTGTCTGATTGGAAGAACTGCCACTGCAGGGATTAGAATTGTTCACAAAATTCAGGCAAATTTCCTGGTGCTTGGACTGGAAACGTCTTTGAAAGCTAACCTTTCCTTAAACTGTGGGGGAAACTTCCTGAATAAAGCTCACTTGTTTACAAGCAGGCACTGGACAGGCTGCTCGTGGGAGCTGGGCCTCCAGCAGGAGACAAAAGCAGTGGGCGCGCATCCCCAGTTTGCGCCTGCTGCCCGCCCAGCTCTTCAGCCTCGTTCGGGGCTCCCTACCATCCCCTCCCTCTGCTTCAGCTGTCTTCCGGGTCTCCCAGATAGACAGCCACTTCCCGCTCTCTGCACCCCAGAGCCTCCAGACTGCTACCGCGCTCCACCCTGCTCCCACCCAGATGTCTTCTTAGATCTCAGAGCGTCGCGTCTTGCTGGGCCGCCCCCCTGGGGAGGCCTGTGCCGCCACCTCCAGCCCCTGTCCTCCCCAGCCCCATAGCTGTATGTTCCGCGTCTGCCTTTCGCATAGATGAGAACTCCGCTTTCTTCGGCCCACCACCCCCAGGGCCAAATGTGTTGCCTGACCGCCCCCTGCACATAGCACATGTTCAATTAATATGGGTTGAAGGAAATAATTTACACTGTTGCAAGGCGGGAAGCCTTGGGTACAAATGAGCAGTCGGAGTGGCCAACAGAAATGGGAAAGAGATCATTTTAGTGGGGAAGCTGTGGAAAGGTCTCACTGAACTCTGTCATCTGAAGGTAACTTGCTTTGGGAAGGGGAAGCGGGGGACAGACTAAAAAGCTTCATCTCTGGGAGAATAAGTTAAACGTGTAAGAGGTGCGATACTTATGACGGGATTGGCAAAGTAAGATGAAATCCCCTCCACAATTTCGCTCCCCTTCGGGGGACCAAAGTACTCTAAAATATTAGGTCAAAAAAAAATTGGTCAGAGTCCAACAGACTGCGAGAGCAAGGGCACCAAAAGAACCAAAGATGTGATCGCTGTCCAGAAACCATTATTTGTTTGCTTCCTCCTGCCATTGCTTTATTCGAACCAGTACAGAAGGCCCAGGTTGAATGTAGGCTTTGACAAATAATCTGAGTAGTTAAAAAAAAAAAAAAAAAGATGTGGCAGCCTTAAGAATCTAATTTATGCATCTAAAAAATATTAAAATTCAAATATTTCAAGGTTATAAAATGATCAAAAATTTTTTTTAATTTAAAAAAAAAGGAATAGTATCATTTTCAGCATATGATGCAGCACATGTTATAGTAAAGCATCAAAGCCGCTATTGAGGGCCACAGAACTTCCATCCTATCTTGTCTCTCATTGCGACAATCTTTAGAGGACCGGTTCTCAGTGACACTGGATGTGGATGAAGATTGTGGTTTTGACTGGAAATTTTTCACAAGTTTCTAAACCCTACCGACACAATCCTATTCTGGTTAGAGACGTTCGTTAATATTAACCACAAATGGGGCGCCTGGGTGGCTCAGTCGTTAAGCGTCTGCCTTCGGCTCAGGTCATGGTCCCAGGGTCCTGGGATCGAGCCCCGCATCGGGCTCCCTGCTTGGCGGGAAGCCTGCTTCTCCCTCTCCCACTCCCCCTGCTTGTGTTCCCTCTCTCGCTGTGTCTCTCTCTGTCAAATAAATAAATAAAATCTTTAAAAAAAAAAAAAAATTAACCAACAAATGGTCTCCCTTTCATCCTGCGAGCAAAGACATTATTTGTTGCCCAACAGCCACATACCAAATGGATGAATTTGCCGCGACTCTTAGGAATAGCACTTGGGAGACATTGCCATCACTGAGCACACAGATTGCACTGTCCTTCCTGCCAGACTCTAGCAACACACTCCCCAGGCTCACCATCGGGCACCAGAAGGACAACTGGACCAGCTTCCTCTGGGGGTGAGGACATTTAAAAGTTTTGTCAACTCAGAATACCATCTGTGCACTTACAGTAATTAACTGCATAGCAACACATTATCCTCCTCACTCCTTATCCCTAAGCATCGAAATGTACAGAAAGTTCTGTCGTTTGTTTAATTTTTGTTTACCTTTCTTATTTTATTTATTTTGCTGTTACTTATTTTGCTATTATTTGTTCTGACATTACTTATCTCGTTACTGGGAGGGACCTTATCCGGACTCTTTATTTCGCCAACAAGCAAACTGACCACTTCTGCTCTACTGGGCAGTGGTCTGTTGGATTAGAAGCCAGCCTTCCTGATGTTCTTCATGCTTTTTACCAACACCAGGGCTCATAAGGTAGAAAAAAAATTTTTTTTTAAGTCTCTGGGTTTCTCTGAATTTCTTTTTAATTAAAAAAGAGGATTGGTCTTTGGGCTTTTAATTTATGCATCTTCAGTTTCCACCCCAGATGTCAGCCTTGGAGAAGAAAGCAAAGGAATTTTGCAAATCTGATAAGCTGTAAATTGATCCAGCCAGAGCTTTTTCCAATCCTGGATGCTACCCCTCAATTCCGACTGGGGAAATGATCGTCACTGTGGATCTTGGTTAAATGACCTTAATCTCTCCAGCCTTAGTTTCCTCACCTGTAAAATCAAGATAAGCAGCTTTCTTAAAAGACTTCTGTAAGTAATTTAAAAGAGGACACATTCAAAAGCACAATGCATGACACATAGAAGACACTGGATACTTGACCCGTCATTCCTTTACCTCCCGCTTCTCAAAAGAACCCCTACCTAGGAGTCAAGAAATTCTCAACAAATTTCACAACCCGAATGCAAGTCAAGTGACTGTCTTATACATAGAATCAAGCCAAACTCATTTAGACCCTATGAATTCTCATGCTGTGATCATTTCATCAAGGACTTCCCTTAGAAAAAACTTGTTTCACAAATAATACCAATTACAATGCCTAGAATATCAGATATAGCATATTTTTAAATCCTGGCAGTGTCTTCCAAAATCTACACAGTTCAGAAGCTCTGCTCATATATACTGATTGTAAATCTCTCTTATCACCCCATTACTGCAGGTGATGAGTGAACAATGGGTTAATAAGTAAACCAGGTTATTTGAAGAGTGCTAAAAATTCAATCCCATAATAAATCCTAAAATTGGAATTTTTAATCACTTAGACTTATTTTCTCTACAAGTATTCCAAATAAAAGTTCACATTAGACAACTCAGGCATCAGTTGAAAGACAAAGAAACCAAGGGCCACCTTCTCACCTTAACACAACATTGCTGGTGTCCTGTCTTTCACCAGCTGTGAGCTGATGCTAATGTGCCCCTACCTGCTCCACCTGAATGCAAATTTGCGTGTCACCTTCCCCAATCCTTGACCTACTTGTGCAACCAGATTACCGCCTTAAACTGTTTATCCATGATGTATTTTGCCATGCATTTTTCTCTTAGGCAAAACCCTCTGTGATTTATGGGAAACTGAAATCATGTGTTTCTGGTTAGTGTATACTTTAAAGCACCAAAATGTTATTTTGTAGAGCTATTTCAATGTCCAAAGAGTTCTTCAAAAATGTTTTTCTTAGAAATAGAGGTCAACATTGTGCCCAGGAAAAACAATCCCTAGACCCTAAGGACCAGGTTTGGCTTGAGATCGCGAATCCTTAAATTTGCAGAAGACATTCAATTCAGCCAACTAGATGTCACATCCACCAGAAGAATCCCAAAAATCTGATCAGTACGCCATGTGGGGAAGTCTGCCATTACCTTTGGGGTATGCCACAAAGAGTTTACATTCATTCCTTTGAGGAATACTGGGTTTGGGAAGTCATTTTGCTCACAAGACCAATAATCCAGAGTTTATTTTTCTATTCAAGCACAACATCTTTTGAGCATTGCTAGACAATGTATGAAAAGATGTACTTGAAGAGATGCTCATCCTGCTTTGAAATCTTAAACCTGACTACAAAATGTTTTTACTATACAGAGTTCGGAGGTTCCTATTTGACTCAAAATTTGGGTATTATTCTGAAACCAGGGAAAATCTGAAAACAAGTTATGTCCCTCAGAGCTCTCCAAAAGCATTCACTGTTCCTGCCTGCCCCTTGCTCCCTGTGCCTCTCTGTCTCCTTTAACTCTTTGTCACATACTCTCCCGTCCTGGCCCACCTCCACCAACACACTAACTCCCTTAGTCCAAAGGAAGCCATCGCCATCTTCAGGAGATCATCCTACACCAGGGAATCTAATAGTTGATGAATTGGGGTGCTTGCATTTTAATATACACACTGTGGGTATTGTATACACCATTTGGATAACATACTGGCCTATCACACATTTAGGAATCATTTATTTCTAAATACAGATTCATTTTAAATTCATAACTTGTGGTAGGTTATGAGATGCATCTTAGCATGTTATAGAAGAAGGGTTATCTCTTCTCAAAAACAATTATCTAAAATAAAATTAATACTGAGGCACCTGGGTGGCATAGTCAGTTAAGCGTCTGACTCTTGGTTTCAGCTCAGGTCCTGATCTCAGGGTCGTGTGATTGAGCTCCACGTCAGGCTCTGTGCTCAGCACAGAGTCTACTTGAGATTCTCTCTTCCTTTCCGTCTCCCCCTCCCACTCATGCTCTCTCTCTAAAATAAATAAATAAATAAATCTCTAAAAAAATAAAATTACTACTGTTACTACTGTTGCCTATATATGTAAGCTATTATAAAGTCATGTGATTTTTTCTTTTTTTTACAAAAGCATCAGAATTCATAGAGTATCCATCATGGAAGCAACAGGTAGCAGGCCAAGCAGCCATAAAAAGCAAAGACACAATAAAGTTGCCTTGAATGAGGTAAGGTATGAAAGAGGAAACAAGGAATAGCCCCATCTGAGGATGTTCTACCAGTTCAGAAGTAAAAGAACAGAGAGCCAATAGTTGGCCACATGAGAAGCTAGCAGGGTGTCAAGTTACCATTGAATAACACTTTTAGAACTACACCAAGATACCAAATGCAGCAGGCATTGTCATCAGGGTAGCTCAACTTATTTATCCTGCGTCTTCTCACAGCAACAGCCATATCTAATTTTATACGGTAATAATTTCAGATGGAGAGAGTTGATAAAGGTCACCATGGTGACCACACATCTTTTGTCTCCATGGTGACACTCACAAATGGTAAAGACCCTTAAGTTTAATTTTCTTTAAAGTTCCAAAAGATTTTTTTCTCCTCAGACTAAATAATATAACAAGACTAAAGCAACTTTAGTTGTCTATCATCTATTACTCTTATGAAATCAAAGGGAGAAGAAAGGTAAAAAAAAAAAAAGAATAGGTAAGAATTCTTTAGAACTGATATAATATGGATTTGTTTTTCTTGCCTGGAAAACAAACAAATGGCCTTTGATAAATAATCATAACAGTGTCTGATAATTAAACATCCACTCTTTTCTATCTGTTCTTCTATTCAGTCTACACGATAGACATTTGTCCTGTTTCTTCAGATAAGAAAACTGAGAAGCTGAGGAATTGGTTTTTCCTAAGGTCACAAAGCTGGTAAAGGGTGGGGCTGGGATTTAAAAGGCTGTCTGACTCCAAAACTACCAGGCCTGGGAAGATATTCCATTTATTAAAGGTGTCAGCTGAATAGACACTTATTCAACTTCATAAAAATTGGTCGAGCTTCAGGAAGAAGTCAAGTAAGACATGAATTTCACCCCCCATTGTCCAGACAGGAATTCGAGAAGACTCAGTCAGTCACATAATTACTAGGGAAATGTAAGCAAATGAAAGAAAGTTTAGAGGGGAAAAAAATGGTGAAGAAAGTTTAGAGCTCAGAAGTATGGACAGCAAGCCAAGAAGATAACTAAAAGGTAACATGACAGTAAAGTATAAACAATACAAGTTTAGAATTCTTGGACAGGGCTAAAAGTATCTCTGTCTTTATAGACTAGGTGTATACCAGAGAAGCTGGAAAAAAAGTTTCTTGAAATAAAATCCTATTTTTTACTAACTTCATTTTAAAAGGACAGCTATTTTACTCCAAATTTCCTTTGATGTGCAATGGAAACATTGATGAGCCTTCGTGTTCCCATCAGCAGAGATGAGTCTCAGAACATTCCGGCTCTGCCTTCAAGGGAGAGTGGCCAGATCATCAGAGCCAGACTTCTTCCAGGAAACCCCTTTTTATCTGAGAGTCTCCACTTGACCATCACTTACATCATCTCTGAACACCATTCCAGTCATTCTGTTCCCTTCTGGTCCTTTCTGAGTGCTTGTGCAGAAGGTCCCTCATTGAGTTAAGTGCTTTGTAGCCTTAATAAGGAGGAAGAGGTACCTCTTATTAGATTTTCCACTCAACACTTCCAATCTGGTGAACTATAGTGTGTATTCTACCCTATAAATTCCACAAGGTTCATATTTTATTAAAACATACTCATTTAAAAGGAAGGACACCTGGAGAATACATCCTCATGTTTTTCAAACTTCCACTCTTGAAAACCATTTAGTTCAGTAAACCATTTAATTCAGGGTGAGGCCAAGTGGTACAGGAAAGCACCCACGGGAGAAGTTATGTGAGAGCCTGGGCAGTGAATACACAGGCAATTGAGAGCTTTACAAATCATTTCTCAAGAGGAAGTATATAGCCAAAACTGAAGAAGATCACTTTCCTGCTACACTATCAAAGTTAGTGTGGTGGCATGTGGTGGCATGTTTAGACATTTGAAATATGGTATATCAGGGTACTCCAGAGAACAGAACAAATAGGAAACATAGATATACACTTAAAGATATTCAGAGAGGGAAGGGGATGTAGTTTAAAGAACGGGCTCATACAATTAATTACGTGATTATGGGGCAAGTCTGAAATTTATAGGCAGCCCAGCAGCTGGAAACCTAGGCAAGCATTCATGTTCCATTGTGAGCCAACCTTTGCTCTCCCCCAGGAAACCTCAGTTCTTGTTCTTTTGGCCTTTGACTGATTTGATGAGGCCCACCCATGCTATCAAGGATAATCTCCTTTACTCAAAGCTACTTGATTATAGATGTCAATCACATCGACAAATACCTTCACAACAATATCTGGACTAGTTTTTGACCAACCACCTGGGCACCAAAGTTCAGCCAAGTTGACATAGAATTAATCATTATACAAGGAAAGAATCATTTTCTTTAAAAGGGAAGTGACCTAAGAAGGTAGGAAGATCTCATGGGTGGGGGTGTTCCTGGGAACAGGAACAGAAGCAAAAGCAGGTGAAGAGGGAAGGGAAGACACACTTCACACTAAGTAAGTGCATGTGCTTCCTTCATAAAGAAAACAAAGGAACAAAGTCAACGGTCAAAAGATTTCTTAGGATCTAGAAGATCAACAAGGTGTGTTTCATGCATTTAATGGATATTTATTTCAAATGGCCAAGCAAAGCATATGAAAGTAAAACACTGATTAACTTTCTGTTTTCCATTGCCTATTTCACTTTCAGGCAAAAAGATGACCTTTAAGCCAAACAGCTTTGTATTTTCCTTGACAATTTTTGGCCTCTAATTTCTCAGTCTCTGTAATTTCTATCTCAGGGGACAAACCAGAGAGCCCCAGAGGAGCTGTTTTGTGTAAAAAAGTCAAGGCTGAGTTGTAGGGTCACTCAGAGAATGGGTAGGTGGTGGGCAGAACCATAAAGAGGCATGAAATGCATTCATTCTTTAAAAACCATTCTGTGGGAAATTTCATTCAGTTCAGGCAGGTTTAAATACAAGCTACTGAAATACATATATATTAACAAGAATAGCTGCATTACAGTAAGAATGCCTTTATTATCCCAAATTAGCTGCGAAAATCCCTTTAGAGACTTGACAGGAGGTAAAAAAGAGATTTCTCGCAGCATCACAGAAAAGAAAAACCCCAGGATAAGAATATTCGTACAATACAATTTTGTTTCATAACACATTCACACAGATTTTTAATACCCAGCAATTACAGCAAAGGAAAAGAATGAAAATTGCTGCAGGAAGTGAGAATGAAAGACTGAAGAGAATTCACGCAAACATTTAAGAAACAAAAAATAAAGAATCCTACTTAAAATCTCTTAGGAATTCCCAGACTTTCAAGAGGTCGGCATGAGGTGGTGTCAGCAGGATGAAATTTATTTCAAGGTATGCTTAATCCTGCCTGAGTTAGCCCTGCTTTGGAGCATATCTTTTTGCCTTTGACTTACCAGTCAACACACTTTCATATAGGCATACCTAAGAGGTACTGCAGAATGGGTTCCAGACCACCACAACAAAGCAAATATCACAATGGAGTCAGATGAACTTTTTGGTTTCCCAGTGCATATCAAAGTTACATTTACACTATAGTGCCCATTAAGTGTGTGATAGCATTATGCCTAAAAACACAATATCCGTACCTTAATTAAAAATACTGTATTGCTAAAAAATGTTAATCATCATCTGACTTTCAGCAAGTTGAAATCACTGATCACAGATCACCGTAACAAATAGTATTGTGAGAATTACCAAAATACGACACAGAGACACAAAGTGCGCAAATGCTGTTGGAAAAATGGTGCAGACAGATTTGTTCAATGCAGGGTTGCCACAAACCATCAATTTGTAAAAAATGCAATATCTGCAAAGCACAATAAAGCAAAGCACAATAAAATGAGGTATGTCGGTAATCCAAACTGTATGTGCAAAGCAATGTGTAGCTACTGAGTGGGGCACTGGGATGAACCTAAAATGGTCCCTGCCTTCAAATATCTTAGAATCTAGTAAAGATTCATTTTTTTTCTGAGCAGTCTTGTAGCTTTTATGGAGTTTTCTATTTCTCCCAGAAAACTGAATGATTTAAAAACAAAAAAAAAGGCAGAAATTATATCTATACAACTAGACCCCACTTATCCTACAGCATCATAAAGATCAACCCCACACTTAGGATGATCCAGTCCTGCCTTAACATGAGCCCATTAAGGTCAAATATGTAGAAAATACTATGCCAGCCTATGGAGGATTACATAGAAAGAAAGTCGAACCCACCTGTTGACCTCAGACAGCTTGCATTCTAGTGGAGGATACAGACATGCACATAAACAGTGGTGAATGGCATGAAAAGATAAACAAAGTAAAACAGGAACTCAAAAGAGAAAGATTAACACCAACTTGGCAGTTGGGGAAATTCTCATGGAAAATACGGGTAGGTTATTAACATTGATTGAGATTCTACTATCTATGCAGACATTATGCTGGCTGGTATTTATGTTAGGACTTAAAAGAGGAACTGAATTTCAGAAAGCAAAAGAGGGTGTTCCAGGCAAAAGAACAAATCTTTGCAACCTTTGTTTAAAGCTTGCAAACATAGGGGGCGGAGCAAGTTGGCAGAGGAGTAGGAGACCTGGATTTCGTCTGGTCTCAGGAATTCAGGTGGATAGGGATCAAGCCATTCTGAACACCTACGAACTCAACAGGAGATCGAAGAAAAGAATAGCAACAACTCTCTGAACAGAAAAGCAATCACTTTCTGGAAGGCAGGACATGTGGAGAAGTGAATCCGAGGTGATATTCGGGAGGATAGATGGCGGGGGAGGAGCCTCCGTCAGCCGCTTCCGGCAAGTGACAGAGCAGCGGAGCACAAAATCGGAACTTTTAGAAGTCGGCTCCGCTGAGGGACGTCGCTCCAGTGGCTAAGCGAGGGGTGGAACCCTCGCTGGGACAGTGTGGTCTCAGGACCCTCAGGGTCACAGAAAGACCGGGGGTGCCTGAGTGTGGCAGAGCTCCCAGGTATCGGAGCGGGGAAGCCGGCTGCAGAGAAGGAGCCGAGGTGTGGGCTCTCAGCTCAGGGTTGCCATAAACCGTGATCCGCGGCACAGTCGGGCCACTGCTCCTCCAGCAGGGACCCAACAAGCGGCAGATCCGGTGAGACTCCCCTTCCTTCCCTGGGAGGAGAGGCATGGGAGCGCACCACAGGGATCTGCTGGGTTTGGAAACTCCACACTGGGTCGGGTGCCAGAGATAGAAACACGCGGTCACAGGCCAGGTGAGCACGGAGTGCGGCTGGAGACTGGGGAGACAGGAGTGACTGACTGCTTTTCTCTGGGGGCTCACTGAGGAGCGGGGCCCCGAGTTCTCGGCTCCTCCAGGGTGGAGATTGGGAGGCCCCATTTTCACTCTCGGCCTCCAAAGCTCCAAAGCTGTACAGAAAGCTTGCAGGGAACAAAAGCTCCCGAGAGCAAACCCGACCAGATTACTTAGCCCCGACCAGCAAGGCCGGGGCAATTCTGCCTCCTGCAAAGACATTTGGGAACCACAGCAACAGGCCCCTCCGCCAGATGATCAGGGAGAACAGCCAGCCAAGACCAAGTTACCGATCAATGAGAATGGCAGAACTCCAGCACTAGGGGAATACTGCACATAGAATCCATGGCTTATTTACCATGATTCTTTAGTCTTGCAAAGTTAATTTTTTCTTTTAACTGTCTTTTTTTTTTTAATTTTTCTTTCCCCCTTTTTCAACAAACATCTTATCAATCCCTTTTTTAAAAAACATTTTTATTTTTCATTTTTAGAGTCATATTCTATCTCTTCATAGTAGTTAACCTTATTTTTGGCATATATATATAAGTTGTTCTCTCTTTAAAATTTTTGAGATACAGTTTCTTCTAACAGATAAAAATATACCCTAAATCTCTAGGGTATGGCTTTGTTCTAGTCTCCTGCCTGATCACATTTTCTCTCTTTTTTTTTTCTTTTTTTTTAAATCCTCTTCTTTCTTTTTTCAAACAACTTCTTATCAATTCCTTTTATAAAATTTTTTATAATTTTCATCTTTATAGTCATATTCCATCCCTTCGTCATATCAACCCTTATTTTTGTACATATATAAGTTTTTCTTTCTTTAAAATTTTGGGAGGCACTTTCTTCTAACAGACCAAAATACACCCAAAATCTAGTGTGTGGCACTGATCTATGCACCAGCCTATTCATATTTGATCATATTCTGGTTTTTTTTGTTTTGTTCATTTTTGTTTGTTTTTATCTTTTTCTTTTTCTTTTTTTTTTCTTTTCCTTTTTTCTTTCCTTCCCTTTCTTTTCCCCCAGCTTCAGGTCTTTTCTGATTTGTTTAGAGTATATTTTCTGGGGATGTTCTTACCCTGTTAGTATTTTGTTCTCTCATTAATCTATTCTCCTCTGGACAAAATGACAAGATGGAAAAAATCCCCTCAACAAACAGAACAAGAGGTAATACCGACTGCCAGGGACCTACTCAATATGGACATTAGTACAATGTCAGATCTAGAGTTCAGAATCATGACGTTAAAGATACTAGCTGGGCTTGAAAAAAGCATGGAAGTTATTAGAGAAACCCTTTCTGGAGAAGTAAAAGAACTAAAATCTAACCAAGTCGAAATCAAAAAGGTTATTAATGAGGTGCAATCAAAAATGGGGGTGCTAACTGCTAGGATAAATGAGGCAGAAGAGAGAATCAGTGATATAGAAGACCAAATGATGGAAAATAAAGAAGCTGAGAAAAAGAGAGATAAACAACTACTGGATCACGAGGGCAGAATTCGAGAGATGAGCAATACCATAAGACGAAACAACATTAGAATAATTGGGATCCCAGAAGAAGAAGAAAGAGAGAGAGGGGCAGAAGGTATAATGGAGCAAATTATAGCAGAGAACTTCCCTAATTAGGGGAAGGAAACAGTCATCAAAATCCAGGAGGCACAGAGAACCCCTCTCAAAATCAATAAAAATAGGTAAATACCTTGGCATCTAATAGTAAAACTTACAAGTCTCAGAGACAAAGAGAAAATCCTGAAAGCAGCTCGGGAGAAGAGATATGTAACCTACAATGGTAGAAACATTACACTGGCAACAGACCTATCCACAGAGACCTGGCAGGCCAGAAAGGACTGGCAGGATATATTCAGAGCACTAAATGAGAAAAATATGCAGCCAAGAATACTATATCTAGCTAGGCTGTCATTGAAAATAGAAGGAGAGATAAAAAGCTTCCAGGACAAACAAAAACTAAAGGAATTTGTAAACACAAAACCAGCCCTACAGGAAATCTTGAAAGGGGTCCTCTAAGCAAAGAGAGAGCCTAAAAGCAACATAGACCAGAAAGGAACACAGACAATATACGGTAACAGTCACCTTACAGGCAATACAATGGCACTAAATTCCTATCTTTCAATAGTTACCCTGAATGTAAATGGGCTAAATGCCCCAATCAAAAGACACAGGCTATCAGATTGGATAAAAAAACAAGACCCATCAATATGCTGTCTGTAAGAGACTCATTTTAGAACCAAAGACACCCCCAGATTGAAAGTGAGGGGGTGGAAAACCATTTACCATGCTAATGGACACCAAAAGAAAGCTGGGGTGGCAATCTTTATATCAGACAAATTAGATTTTAAACCAAAGACTGTAATAAGAGATGAGAAAGGACACTATATCCTACTTAAAGGGTCTATCCAACAAGAAAATCTAACAATTGTAAATATCTATGCCCCTAACATGGGAGCAGCCAATTATATAAGGCAATTAATAACAAAAGCAAAGAAACACATTGACAACAATACAATAATAGTGGGGCACTTTAACACCCCCCTCACTGAAATGGACAGATCATCTAAGCAAAAGATCAATAAGGAAATAAAGACTTTAAATGACACACTGGACCAAATGGACTTCACAGATATATTCAGAACATTCCATCCCAAAGCAATGGAATACACATTCTTCTCTAGTGCCCATGGAACATTCTCCAGAATAGATCACATCCTAGGTCACAAATCAGGTCTCAACCAGTACCAAAAGACTGGGATCATTCCCTGCCTATTTTCAGACCACACTGCTTTGAAACTAGAACTCAATCACAATAGGAAAGTTGGAAAGAACTCAAATACATGGAGGCTACAGAGCATCCTACTAAAGAATGAATGGGTCAACCAGGAAATTAAAGAAGAATTTAAAAAATTCATGGAAACCAATGAAAATGAAAACACAACTATTCAAAATCTTTGGGATGCAGCAAAGGCAGTCCTAAGAGGAAAGTATATAGCAGTACAAGGCTTTCTTAAGAAACAAGAAAGGGGGCGCCTGGGTGGCTCAGTTGGTTGGGCGACTGCCTTCGGCTCAGGTCATGATCCTGGAGTCCCGGGATCGAGTCCCGCATCGGGCTCCCTGCTCGGCAGGGAGTCTGCTTCTCCCTTTGACCCTCCTCCCTCTCATGCTCTCTGTCTCTCATTCTCTCTCTCTCTCAAATAAATAAATAAAATCTTTAAAAAAAAAAAAAAGAAACAAGAAAGGTAACAAATACACAACCTAACCCTACACCTAAAGAAGCTAGAGAAAAAACAGCAAATAAAGCCTAAACCCAGCAGAAGAGAAATAATAAAGATCAGAGCAGAAATCAATGAAATAGAAACCAAAAGAACAGTAGAACAGATCAACGAAACTAGGAGCTGGTTCTTTCAAAGAATTAACAAGATTGATAAACCCCTGGCCAGACTTATCAAAAAGAAAAGAGAAATGACCCAAATCAACAAAATCATGAATGAAAGAGGAGAGATCACAACCAACACCAAAGAAATACAAACAATTATAAGAACATATTATGAGCAACTCTATGCCAGCAAATTAGATAACCTGGAAGAAATGGATGCATTCCTAGAGATGTATCAACTACCAAAACAGAACCAGGAAGAAATAGAAAACCTGAACAGACCTATAACCACTAAGGAAATTGAAGCAGTCATCAAAAATCTCCCAAAAAACAAAAGCCCAGGGCCAGATGGCTTCCCAGGGGAATTCTACCAAACATTTCAAGAAGAATTAATACCTATTCTTCTGAAACTGTTCCAAAAAATAGAAATGGAAGGAAAACTTCCAAACTCGTTTTATGAGGTCACCATTACCTTGATCCCCAAACCAGACAAAGACCCCATCAAAAAGGAGATTACAGACCAATATCCCTGATGAACATGGATGCAAAAATTCTCACCAAAATACTAGCCAATAGGATCCAACAGTACATTAAAAGGATTATTCACCACAATCAAGTGGGATTTAACCCTGGGCTGCAAGGTTGGTTCAACATTCACAAATCAATCAACGTGATACAATACATTAACAAAAGAAAGAACAAGAATCATATGATCCTCTCAATAGATGCAGAAAAAGCATTTGACAAAGTATAGCATCCTTTCTTGATCAAAACTCTTCAGAGTATAGGGATAGAGGGGACATACCTCAGTATCATAAAAGCTATCTATGGAAAACCTACAGCGAATATCATTCTCAATGGGGAAAAACTGAGAGCTTTCCCCCTAAGGTCAGGAACGCAGCAAGGATGTCCACTATCACCACTGCTATTCAACATAGTATTAGAAGTCCTAGCCACAGCAATCAGACAACAAAAAGAAATCAAAGGCATCCAAATTGGCAAAGAAGAAGTCAAACTCTCACTCTTTGCAAATAAGATACTTCATGTGGAAAACCCAAAAGACTCCACCCCAAAACCACTAGAACTCATACAGGAATTCAGTAAAGTGGGAGGATATAAAATCAATGCACAGAAATCAGTGGCATTCTTATACACCAACAACAAGACAGAAGAAAGAGAAATTAAGGAGTCAATCCCATTTACAACTGCACCCCAAACCATAAGATACCTAGGAATAAATCTAACCAAAGAGGTGAAGGATCCATACTCAGAAAACTATAAAATACTCATGAAAGAAATTGAGGAAGACACAAGAAATGGAAAAATGTTCCATGCTCATGGATTGGAAGAACAAATATTGTGAAGATGTCAGTGCTACCTAGAGCAATCTACACATTCAATGCAATCCCCATCAAAATACCATCCACTTTTTTCAAAGAAATGGAACAAATAATCCTAAAATTTGTATGGAACCAGAAAAGACCCCGCATAGCCAGAGGAATGTTGAAAAAGAAAAGCAAAGCTGGCAGCATCACAATTCCAGACTCCAAGCTCTATTACAAAGCTGTCATCATCAAGACAGTATGGTACTGGCACAAAAACAGACACATAGATCAATGGAACAGAATAGAGAGCCCAGAAATGGACCCTCAACTCTATGGTTAACTAATCTTTGACAAAGCAGGAAAGAATATCCAATGGAAAAAAGACAGTCTCTTCAACAAATGGTGTTGGGAAAACTGGACAGCCACATGCAGAAGAATGAAACTGGACCATTTCCTTACACCACACACAAAAATAGACTCCAAATGGTTGAAAGACCTCAATGTGAGACAGGAGTCCATCAAAGTCCTAAAGGAGAACACAGGCAGCAACCTCTTCAACCTCAGCTGCAGCAACTTCTTCCTAGAAACATCACCAAAGGCAAGGGAAGCAAGGGCAAAAATGAACTATTGGGACTTCATCAAGATAAAAAGCTTTTGTACAGCAAAGGAAGCAGACAACAAAACCAAAAGATAACACCCAAAAGAATGGGAGAAGATATTTGCAAATGACATATCAGATAAAGGGCTAGTATCCAAAATCTATAAAGAACTTATCAAACTCAACACCCAAAGAACAAAGAATCCAATCAAGAAACTGACAGAAGACATGAACAGACATTTTTCCAAAGAAAACATCTAAATGGCCAACAGACACATGAAAAAGTGCTCAACATTGCTCAGCATCAGGGAAATCCAAATCAAAACCTCAATGAGATACCACCTCACACCAATCAGAATGGCTAAAATTAACAAGTCAGGAAATGACAGATGTTGGCAGGGATGCAGAGAAAGGGGAACCCTCCTGCACTGTTGGTGGGAATGCAAGCTGGTGCAGCCACTCTGGAAAACAGTATGGAGGCTCCTCAAAAAGTTGAAAATAGAGCTACCATACAATCCAGCAATTGCACTACTGGGTATTTACCCCAAAGATACAAATGTAGGGATCCAAAGGGGTACATGCACCCCAATGTTTATAGCAGCAATGTCCACAATAGCCAAACTGTGGAAAGAGCCAAGATGTCTGTCGACAGATGAATGGATAAAGAAGATGTGGTATATATATACAATGGAATATTATGCAGCCATCAAAAGGAATGAGATCTTGCCATTTGCAATGATGTAGATGGAACTGGAGGGTGTTATGCTGAGAGAAATAAGTCAATCAGAGAAAGACATGTATCATATGACCTCACTGATATGAGGAATTCTTAATCTCAGGAAACAAACTGAGGGTTGCTGGAGTGGGGTGTGGGGTGGGAGGGATGGGGTGGCTGGGTGATAGACACTGGGGAGGGTATGTGCTATGGTGAGCACTATGAATTGTGCAAGACTGTTGAATCCCAGATCTGTACCTCTGAAACAAATAATTCAATATATGTTAAGAAAAAAAAAGAAGAAGATAGCAGGAGGGGAAGAACGAAGCGGGGGAAATCGGAGGGGGAGACAAACCATGAGAGATGATGGACTCTGAAAAACAAACTGAGGGTTCTAGAGGGGAGGAGGGTGGGAGGATGGGTTAGCCTGGTGATGGGTGTTAAAGAGGGCACGTTCTGCATGGAGCACTGGGTGTTATGCACAAACAATGAATCATGGAACACTACATCAAAAACTAATGATGTAATGTATGGTGATTAACATAATAATAAAAATTTTTAAAAAAAGAAGTGCTAAGTGTATTTGTATGAAAGAAACAGAATAAAAATCAAACATGCATCTTTAAAGGTTGCAAACAGAGACAAAGTGAGGCGGCAAGATGCCCGTGAGAAGACTAGGTTCTCAAACCAAACAGATTCAAATGGCAGCTCTGCCACTTGTTAATCATAGGAAGTTCATCTTATAGCCTCTTTGAGCATCCGTTTCTTCATTTGTAAATTATAGATGATAATACCTGTCAAATGGGAATGATTGAATGAGATGTTTGCATACTGCCTGACACCTAGTAAATGCTATGTTTGTTTAAAAAAAAATTTTAAACCAATAACTAAACCATCTAACAGATTTACAATTAGCCAAATTAAACTCCTCTAACTTAATTTCATTTTCTCCTGTTCAGTATTCAATGGACCTATTTATTCCCTATCTGCAATACTCAGATCAAGTGCCCATGGACATTATTACGGTTCACACAGCCATTTTTCTCATCATCCCACTGTGAGGCTAGAGTACTAATGTCACAATGTATGCACTAAATGCTTGGTAATATTTGCTGGATATTACCACTGTCTGCTGGGCAATTAGAAGAGAAGCAGAGAAAGGTCTTTAAGAGCTGGTAGGCACTTTGCTTTCCTTGGAAGTAAAAATCTGTATATGGAAATTCCTGAAATGCTAGACCGAAATTTATGCGAGGTGTTAACAAGGTCTCTGAAAGCTTAGAGATACCTCCTAGGCTAATGTCCAAACTTACACTCAGGAAGACTCTGTCCCATAAGGAGAAGGAGCTATGGTTAAGCAGGTGTAAATCACCAATATAACTGCTGGAGTAATAAGTGCTATAAGCATGGACTGGTGGTTTAACAAATTCCCTCATTTTACACATGATTTTTGCAGTGTTTGCCCCAAATCCCGGATGAAAAAATATGTACTTTACTAAATAATCTATTTACATTTGAATAAAGGTAAATCTCAAATATACTTTAAAATAATAAAAAGACATGAGGCCTAATGACTTGAAGAATACCTACTAGCCTAAAGCCACTTTTAAAAATGTAAACATTTTTTAAACATTCTGTTGATTAAAAAAGAACAACAAAAACTCCTATCCATTCCAAAGGTGGCCATAGCTACCTTCTCTCTGAAACTCCATTAACAGGCTCTGCCCATTTGAACCATGTCTCTTCTCATATCTAGCAGAAACCATTTTCCTATACATATAATGATAGACAGATACATAGAAACATAGATAGATATTATATAAACTATGGTTTTCCTATATAAGTTTACACTGATTTTTCTCCAACTATACCAAGTGAGAGGTGTTACCAGAATGAAAAATATTTGCATGAAAGCAGTTGGTAAGTATTGGACAAGACCATCTTCAGCACATTCAGAGGCCATGGGCAGTTTAAGGAAAGATTAAGGACTTCCTCAAAAATACAATAGGTTGCATCGTCCTCCTAAGATCTCACTCATTAAATGATAGAAGAAAAAAAAACCTGAAGGGATTTCAGCCAACAGTGATGTAGAAAAGAAGAGGGAGAAGAAAGTTCATGGAATTCATCGGAGTGAGAAGCTGTGGAGAAGATGGAACTGATGGAGCAGGACAGGAAGAGTGACAAATCAAAGCAACCATATGAAGCAATCAAGCTCAGGAGGGCAGTCTTCCAGGTAGAACCCCAGAGGCCCAGTACCTAGAAATATCAGGACCATTAAGGACAGCACCTGAGAGACAGTGAAACCAAACCAGGAAAGCAAAGGGGGAGAGGAGGGAGCCCTGGGGAGGCAAGTGAGTAAATAATTGAAAGTTATTATAAGAAGGAGTCAATTTCATATACTCTAATTTTCAACCAGGGAAATACCTCCAGGCAAAAAAAATCTAGAACTTCATCCCACTACAGAAGAAAGAACTATGGATTGTAGTATATAGAAGTCTCCCAGTAAAAATATTCCATGACCACCAACCACCCTAAAGCAAACACCACCAATTCACAAACGCCCTTTCATATATATAGCACTTGGCATCAGGCTTTTACTGCTTCACCTTAAAATTAAAAGGTCAGCCAAGGATCACAAACATATAAGCCTCCATTGGGGGGGGGGGGAAGACCAGGTTAAATAAATTAAAAAACAAAAATACAGTGAAATATTCAGGAATAATTTGAATATTCCCATTTGTGTACTCGTTAGAGAGGTTTTGTATTCATAAAACAAAAACAGAATACTATGAACAGAAACACCAGAGAAAAATGAAATTTTTCAAGATTAAAAAACATGATGTTAATAGAAATAGTGGAAGGTAAATTGGGAAAGCCTCCTAAAAATAACTAAAAGAGAGACAAAGGTGAGATAACAGATAATAGATGTATAGAATTAGTCCAAAAGGTCCAAGATCCACTTAACAGTAGTTCAAAAAGAGGGAAAAACAGAGAGGAAGAAATTATCAAAAAATGTATTCAAAAAAATTTTCTAAAGATTGAAAGATAGCAATCTCCATGTTTAAAATGCTCCCACATGCCTAGAGTAATAAGTAAGAAAGAATCCACACTTTTGCCACACCTACATGCAACATTGTGAAATTCAGAATACCAAGAATGAAGAGCAAACTGCCTACAGGGAGAAAAATCAGGCTCAGTATGAAATAAAAGGCATCAGGCTGCTTTCTAATCAATAACAGTGAATGCCAACAACAATGCACAATACTCTCAAAACTCTGAGAGAAAATTATTTTCAGCCTAGAATTTATTCATAACTACAAATCAAAAGTGAGAGTAAAATGTAGACATCTTTAGAAATGGGAGGACTCAGCAATTTCTTCCCACACTCACTACATCTAAAAGTTATTTGAGAAGGCACTAGAGCATGCAAAGGATAAACCAAGATGAATCAAATCTCAGGATCTAGGAAGCAGTGAAACCAAACCAGGGAAGCAATAAAGAAAAGTTCCAGCATCACACAGCCAGGCAGCAGGCCTGGAGCTAATTAAGTCCAGATTGGAAAAGGAGGAGGCAGGATGGCAGGACCCTTCATTCGGGATTAGGGGAGGCCTCTGGGGAAAATCAGATTGAATAGATAATTAGATAGACCGAGCAATGTTGGTTAAAACTGAAAATGTGATAAAGGCAAAAGAACAAGACAAAAGTAAAAGCAACTAGAAACTCCAGGAAAAACAAAAGGATATACAAGAAATAAAATATACAGTTTTATTTGGTTCTGCAAGAGTCACAATAATGCACTGTATGTTAATTTTCAACTTAGATACTATTATTTATGGTTATTAATCTTGACACTTTAAAAGTAAGAAGAAATAGGGGCGCCTGGGTGGCTCAGTCGGTTAAGCATCACACTCTTGATTTTGGCTCAGGTCATGATCTTGGGGCCATGGGATCAAGCCCCTTGTCAGTCTCCACACTCAGTGAAGAGTCTGCTTGAGATTCTCTCTGTCTGCCCCTCCCCCCACTACTCACCCACACTTTCTCTCTAGAATAAATAAATAAATCTTTTTTAAAAATTAAAATGAATTAAAAATAAAAGTAATAAGAAATGATAGTAGAGGCAAAGAGAAATAAGGGAGCTGAAGAATAAGATGGGGTGCAAACTGGGTGGGATGCACAACCTATGCAGTCACACACAGCCCATGCCTAGAATGGCCCCATGCAGGATTTAATGATCTTGTGTCATCATCTTGTTACTCAGGATAATTTTTAAACAAGGGCCCAGCATTTTTATATCCCACTGGGCCCTAAAATTACAAAACCGGTCCTGAAACTGAATGCAACAAGAAACAAAGGTCTGCTTATGCTTCTTAAAGTTACAGAGTAATCCAATAATGAAAGTACACAAAACGTAGTATGACTATATTGAGGTACTGGGATAGAGGATGAGAAGGATGTGGATATTAACTGAATCCTCATCTATCCCATCAGAATAAAGAAATAACAGCATAAACACCATATTTAGAGACTAACAATGACTAATATAAGAAAAAACTAAAAGAGATAAAAGTAGTTGCCCCTGAGAAAATGTACTAGGGATGAGAAAGGATGGCCTAGGGACAACTGCTTCTTGTTATAGGCCCTAATATGTTTTGTTTAATTTTTTTAACCTTGTATGTATATATTAGTTTAATTTTTAAATTAACTTCTAAAGGATAATTTTAAAATCATAATATAGAAAATAGACATTTTAAAACATATCCTAAAAAATAATTCCATAAAGCACCTTATCATATACATAAACTTTCTAATTTATTTAATACAAATGTTATATGATTTATATCTTAAAACAGAAAGTGGCAAGCTCAGAACATGTATGACATAGTTTCTGCCCTCTTGACATTCACTTATGTTATAAATCACATTCTCTCCGCCAAGGTCAAGGCTATATGGAGAAAGAAGAAATTATCAAAGCTGAGTAACTTACAGTGGTCATGATTGTTTTAAAGGGCTATTTGTCCCTTTTTTTTTTTTTTTACTACAACATTGTTTTCAAAAGCTGAACACTTGCAAATAGCGATACAGTTTTTAGTGACTGGTCCCTATTTTGGTTAAGGACAAAAGAAGTAGAGTTCTTATCCTCTGAAAAAATGACTACTCACTTATTAGTGTTCTAAATAAAAAAGGGGGGCTGTGGGAGGTTTGAGGAGACCAATAAGTACTCTGACCCATTAGCTACTTTCCATGGACTTTTCCCACTACGTGATGCAAACACAGGAGTACTTTATTTTCAGCAAGACTGGATAAATGATCTTCAGCAAGTGGGGTCAAACTACTAGTTTACTGATATAGACATAAAATAAGAAAGCAAAGTGTTTGGAAGAAAAGGACCCTGGTAATGCTACTAAACATACCATGTCATGAACAGAAAGACTGTAGTGATTACTGCACAATCATCAAGTCCTGAATGCTTTTGCCTTAGAAAAAAAGAGTAATTGCAGCAATATCTACAACCCTGCTTCCTGATAAATTAATTATGTAACCTAACAAAGTCTTAAAGGGTCTACAAGCTCCATCAAATTTCTCTGCCTGGCACAGGTTTAAAAAAAAAAAAAAAGAACAAGGAAATCCTAGTCTGAAAGCCATAGCCCATTAGGTGCATAAACCAAAACTTGGCATTTTTCAGGTCTTGCTTAGTTACAGTATTTTCACTAATTGTCTTAATGCCAAGATGATCAAACTCCCTCGATGTGAAAGAGTTATCATTACCAATCACATGATAATCTTTCAATGTTATTTTTAATAGTTGATCTCATATTCAACTCATGAGAGAGCGGTAGAAATTTGTTAAGGTCTACAATTGGGCTCTCTACTTAATGGGCAGAGGGGAGTGAAGAGGTAAAAGTACTATAGCAAATGCTAGCCAGACTCAGGTGGCCCTTGAAGTTTTGAATTTTTGAGAATGTAGTTTTGAGGAAGAGAAAAGCACATGGGAAGATTGTCTGGTAATTCGTAGAGAAGTCATTCTTGATCCACCAAAATGACAGTGCTTCCTGGGGGGAAACCAAAAGGCCTGTCCACTCAAGCAGCAGGTTAGAAGAGATGAACCTTCTAAGTGACCCCATGCAGCCTAACAATGGCTGCCCACAGCACGAGGAGGAAGGTAACAAGCCTTGTGGTAGAAACAATATGGTGGAAAGCAAGTGGGCGGGGAGGAGGAATATTTAGGCACTCACTTATCACCTGGAATCCAAAGAAGATGCGTTACTGGTTAGGTAAGAGGAGGGGGCCACCAAAGCAAAAGCTGTAGAAAGAACCCAAATCAGGGAAGGCATGGCAGGACAAAGTGGCGACACAGGGCTGGCCTGCAAAGGCAGCAGGGCAGGGTGGACTTTCTTCTTGCCCCCCCCCAAAAATTGTGGCAATATTAGTAACCTGGTTTTCTTTTAACTTTTCATTGTGAAATCATTTCATAAGAGTTGCAAAAACAGTACAAAGAACTCTCATACACCTTCTATTCACATTCACAATTTTAACACTGCCGCATTTGCTTTATCATTCCCTTTCTATATATAACACATTTTATGTACTTTATGTAGAGTATATGCAATATAACAAATAAAATTAGATTTTTTTTTCTGAACTTCTTGAGAGTTAGCTGACGATCTCCTGCCTTTTCATACCAAAATCCCTCAGCATGCATCTTCCAAAGATAAGAACGTTCTCTTCTGTTACAATAAATGATTAAAAATTCAGAAAAATCAACTTTAACTTGATAGGGTTCTCTAATCTACAGGCCGTATTCAGATTTCACCAGTTGTCCCTATAATGCCTTCCCATCAGTCTTTCCCCTGATCCAGAACTCAGTCCAGGATCCTGTGTTGCATTAAGTTGTCATGTCTCTTTAATCTCCTTTAATCTGGAGCACTTCCTCCACCTTTCTGTTTCCCATGTCATTGGCACTTTTGAAGATTTCAGGCCAGTTGTCTCCCAATTTGAATTAGATTCAGGTTATGCATTTTGGGCAGAAATTCTTTAAGTGCCTCAAACCAGAGCTATGTGTTAGTTTCTCCCACGATCGATGATGTAAACTTTGACTGCTGGGTTGGTTGATATGGGGTCCTCCAGGTGTCTTCACTATAAAGTTACCATTTTACCTCTGTGGTTCATAAGTGGTATATGGGAAAGACTTTGGGACCATGTGACTATCCTATTCCTCTCTAACCCCTCATCCAATAGTTTCAGCATCCACTGATTATTCTGAATCAATCTTTACTCTGATGATTACAAAATGGTGATTTTCTAAATCTATTCTTTCTACATTTGCCAAGTGGCATTCCACTTTAAAAGAGCTCTCCTTTTATTCTCCATTTATCTACTATCACTACGGACTTGGGGGATTCTTATACAATTCAATGAATTACAACCCATTACTGTCATCATTCATTTTGATGCTTAGATTGTCTCTCATTTGGCCAGTGAGAGTCTCTTAAGCCTCCCTGTGTCCTTTTGAGACTTCCCTACCTTTCTGTGAGCACTTCCTTACTTTCTGACATAATGAGATGCCCCAGACTCATCTTGTACTTTCTCCTCTTAGGCTCTGAAATCAGCCATTTTTCTGAGTAGTATTGGTTTATTTAGTGGTGTATAATATTTAGAAATCAAGATCTAAACACATGATGAGCTCAAATATTAGCATCTTCTTACAGGGAAGCATTCAAGGTCAATCTAGAGGTCTTTTCTCTTGGGGGGTGGGGGGCAAGGTGACAAGGTGGGTTTTGCAGGAGTTTCTAACTGGTCATACGGTATTTCATTTATATTTTAGCAAGAACAGGGAAAATGCTATTGATACCGTCCCTACTTTTATTTCCAAATAAATGTTCTTGTGGTGGTTGTGGTTGAGGATGTGATGGTTGCCGTTGTTCTGTAACCCCAGGTGCTGTCTGGAGTCCGTAGCATAAATACCTCGAATCTAGCTGGGCTTGGCCACTTCTCTGACCACTCATGAAGACTCTCCATTTGTCAGTAAATGTAAACTAACCCAACTTGGCTCTTTCTGTACTTCTACTTCTTGGCCAGGACATTGTAACCCAATAAGGGCAGTTGTAACCTATCCTGCACTGAGTATTCACGTAATCACAGACTCCACCAGACAGCTGTGTGACTCAGGTGGCTCAAGGCACTGTCCTCAGCATACCAACTAAGCCCTCTATTTGAATAAATGTTCCGTGTCCTCTAAAAACACTTTCAAAATACTCACAGAATCTTTCCAATCCTTTCTATGTCAACCTTTGAATACAGCTGTGTTCCAACTCATGCTTTCATTGGCTGAACCTCATCACATAAACCAAAATATTCAGTGACATGTTATCTTAACATACTTCAGTAAAAATAATTGGGGAGAAATAAATGAAATGAGCAAAACCTCCTGGGAGCAGTTTATTCTTGTTGCAGGCTAGCTTCAAATCTGAAGTGGAATGATTAGTCCAGATTTCAGCAGCTAGGTGGCACGAAAAAAAGAAAATATTTATTTTACACAAGTGAATTTCCTTAAGCATTGTAAAAGTTTTGCTTCAACAAGTTATGTCTCATGCCACTTTGATTTCTAAAATTCTGCTCCCAATTTAGGACAACTTGACTGGGAAATGGTGTCAATAGGACCCCCTACCTCTTAATTAAATAAAAACTGAAACAAGTACTCTCAGCTTGTTGTAAAGTAAAACATTGTTTTTCCCTGCCCATCCTCTGCTCTCGCTGCCGCCGCCACCCATGAAATAAAGTAGAACATTATCTGTGTTATATCCATAAAGGGATTTTCTACCAATATGTTAATGATTTTTTTATCACTGAATGATGAAATTACTTTCATAGTCTCGTATCTTTTGCCCCTAAATTTTCTACAACGTACATGTTTTGCCTTTGTCAGAGACTCAAAAGATAATAATAAACATGAGTGTACAGACAATGGGACAAGAAAAGTACCAGTCAGTTTAGCTGTTGTTGGGAGCCCCATGGGGGACACTTCTGGGGTAGTCCATGAGGTAGTGGGAAAATGACATTTAATTAAAACTCAGTTTTTTGTTTGTTTGTTTACTTTTGTTGCAGTTGTTCATTACAAAGACATAAAATTTCTTTCAACAGCAACTATAGAATAACTCATGAGTTTTTCATAACAGTGTTTTCTGCCAATTCTCAAAAGTTTTCATTTTGAAAGATTATTTTAGCTGGCTGAACCCCAAGAAGACATCAGTTTCCTTTGGACTCTGGAAATCTGAGTCTCCCTCTGCATGCATGGCGGAGGGGGCCCATGAGTTGAAAGGCAAGGAGGGGCAAGAAGAGACTGCTTCACGAGGGGGAGTTACCCTGGCCACCAAGAGCCCCAGACAGCCCCCTGCACTCCTCTATTTCAGTATATCAAAGAGATGCATTCATTCAACAAACATTTTCTCAAGACCTACCCTATGCCAGAAACTCTGCTAAGCATCTATAATGATCTGTAATCAATAAAATATGGTCTCCGTCCTCAAAGGTTCAGAACAAAAAGGACAGGATGAGGAAAATAGTACACTGAAAGAAGAGAAGGCTTTCTGAGTAAAAGGTCTTAGGAAGAGAAAGAAAGGAAAAGAATGAATAAAAGAAGGAGGGCAGGAGAGGGAAGGGAGGGAGGGAGGGAAGGAGGGAGGGACAGAAATAGCTATGTGATATGTGACCATAGTTCCAAAGCACTTTGATAAGCCAAATACTTTATTCCAAAGCACTTTAAAGCTGAGGAAAAAGGACACTCCTTTGCCTTAATCATTTCTAACATCAAACCAATATTGATGTCGCAGTCCCTCCAGTTACCATACCCACTTGCCTACAACTGCACTTCTTACAACCTCAGGAACTGACTGCTCCAGCGTGAGGGCTGCCATCTTGCTAAGTACCTATGGGGGATACCCTGTACTGGTTACAGTGTGCAAAGAGGGTGGGCAGTGGAGAGAATCCAGGGGTTCTCTGACCTTAAACACTGTTCAGTAGCCCAGCCAGCACAATAAAAGCTATCTGTAGCAGAAATTGTGGGTGCTCCTGCCCCTGTATTCTCAGCATTTACCACTTTCCTATAGGCTGGCCAAACTTCCTAGCTGCCAACACCCTTAACTGTTTCCCTGAGGGCTTCATCCAACCTGGATCCCACTTTACTCTCCCACCAGTCAGTGTAGAAGTGTTGGGGAATTAGAACCTCTCCCAAGGGCAACTCTCAACAATGACCAAGAGGAGTCAGTGGGGAAACACCCCACTCCTTCCACCAGAGTATGGTCTCCTGGAAGCACATGATACACACCGGCGCTCAGTGTTCTCAGGAGGCATAAGACCCAGATGCCCACAGTGGTACTTACACAAGAACGTGCTGTTTATTCACTGTCTTTATTTTCCTATCTGACTCCCCTTCCTGTGTCTCCTGGAATCACCTCCCAAATAAACTACTTGCCCTGGAGTCCTTATCTCAGAATCTACTTCTGGAAGAACCCAAACTAAGACCGCATCCATCCCTAGACAATTGGCCATTCAAACTGGCTGTCATGTTTCCTCAATAGGATGAGTGCCCCCAGCCAACTGCATAAATACAGCATTTCAAAATTTGCTCAGAATATTTGTTAAGTCACAGAATCCAATAAACTAGAGTCTGGTAAGTCCTTTGTTGATTTTATATTTCTGGTGCATGGATAGAATAGAGTTAAGGATTTGGGTGTGTTCTGATAATTCAATTTAGATAGTACGTCACTTACTCCCAATATTTTTTTCTTAAACACTTAAACTTTTCTCATATTCCAAGCCACCATGGCATATTCTAGACCCATTATCTGTTATAAATCATAACATTTAAAAAGTTACAGCATGTAAATCATTTTGTTGTTAGTATTTATTATAAGAAAAGAATGCAAGGATTTTGAGTAAGAAATTAATAAATAATACCCACTTTACCTTTTTGTGAAATATACATCTTTCAACGATAAAATTGCTATATGTGCCCTTAAGAATCACATGAGAATTATAGGCAGAAAAATAATTATTTATGCATATATACAAATTTTTGCTTTTACTATCTGGGCGTAAAGATCAGACACTTCTGAGACCTCTGGGTTAAGAATCCTGACCTTACAATAAAAATACACAGCATTTTACATGTGATGCAAATAACACCTGAGTTGTTTTTAATAATTGTACTAAACTAATCAGATATACTGCTAGACTCAGTAACAAATACAACTCTTCTATTCAGTTGTGATATTCGCATGTTGTACATGAGATGCACATGAAAATCTAAATTGGTTAAGTATTTATAGCTTTATATGCCCTGTATAAGACAAAAGGCTCGTCGACATGCAAATATTGAACAACATTGCTGGCAGCCTGGCCGTATGCCACCTTCTCCTGTCTCCGCAGCAAGAAATGGCCTTCCATCTCAGAACACCCCATACTTTATGGCATCATGTATGTGGCCCCAGTGTTCCCTGCTCTGTGCTCGTGAAGGGTGGCTGGTCTCTTCTCGCCCTGCTAGATGAAGGCCATCTGATATCTTTCTTTTTTTCTCACCCAGAATATAAACCAGCATCTTACATTCTACTTAATAAATATTTGGTGAAGGAATGAACTAATTCATTGATTTTTTTTGAGGTAATCATTTGGAAATACAGGCCAAGTGAGTCAAATAGCAAATGCTACTATCTCTATTAATCAGTGGCCCTTGACATCACATTTCCTTGCTTTCTCTATACTGAACACACACACATCCAACAGACACCTTACTAATAACACAAAAAAATGTTAGAGCAAAGTGACCACGACTCAGTGACAATTTTACAAAACAAGTGTGATAATGTTAGATGCCCTCCTTGCATTATGTCAGACCCCACACAGACAGGCCAGGCAACACTGGGAACATAAAGCCCGTCCTTAGCATCACTTGGCCTCCACCTTCAGCACTCCCCTCCACACCCACCAAAGTGACCTTGGCTAAGTTGCTTACCCTACCGACACCTCAGGTTTCTCATCTACATGTTGGGTTTAACCATGAGATGTTATAGATAAAGAACCTGACTGTGGTGAACACATCATTAAGGGGTGGCTATTATTGTATTTTATATCTCAAATTTGTACTCTACCCCCACATACCCCATACACAGAACCTAGATGCGACACCCATCTACTTTAAGTCCTTAACCAATGCTGCAAGCAAGCTTCTTTTCCCAAAAGTGTCCTTCAAACTTAAATTTAAAAAGAGTCATTTGATAAGTATTTACTGAGCATTTGTTCTGTGGTAGGTGTTGTGCTAGGTACTTGGCAAACAATGTCAACAAGACCCACACAATGCCTGCTGTCCTGAAGCTCACAGGTTACAGAAGGGACAGACCAAAAAATCACTCAGGGTGGTGAGTACAGCATGGGTCTTTGGGGACACCCAGGAAAGGACTGGAAGAAGAGATGTTGGAGCCAGAGGATACAGAGGAAATGGTCAGGTAAATACACTGTGTGCAAAGGCCCAAAATGTAGCAGATGATTGTGTTCATGGACATTTATAGACAATGACTATCACAGGGGTGGAGAACTGTCAGTGAGAAGTGGTCAGAGATTGGCTGGAGCATAAAGCACAGCTGGATTGCCAGCAGCCTTGTATATCTCATAAAGGAGCCTAAGTAAGCCTTGGGATACCATTCAGGCTGTCAAGGCAGTGGGAGGAGGAACATGATCAGATTAGAAGACCACTCAGGCTGCCTGGTACAAAACAGACGTTTAAGATGACAAAGAGTGGAGGCAGGAGGAGTAGTTAAGACAGCTCCTGCATTCCACCAGGCAAGAGCTCATCGGAACTTGGGTAGGAGAGTGGCAGTTGGCGGGCAAGTACACTGATGAAACAGACAGATATTTAGGAAGAAGAATCATGGAGCTTTGGGATATAGGGGTGACGAAGAGGGAAGTGTTAAGGATAACACCTAGATTTCTGACTTGAGCACAACTGGATGAATTTGAGATGGAGAAAACCATCCAAATGGTTTCCTCCAAAGAACAAATTTGGAGGAAAAGATCATGGGTCCTGTTTTGGACTTGGTCAGATGAGTGGACATAATTGTTGGGCAGCTGAAGAGGTGAGTCTGGCACTTAGAAACAGGGTCTGGGGAGGAAGTATGTTTGGGTATGTTGACCCACAGATAGTACTCGGATCCTAGGAGTGAAGAAGGGGCCAGATTGCCCAGTAGGCAGACTGAGCACACCCTTAGCATATTAGCAAAACAGGAAAAGAAAAGAAAAAAGATTTTGAAAGAATTTCACATTTTCCATTTCAAAAAATGGAAGAAACTAGTGATCGTCCCCTAGTTAAGCCATATTGGGTCTGTTCCGCAGTTTAGAATGAATTTGAGTTCGAATTTTTCATAGCCAGGAAAGGGAAGATGACCACAATGCTTTCTGTACTTAGGGCCCCTAAAGATCTCAATCCAATCTGAATGTAAACATTACCACCCTAATCTCAAAGCCAGCATGAGAAATACAAGTTCCAGAAAACAAAAGTGATGGCCCTCTCTGCAGGTGCTCCTGGGAACCTTCTGGCAACGTGAGCTTGGGAAAGTAAGGAGGACTGAGTCCCTGGTCAGAAGCCGGGTGGGTGACGGAGGCACTTCCTGAGGGAGCAATGTCCTGAGGTCCCCACACCTACAAGACCCTGCAGGGGCTATCTATTTCATCATAGTATGTGGTCTGGGTGCTGATACCATAATACATTCTTCTTTTGAGTAGAATTTTTAAAGGAGATGTTTTGGAGACTATGCCCAAACCAAAATGCAGAAATCTCCTGGTCTAAATTTCAGACTCTGAGGTAGGTCTGTGAGGAGAGAGGCGTCCTTCTTGGTCAGGGGGGCTGCTTTTCTGGCAACTTCCAAGTCATGCTCCATAGGTGGCCCCGGTCCTCTGCCTGCTCGTGTGGACAAAGCCATCAAGCAGCTATCACTTCTCAGCCCTCTTTGTATCCAAGGCCTGGATGGCGTTCAAACCTCACGCCCCTACCAAGTCCCGAAACCACTTCTGGCTCTTGAGGTGCTAGCCATTTATAAAACTTCTGAAAAGTCAAAGTAAGGGCCAACTCCACTATAACCTGAAGGTTTTGACTCAAGTAAGAGTCACTCACTGTTGCCGAAGGTCAAAATGCTGGCAGGAGAGTGTCCCCAGAGCCCATAAAACTGTGTTTCCACTAAAGTGTCCTCAGATAAATAAGCACCAGGCCCTTGTAAACACTCTGTCCTCTACGGATGTAAATATTCTCAAGGTGTATTAAAGAAACTGAATCACTTCCAGCTCAGCATGTTAATAACAGCTGCTGATTATTTTCTCCCCAGTGCTCACATGGCACTCATTTCGATTAGTATGGAAAAGAGGGACATGGGGTGGGAAATTCTGTTTACTTGCATAGCAAGAGTTACTGCTTAACCAAGCCGTGCTCAGCATGTTTGATAAGAGACCAGAAAGTAAGAAATGGTATTTTTTCCTTGGAAGTTAGCAATTAACTTATGAAAAGCGTAGAGATGTGCTGGACTGGTTTGACAAATGTTCTAGAATGTGGTACTCACCTTCCACTCACCCCACCTCAGCAACTTACAACATTGCAAAAAGAACCATCAAGCAAACCTTACTGAAATCACTTCGGGATGGGTTGCAGATGAGTTGGAATAAAAAACACTTTCGCTGGTGGAATGAAAGACATGTGTGAAAGACTTTTGTGTAAACTGGCAATAATTCTCTCATCATGCTCAACAAACCTAAGATGCTGCCATTTTGTGCCGCATTGGCGACTCACATGCTCCCTGACACCACGCAGAGAGGTCTAAAGAACTCACAGTAAGCGGTGAGCTGAGACCAGCTGTGAAAGGAAAGTGGCAAGGGGAAAGAAAAGGCATCCTCTTCCCATAAGACATTGCTCTTCATGTGGGAAACCAGAGAACCCAATACGGGGATATTCTTTTTAAAGTTTACTTCTCCAGAAGTAAAAGGGAGAACCCTTTCCTGGTACATTTTTCCTCCACTACCTTAGAGCTCTGAACCTTCAGTCTGTGATGTTAAGTGACATAATATCATGAAAGAGCAATAGGCAGTGAGATAGATGGTCATAACAGTACCTCTCAAAGGGTCCGCTCACTTCAAAGTACGTCCTGTGGAAAATGCCAAGAATACATTTTAAGAACCAAGTTAATGGCCAATTGTGCAAAAGGCCTTCCCTGGCATTTCCGGCCCTTGGCTGGCATGCTTCAGGGGACATGCCCTAGGGGGACGATGAATAATTATTCTTGGCATGAGGCATCGCGCGCTTGACTCTGCTTCAAATATCCTTTGCATAGTTTTCTTTCCTCCTATGTTTAAAATTGCTTTTTAAATTCCACTGTGTTATCAGAGGGGAGTGTGAACTCTGAAAGTGTCACCATCTTCTTTCGATCTATTTTCTTCCCTTTAAGTACAGGGGCTTTAATACATAACATATTCATTGAGAAAGCTGCTTCACCAACCGCTGGCGGGCCGCTCAGGGACAGCATTTGTACTTCTCTGTTTATCTAGGTGTGTTTCTTTGTTTTCACATTTATTTTTTTAAAAAAAGAAAAAGGACTTTTTAAAAGGGAGTTTTATGAGCCTGGTGTGAAGTCTGGGAAAGTCCCACAGTCTAACCAAGAATATTATCAAGGTGCTGTGGGTAAAAATTCAGGAGCAAATAGAAACACGGATGAAGGGATAATTGAAATCTAAATGTATAACCCAGAGCTGCTGGTCTGATGGCTAGAGTCACCAAGAATCCATTTTCCATGTCCTCCCACCTTGTACACCTTCATGTTCTCAGACTCCCTTTCTCCTTTCCTCCTCTCTCATCCTCCTCTTTCCTCTCTACAGTGCGCTTTGAGGAGAAATTAAGATATCTGGGAATATGAAGAAGACATATTTGCAGCATTTATCTTGAAAAAGCAACCCACCAACCTTCTCTAAGAAGGCGATTCAGTCTTTTCAGGCTCTGCGAGCTACTTACACTAACTTTTCTTGTTCACCTCCAAGGTTCTTCACTTTGCTAAGACCCCTACATAAAGATGCACACATTGCTCATCTCAGAAAGGCTGCATCGGCCTGCACACCTCCAAATCATCTTGCTGATGCAGTCAAATATTCAGGATATCAGGATAAAGTCAAAACATTTCAATAGTTTCTTTTGATTTTAATTTACACTGAACTCAAAACACTTTATCCACAGAACAAGCTACAAAACAGTTCAATCTGAAAAGCCCTCTCTTCGTCCCTGATGGTGAGTGAGGAACAGTTACCCTAGAATCAATTATGTGTACATGGACAGATGGGCAGAAGGTCTCCCCCCTCCCCTCCTCTCCCCCCCGCCCCCGCAAATCTCTTTATCCAACTAGAAGTTTTCTTATGTCGAAAACTTTAGTTCTGAATGCTTCTATACAGGCCAGCATATCTAGTTGATTATCAATCCAGACTCTTCCTTCCCGTATTTCCCAGGCATTGGCCTTATCTCCCAGTTGGGGTACAATGCCTGCTGCTGTGGATGTGCCCAAAAGAGCACATGGGCTCACACATGTGTGCACACACATCCACATGCATACACAGCTCGATGTCCAGGCCCAGCGTCCCCTGAGTGTCTCTAGGCAGTGACGGAGAATAGGACATCCAGTTGGCACTTACTTCTGCTGCTTCCACGGTCCCGATCTATTGGGTTATTCCCCACTGCAGGGTGCTGCCTCCAGACAAATGCCTTTGGCCTCAGGCCACAGGTCGAAGTTGATTTCCCAGCTCTGAAGCCTGACCTGCATTTTTCTACTGAATATATCACTCCTGTCTTTGGGGTTTTTTTTTGGGGGGGGGGGGGGTTGTGTGTGTGTTTTGTTTTTCCATTTTCTGAGTTCTTGGGTTATAAATTCACATCTACCCTCAGAGTCAACTGCCTATCAGCCTCCCTTTGCCAGCGGTTTCCTCAAGATAAATCAATACACAGATGCACAATAATTTACAAACACAGCCTGGGTTTCCCAGGCCATCCCAGCCAGCAGGCAGGGCTGAGGTCTCGAGAAGATTCACACACAGCAGTTCGCAGCTTGGCCCCGCCTCACCACCTCAGAAGCCAATCTCTCTTCAGACTCTTCAGACTCGTCCCCTTTCAGGAAGCATGCAGGAGCTTGGGGAGCACAGCCCTCCTCAGTAACTCACAGCGCCTGTTCCCTCCCTCCCCTCCTGCCCTTGCTCCTCCGAAGGGCTCTGAAGGCCCTGAAGCAGCCTACACCGGGTGAGCGCCTAAGGGCGGTGCCCTCGCTGGGGCCGCTGCGGACGGTGCCCCTGGGAGCTGCTCACAGTGTCTGTACCAAAGCCGTCCCCGTGGAGGGTAGAGAAGTCAGTGCCGCAGGGCCAACCGCCGTGGCTACCAGACTACAGGCTTCACCTCCAGCCGCAATAGAAGCACCTGGGCCTGCTGGCTTCTGTCCCTGCCGAGGGAAGGCCATTCCTCTCCCCAGCCTTTGTCCTGAATTACCTTTGTCATGGAGCTCATCGGTGAGTGCCCCTGGCACAGACTGTACAGACTTGAGCAAGGCGGCTTCTCCTGTATTTACCCCCTGCTATTGCTATAGGACCCAGACACAAACCCAGGCACAGGCCAGTGCCCACTGCAAAGAAAAGAATCCTGAACACTCTTGAAGTCAGCATCCTTTCCCCCCTGAGCATGGATGCTTTCCAGGTGGCTTCTTGAGAACAACCCCAGCAGATTCAGAGGCCAGCCTCTCAGGCAAACCCAGTCACATCCAAACCCAAACGTGAACTCTGCAGTCTGCACTCCAGCTGCAATCTTTGCTACACACAAATATAGTGCCGTGGGTTTCCTGGCTTGGAGATGTGAGAAAGGTCTGCTTCCTCCCCCACCCCATGTTTTTATGTCTATTATATTAAAAATGTGTTCCTAGTCTTCCACACAATGATTTTTCTAAGGGCAAAGGGATTATATTTAAAAGTAAGTGAGGGGCACCTGGGTGGCTCAGTCAGTTAAGCGGTTAAGCATCTGCCTTCAGCTCCAGTCATGATCCCAGGGTCCTGGGATCTGGCCACGGTCAGGCTCCCTCCTCAGCAGGGAGCCTGCTTCTCCTTCTCCCTCTGCCTCTCCCACCCCCCCCTCCTGATTTCTCTCTCTCAAATAAATAAAATCTTTAAAAAAAAAGGGGGGGGTGGGTAAGTGAAACTAATGGGGGGAATGAGGCAACACTTTGAAAAGGATGCTCTTGCACCAACCCTGGACTATGCTCACTCGGTCCCTCTGATCAGCCATTCTTCATCTCTGTGGGACGAGACTCACCCCGAAGGAAAAAGTCAGCTCGCCCATCTCCAGCCTGCCCTTGGAGTTCCATGCCAGGGTATTCACATCCATAGGAAAGCACTGGGCATCGATGGGTAAGCAGTGGGGAGGGGGGAAAGCTGAAGCTCATTAAATCCCATGAAGCACCAGACTCCATGCCCACATTGGCTAACTCATCCTCTCATTAACTGTGTGTGCTAGTTTTCTGAATGCATTTTACATAAGAAGATCTCAATGCCCAGAAAGGACAATTGGCCCCAGCCAATGGTGACGGTTGTGAGAAGATTCAGATTCAGATCTGCCTGAAGCTTTACTTGAGACCGAGATGTATAGAATGGCCCAGAAGAGTGGAAGCAATCCAAGCAAACCTCGGGGACCATGAAGAATATTAGATAAATGGTGATTGCCACATTACGGCCCCTTAGCTTCCCTCCTGCTGGATCTATAAGAAGTGTACATCCCCACTGGTCTTGATTGTTAAAACCCCCTACCAAGACCATCTACAGCTTTTCATTTCAAGTCCTTGGCACCTGGTCACATTGCTAAAACTCCAGATCACCTGGAATCGAGTGACAAGTAGAGTAGCGAAAGTTCTCTACAAATTCACAAAATACGGGGAGTGAGCCTCCATGACTCACGTCAGTGGCATCTCCTACTGCCCCACCAGAAAGGGGACTCCAAGTTAATTTTTAAAACTCTTCTCTTGGATGAGATCTAAATGAAGATCTCACTGCTGCTGGCCCTTTCCAATCTGGCGTGGATGGATACTTGGGCCATGTCCTACCCGGGCTGATTAGAATCTGACTCTTTAATCTCTGGGCCCATATTCAAAAGTGGAAACTAAAATACATTTAGATTTTTCACAGAGAGTTGATTAGTTCCACCACAGAATTGTCTGCTAGTTCTCCAGTTAATGCCTTAACCAAACGAAATAATAAACAGCTGCCTGTGTGACTATAATAGAGTCTCTCATTAGAAAATGGGGGTGCTTTTCTTCTATTTTCAAGGATGCAATCCTCATAATTCAACAACATGTTTACAATTAGTTATTTCAAACAACATCCTCTTCTATCTCATATGTTATCACATCTACTATCTTTACAGCCAAATATTCAGACATATACAAGAAAAATTATACATATTCTCAGGGTCCGTTTTGCTAAAAAAAATCACAGTTGTTTCATTTAAGTTTTGCTACTGTACCTCTGGTTCTTTGGTGATAGAGGACAAAAAAGTTTACAGATCGCCATAAACATTTATAAAATTAAAATGAGCTGTAACCTCCATATACACTCAATACAGCATTTCTTTTTAATCATCTGTTTCCTATCCTAAACCCTATCTCTGTCAGTGATGCAATCTGGGTAACCCCTTTCAGAGCAGGATGCTGCGCCAATATCAGATACAACACTTCACAGACTCCTGTTTTTCTCATATTAGTCCAATTGCTAATCCTCACTCAACCAGAAAGAGATAGAAAGAAAGATAGAAGGCACTGAAGAAAGACTCTATTAATTTTACAGCCATTCAATTAAACTATTACTTCTGCAACTTCTAAGTTCTCATCTGACCATCTGGGAAGCTATGCCAAAACATACAAGTACAGAGTTTGTTTGCATTTTGCAAAGAGCTGGGAATCAAATACATGTTTACTGTAAGCTAAATTCCATGAGTGTCCTAATCAAACATGTATAATTCTATAAATATGCTCCAGCCCTGATTTGAAAGTGGAAAGGAGGAAAACATTTTCTTCCTCCCCACCCCCTCCCCTGTAATGTTAAAATTTGCTCAGTTTAGATCATTAACAGCAAAGATTTTTGAGATGCAACATAGCATATTGGTTAGAAGCCTAGATTCTGGAGCCAGACCTCCCAGATCAGAATCCTGGCCACACTACTTACTAACTGTGTGACCTTGTGTAAATTAGTATCTCCGTGCCTCAGTTTTCTCATCTGCAAAATGGGGATATTATAGAATACCTACCTCAGAGGAAGCTATGAAGATTAAATAAATCAATATGTGTAAAGCTTTCAAAGGCGGCCCAGGTAAGTATTTGATAAAGGTAGAAAAAAAAGAAAAAAAAAACTAAGTGGCATCACAGGTCACACACCATCTTCTGCTTTTAAGGAAATCAAAAGCTAGCTAGGAACATGAAACAAAGGGAAATAGTAGTGCAAAGAAACATACAACAATTATGAAATAAGTACTGGCTTTTGGTGGTGGCTATGAGTGAATATAACTGGAATATTTGCTTAAAAACAGGAATAGTTATGAAGTCCTTTGAACTGATAAACTGATCCAACACTTATTATACTGTAAGTCCTAAAGACCATAGTCATTTTATTCATGGCAATGTTTAGGTTTCAAACTATCCTAAAGAGGGAAAATCACCCATCATCTTGGAGCTTCCAGTTCTGGATCCCAAATCCGGGCTATGACTCCTACTGCTTCGTTTTTTTTCACCAGATGGAGGTAAGCCTTTGCTCGGTATTTCTGGCCTGGAAGAAACAAATTCCAACTTATGTTAGACCATCATTGAATGCTCAGTGGTGCTGAAGGTGATATGCAACAATTTTCTCACTTTAAACCTTTAAGTAAGTGTAAAGTTTGGAAATTCTTCACATTAAGTTATTCATACCTGTTTTCTTTTATTTTATTTTATTTTATTATGTTATGTTAATCACCATACGTTACATCATTAGTTTTTGATGTAGTGTTCATATCTGTTTTCTTAAGTCTTTAGTAAAAATGAAAGTCTATCAGAAAGTACCCATTTTTTTCCCAGAGCCCACCATGTGCCTAAAACAGGGCCATATTCCACGAACAAGAAAGAAGAAATCAAAGAGGAAAAAAAAGTTTGCTCTAGAAAACTTTACCATCACACTGAAGGGACAAAACAGGCTGATAGGTTTAAGACAATCAGAGAACAGTATCAAGCTCGTATGGAAGAAAGTGCCTGTGGGGTGGATCTTCAAGATGGAGAAGAGCCTTACACAGAGTCTCAAGAGGTGAATTTTCCGGTACAGGGGGACAAAACATGTAGGTACAAGATGCCTTTAAAGTTAATTTAATGTCTGAGTAAGGAATGGCATAGGGCTGTAAACCCTATGAGGAGGACACCTCAGCTAAAGTAGACCATATACAAGAGGAACACACCACCACACCACACCACTGGGATGAGTTTTTAGTAAGAGTTAAGTCTAACTCTCCCTTGTTTTGTGATTTACCTGATGAAAATCTACTTTAATGTTCCAATTTGGGAGAGTTGGTACATCCATTTTTTGATAGGCCATTAAAAATAACAGAAAACAAGAAAATCCTTTGTATTTGCTTTTGAGCTATAGCCATTGACAGTGGAATAAAATAAATAGGACGGGACCAGAAAGGGGAGGTAACTGTGTGACGCTCATGGCATAAGAGGGACAACAGAGGGAACTTGTGGGGAAGCGGGGGGGTGCATGCCTGGCCCCATGCACTCATCGGGGCTTTAAAAAACACTGTCCTGGCGCCGTCCAACTCTTCAGCAGGATGTGACCCTCCAGCAGCCCTCTGGCACCTTCAGGCCAGATGGGCAGGGCAAATTAGATTAACCAAAGCACCAGGGTGCCTGGGTGGCTCAGTGGGTTAAGCACCCGACTCTTGGTTTAGGCTCAGGTCGTGATCCCGTGGTTGTGGGATTGAGCCCTGTGTTGGGCTCTGTGCTCAGTGCACTGTCTACTTCAGATTCTCTCTCCCTCTCCCTCTCATCTGTGCGCTCTCGCTCTCTCTCTCAAATAAATAAATAAAATCTTAAAAAAAAAAAGCACCAAGTCATGGGGATGTAATGTACAACATGGGGACTGTAGTCAATAATATTATACTATAATTTTGAAAGTTGCTAAGAAATTCTCATCACAAGGATTAAAAAAAAAATGTAACTTGTTGTGGTGACAGATGGTAAATGCCCTTAATGTGATGATCCTTTTGCAATGTATACAAACGTTGAAGTATTATGTTGTAAACCTGAAACTACTATAATGTTGTACCTCAGTTATACTTTAATTTTTTTTTTACAAGCAGCCAACTGTAAAATAAGAGAAGCTGATTGCTAAAAAGCAAAAAAGGCTCCGTGTCAAAAGACTAGGCAGGAGGTCCAGAACCTGGAGGATGCTGGAAACAAGGGGCTGGGCAGAAAAAACAGAGTAGCACAGGACAGTACCAAGAGCCAGACCTGATCAGAAACCAACCTCAGGACAGAGGCAACCGGAGGCCACATGTGGATATGGACAAGTGGCTGCAGCAGACTAGGCTGGGGGCAGGACAGGGCAAGACTAATGGCCCATGCCCAAGTTTCCTTGGGGCTTCCCACCAGGATTTCCATTAGATACTCTGATTTCAGGTAAGGTTCTGAGTGACTTAATTTTTTATTTTCCTTTTAAAAAATATCATACTTTCTGTTATGAATTTGCATACTGATTTTCAGTTTGTTTGATTTTTATCAAAATTACAGATGTGCTTAGTTTGCATCAAGTCATCTACAAGACTTGTCAAGAAAACAACAGTAACAGCCCACATGCCATCTTTTGCTTCCCAAAGGCAACCATTTTCAAATCTTTCGGGACGTGAGGGTGATCTAGCTGGCGATCTGACCACCAGGGTGGATTCAGCTGATCAGGCTAGCTAAGCAGGTGTCCCCTTCTTCCCTTACTGCTCCATGTGCATCCATCCCAAAGCTGCATGCCCCATGGAAATGGATGACCCATCCTCAATAGAGGAGGACCATTCAGTGAGGGGTTTACAAGTAGCTGCACTCCCCTGCTAGAACCTCCAGACACTCTCAAATCTTTTAGCTAATTGTTTTCATATTTGCATCCATGTCTGCAAGTAACTTACACATATTGCTACTTCTGAATTTTTCCATGTTACGTATTATCAGTTGATTTTCACCCTTTTGTACACACACATCCATCTCATTTCCACCATCTTTCCAATTAATTATCCTGTAATTTATGTTTGACCCATATTCAGGAATTACATTATTATATCCATGTAAATACTATTCACAGATTTGTGTTATACAATGGTTACTCTTCCTTGCTAACACAATAATTTGCTTTCCTTGGGGCTTATCTGCTTTTCCTTTACTTATATCTCTATCCTCTTATTAATTCAATTCTTGGGAGTGCCTGGCTGGCTCAGTCGGTAGACCATGCAACACTTGATCTCAGGGTCGTAAGTTCAAGCCCCATGTTGGGTGTAGAGATTACTTAAAAATAAAATCTTTTAAAAAAATTCAATTCTCAATTCTCCCCTAGTTCAGTAAACCTCCTAATAATACATTCAAATGCAGACACATGTTAGCTCTGGTCCTTTTCTTTTTTGACCTGGTGGATTTACACCCTTCTAACAACACCATTTTATTGTCCCTTCATAGATGCTACAAGAGGGAGAAGAGCCAGATGTGGGCGTTCACTCTGCCATCTTTGCCTAGCTGGCCAGAACTGCTTAATGCGGCTTAAACCTGTCACCTTTACCAACTGATGGTTTAATGGGAGTTTCAGCCCTTGAGAAACTGAAATACAAGGAGGAAGACACGTTGCCAAAAATAGAGATGAGGGATTCATTTTCAACACCCCTGGTTTTAAATTTCCTAAGCTGCTCTGTGGATTGATCTGAAGAGTCTCGTGTGAGTGAGTCTCTCCTGAAGGAAGAAAGCCATGCTCACGGAAGACGTCAACATCCACCTCATGGCCAGCACTGACTGCATCTTTGCCCTTGGCCACTACCTGCTTTCTGAGGTGACCTTCAGTCAGACTTCTCTGCAGTGTGCCATTCTTCAGGGTACCGCTACAGGTATCTGCTGTCTTCTTTTTCAAGAGATACGGGATGTATCTAATAAAAAGCTAAGGAAGAAACTATTTTGCCGTGCCTCTGTGATCCAGTCTCTCTTCCGGGCATATCCATGTTTATCACTTGATGACATGTTTTTGGTGCCCCAACCCTATAGCCCTAAAATGATTAGGGCTTCAGATCTGGTCTTAGGAAACTTGTAAAGTAGAGAGAGTATGCCACAGACAAGATCCCACTCTTCGTTTTGGTCATGCTCTTCCCACTCAGGGCTCACTCCTTGTCCCAAGATCCTGGCCTGTGTGTACTAGGAAGAGCACTGGCTAAAGTAAGATAGGTGTGGCTTCCTTCCTTAACCAGCTGTGTGGTGCTGGGAGAGTAATCAAGTCTCTCTTAGGCCCATAACTATTTGCAAACTGGAGATAACCATGTTTGCCTTGAGAAACTATTATGATACTTAGAGTTAATAAATATAGAACTTTGATTTCTAACAATATTAAGGATTTAATAACCTGAAAACTCCCACCATAATATAATTTAAAATACCAAATAAAATATGGATTCCTTTTAAATGCCTAGTTGAGTTCTCAAAAATGGCGAATTCTCCAGAGGCCAGAAATGAAGAAGAAACAAGAAAACAGAGTGAAAGTTGTGTGAGAACACAGGGTTGGGGAGGGAGGAGCAATCTCCATTGTCCAGAAGAGCCGAGAGGTAAAACTGCAACTCCCATATAAAGATACAACTCTCCAAGATAACTCAGAAAAACAATGAATTAGGGAAAAATTCACCTCCAGTACAGGCAGAGAAAGAGAAAGCCATTCTATTTCTGATTGGGTTAAAAGTTTCCTCTGGGAATTCAAAACCTCAGCCAGATCTCACCCAAGTTTAGAGAAATCCTGCTACCCAAAATGAAATCTTGGATCCCCTAGAAAACCAATACAGAACCCCTCTACAGGGACATGATTCACACATAGCATATGGAGAAAGAAACCACCATCAGTGAGAGTCAGCAGAAATAAAATAAACAGCAGGATTCAATTCTTAAGAAATTGTGACCATTAAAAAAAAAGCAAAGAGATTAAAAATAAAATTTCAAATGATTTAAAACAAAAATGATTTTAAAATGTAAGAAACAAATAAGATGCGCCTTAAAAAAGGAATAGGCAGGGGGCGCCTGGGTGGCTCAGTCCATTAAGTGTCTGCTTTTGGCTCAGATCATGATCCCAGGGTCTAGGATCAAGCCCAGAGTTGGGATCTCTGCTCAGCAAGGAGCTTGCTTCTCCCTCTCCCTCTGCCTGCCACTCCCCCTGCTTGTGCTCTCTCTGTCAAATAAATAAATAAAAATCTTTTAAAAATGTTTTAAAAAGGAATAGGCAGGCTTAAAAAAACAAACAGAGCTTATAGTAATAAAAAGTATAGCTGACGAAATGAAAACATCTCAGTGGATGAGTTTTAACAGACTATTAGACAAAGCTGAAGGAAGAATTAGTAAACTGAAAATAAACCTAAGGATATGACACAGAACACAGCATTTAAAAAGAGATTAAAATACATGGAAAATAAAATGAAAATGCCCAACGAATATCCAACTAGAATTCAAGGAGAAATGGAGACTGGTATTAAAAGAGACATTGTTGGAGTGCCTGGGTGGCTCAGTAGGTTAAATAATCACCTTCAGCTCAGGTCATGATCTCATTATCCTGGGACTGGGCCCCGCATCAGGCTCTCTGCTCAGCAGGGAGTCTGCTTCTGCCTCTCTCTGCTCATGCTCTCTTTGTCTCTCTCAAATAAATTAAAAAAAAAAAATCTTAAAAAAAAATAAAAGAGACCTTGTCTGAAAACAAGGCACTTAAGGTACATAACACATTTTAGGCCCCCAGTAAATAAAATGATTTTGAGTTTAGTTCTTATACTTATGTAACTCTGAATCTCAAGCACCAGAAACCACAAGAGCTCAGGCATCGCTGTAGGTCTTCTGCAATCTGGTATGTTTGTGGAATATTTATAAAATGAAAAAAACTTAGAGGTAACTTACTTAAAAAACTTAGTCAATAATCTGAGTGTTGATCCTAGCCCTCTCACTTATTAGCTAAGCATATTGCTCAACTCATTGAGCTTCAACTTCTTCAGCCACAAAATGGAAATAAAACAATTAATCTTCAAAAAGTGTTGCTCTAAAGATCAAAAGAACAAAACGCATGTAAAACAGTTACTACAGAGATTGGCACAAAGTGAGCATTCAATAAATGAAAGCTATCAATATTGCTTATTGTTAATTTTCACTTCAAATGAAAAAATAGAAGCCCAGAGAAGTTAAATAATTTCTGAGACACACAATATACTAACAGTAGACCAAGAATTAGAATCCAACATTCTCAACCTATATTCTTGTACTTTCTCTGCCATACCTCACAGCCTCTCAAGTGCAGAAATTAGGGAGCTAGAAGCTAGCTGGCTTGAAAAAAGCTACATGAGACTTCAGAAGCATGGCCCAAGATGTTTCCATCCTGTCTTAAGATGATATAATATACAGTGTGTAGACACAACAAGCTTTCATGACACAAACAAATGAATAACTGACAAGGAAATATAGGCCTGTAGGGAAGATATTTCAAGGCATTCCAAGTGAGAGGGCAAATCTAACGTCTCAAGGCATGTCAAGAGAAGATCAATGGCAAGTCCACTTCTCAGAGTGATGAGGTATACAGAGGCACCTGTTCCTTGATCTTAGTGACCCAGGGAACAAGAGCACTCAGGTGTATCAGGGAGATAGATGCCTTATCCATGGTATATTGCAAATAGCCTCTGGAGCTCAACTGGTATCAACCACTATCAACCTCACAGAGATTTATGTGTTTTAGTAGCACCCAAAGAAATCTGAAATTGTGTATTGTCAAAGGTAGAGTTTCTTGCTGGCCCTGAGGGAGTCTGCAAATGTGGTGTCAGTTGTGCAGTTAGGAGACTCAAATATATGCTACCTACAAGAGACTCACATCACTTTTTTTTTTTTTACTTCAGCTTTAAGGACACGCAGAGATTAAAAGTAAAGGAATGAAAAAACATATTCCATGCATATGTGAAACAAAAGAAAGTAGGAATAGTTAAACTTGTATAAGATAAAATAGACTTTAAGATAAAGGATATAGTAAGAGACAAAAAAGGTCATTATATAATGAAAAGGGGATCAATCCAACAAGAAAATATAACATTAGTAACATAAGAGCACCGAAACATATAAAGCAAATATTAACAGATCTCAAGGGGGGAATAGATAGCAATACAGTAATAGTAGGGGACTTCAATACTCCACTTTCAACAATGGATAGATCATCTAGACAGAAAATCAACAGGGAAACAGTGGACTTAAATGGCATGTTTGATCAGATGGACCTAACAGATATACATAGAACATTCCATCCCAAAGCAGCAGAATACACATTCTTCTCAAATGCACATGGAACATTCTCCAGGACAGATCATATGTTAGGCCACAAAACAAGTCTTACTAAGTTTAAGAAGATTGAAATCATATCAAGCATCTTTTCTGACCACAATGGTATGAAATTAGAAATCGATTATAAGAAGAAAACACAAATATGTGGAGATTAAACAATGTACTACTGAACAACCAATGGGTCAGAGAGGGAATCAAAAAACAAATTTAAAAATATCTTGGAACAAGTGGAAATGGAAATAAAATATACCAAAATTTATGGGATGCAGCAAAAGCAGGGCTAAGCGGGAAGTTCATAGTGATAAACATCTACATTAAGAAAGATCTCAAACAAACAACCTAACTTACACCTCAAGGAATAGAAAAAGAACAAACAAAGCCCAAAGTTAGTAGAGGAAAAAAAAGATGACAAAGATCATAGCATATATAAATGAAATAAGAACTAAAAAGACAATAAAAAAGGTACTCAGCATCACTAATCATCAGTGTATATCAAAACCACGAGAAGTCACCTCACAGCTGTTAGCATGGTATTATCACAAAGATAAGAGATAATAAGTGTTGGCAAGGATGCAGAGAAAAGGAAACACTTGTGCACTGTTGGTGGAAATGTAAATTGGTGTAGCCACTATGGGAAACAATATGGTGGTTTCTCAAAAAATAAAAATAGAACTACCATATGATCCAGAAATCCCACTTCTGGGTATATATCCAATGGAAATGAAAACAGGATATCAAAGAGCTATCTTCACTCCCATGTTCATTGCAGCATTATTCATAATAGCTAAGATATGGAACAGCCTATGTGTCCATCAGTTGATGGGTGCATGGATGAAGAAAATGTGCTATCTACACACACAGAATATTATTCAGCCATGAGAAAAAATGAAACCCTGCCATTAGCAACAACATGGGTGTACCTTGAGAGCATTATGCCAAGTAAAATAAGCAAAATGAGAAAGACAAATACTGCATGGTATTGTTTATATGTGGAATTAAAAAAAAAAAGTCAAACCCATAGAAATAGAGAATAGAAAAGTGGTTGCCAGGGTTTGGGGGTAGGGGAAATAAAAAGAGTTTGGTAAAAGAATACAAAGTTTTAGTCACAAGATAAAAAAGGTCTGAGGAGCTAATGTAAAACATGGTGACAATAGTTGATAACACTGTATTGTACAGTTGAAATTTACTAAGAGAGTAGAGCTTAAATATTCTCACACACACAAAAAGGATAAATATGTGAAGTGATGGATATGTTCATTAACTAGATGGGGGAAATCTTTTCATAATGTATACATATATCAAATCACCATGGTATACACTTCAAGTCTCTTACAATTCTTTATTTCAAGTATATGTCAATAAAGCTGAAATAAAAATTAAAATAAAATAATACTAATATATGCTAATGGAACTCCCATTACTGGCAAAGATGAACTAATAAAGACCAGGTTAACCCTCCCACCAGAAACTAGTAAAAACTAGACAAAATACCTGAAAAAGAGTTTTCACAAATTAGACATCAGACAGCACAAGTCAGTGATTCCTAAGAGAGGAAGTACATGAGGTGAGTACTTTGCTCTAATTTACTGACAAAGAGTTCTCCAGGCCACAGTGCACTGATGCGGAATGCAGGTGGCACCATGCAATCTCCCTGACCTGAAGAAATGGAGCTGTTAGTCTGGGAAAACCAAGGCAGCTAGAGCTTGCAAAGCAAAGTACTGGAGAGGAGAGAGTTGAACAGAGGGAAATCTCTTCATTCAGACTTCTTCATTAAGCTAAGTTCTGATAAGGGCATGCATGTGAGGAGACTAAGGATGGCTAAAGAAATAACCATCCAAAAGGAGCAGAGAGAACAATTCCTGGAGCTTACACAAAATCATAAATAATTCATATTCCCATTAGCCAGAATGGAAAACCTCATAACTCATGAATTATCAGGTCAAGTACTCAGTGGGCCATTTCCTCAGCAGTGGGCAAAAGTTAACCCTAGACTGAAGAATGGCTCTGGTCATACCTTAAAAAGTTTTAAAGCAAGCCCTAAAAGCATCAAAATATTTTTACATAATTGTTCTACATCCAGAATGAATCTCAAGAATATTTATAGGAACACAAATATATCAATCATCTTAATGAACAAAATTTACAATGTCTGATATCTAATCAAAAATTGCCAGGCATGCAAAGAACCCACAATTAGAAGAGAAAACAATCAGTAGAAACAAACTTAGAAGTGATAGAATGAATACAGACACTAAAAGAGTATCTTAACTGTATTCTATATGTTCAAGAAGCTAAAAGAAAGATGAGTATGTTAAATAGCAACATGGGAGATTTTTTTTAAAAGATCCAAATCAAACCTCTAGAAGAGAAAATATGAGAAAAGAAGACTGCCAACCTAGGATTCTGTAGCAAACAAAAAGAAGTTTCAAAATGAGGAAAAATAGTCTTCTTATGACATACAAAAGCTGAAATAAGTCATCACCAGCAAATCTGCACTATAAAAAAATATTTTGATTTTAAGTCCTTCAAGCAAAAAAGAAAATGATACAAGATAGAAATCTGAAACTACACGCACACAAAAAAAATCAAGAACACCAAAAATGTTATGTGGGTAATACAAGACATTTTTATGCATTTTTAACATCTCTTTAAAAAATAATTGACTGTTTAAAACAAAAATACTGATAATGCACTACAGAGTCAATGACAGAAGTAAAATGTATGACAATAGCACAAAGACCAGAAAGGGAGGAATGGACATATACTGTTATAAAATTCTTATGCTACACATGGAGTGGTATAATATTACTTAAACATAGACTATGATAAGCTAAAGAGCTATATAACCCAAAACAACCACAAAATCATAAACAAAAATTACAGCTCTTAAACCAACAAAGGGGGCAAACAAAATTTTAAAAATCAATCCAAAAGAAGCCATAAAAAGGGGGGGAAAGGGGAACAAAAAAACAGATAGGACAAATAGAAAACAAATAGCTGGAGGATAGTTTTAAACACTGCCATACCACTAATCACATTAAATACAAGCATTTTAAATGCCCTCTTTAAAAGGCAGAGATTGAATTGGAAAAAAAAAAAAAAAAGCAAGACTCAACTATGTGCTGCCTACAAGAAACACATTTTTTTTTAAGAAACACATTTTAAATATAAAGACACAGGGGCACCTGGGTGGCTCAGTCGGTTAAGTGTCCAACTCGATTTTGGCTCAGGTCATGATCTCAGAGTCATGAGATCCAGCTCCATATCCATCCCGTGCTGGGTGAGGAGCCTACTTAAGATTCTCTCTCTTCCTCTCCCTCACCCCCCACCCCCACTCACACACACTCACTCTCTCTCTCTCAAAATAAATAAATAAAATATAAAATATAAAGACACAAGTTGGTTGAAAATAAAAGGATGAATAAAAGATATAACAAGCTTCTACTAATCAAAGAAAGATGAAGTGACTATATTAATATCAGACAAAGTAGATTTCAGAGCAAAGAACATTACCAAGAACAAAGAAGACCATTTCATAGTAATAAAAGGTTCAATTCATCAGGAGAACATAAAAATGCAAAATGTTTATGTACTTAAGAAACAAATCTTCAAAATACATGAATAAAAATGACAGAACTGCAAAATAGAAACAAACCCACAAATACATTTGCAGATTCAACATCCTCCTCTCAATAACTGATAGAACAAGTAAACAAAAAATTAATAAGGATATAGATATAGAAGATTTGAACAAAGCTATCAAATAACTTGACCTAATTCATATTTATTGGATGTTCTACTCAACAATAGCAGAATACACATTCTTTCCAAGTGCACATGAACATTTACTCAGACCAAGTTCTGGGCCATAAACCAAGTCTCCATAACTTTAAAAGGATGCAAGTTATATAAAGTATGTTCTCTATATAATACTGAATTAAATCAGAAATCAATAACTGATATATGAAAAATTCCCAAGTATTTGGAAACAAAAGAACACATATCTGAATGACCCTTGGGCCAAAGAACAAATCAAAAGGGAAATTAGATTGGCAGTGATTTCTTGGATGTGACTCTCCAAAAGCACAGGCAACAAAGGAAAAATAGATAAATGGGGCTACATCAATCTTAAAGTCTTTGTGCATCGAAGGACACAATCCACATAGTGAAAAGGCAACCTACAGAATAGAATATATTTGCAAATCATATATCTGATAAAGGGTTAATATCCAGAATATATAAAGAACTCCTACCACTTAACAACAAAAAATCAAATAGCCTGATTGAAAAATGGCAAAAGACTTGAATAGACATCTCTCCAAAGATGATATATAATAAATGGCCAAAAAGCATACAGAAAGATGCTCAATATCATTAATGACAAGAAAAATGCAAATCAAAATCAAAATGAGATACCACTTGACATCCATTAAGATGGCTCCTATACTAAAATTAACAAGTCAGGAAACGACAGATGTTGGCGGGGATGAGGAGAAAGGGGAACCCTCCTGCACTGTTGGTGGGAATGCAAGCTGGTGCAGCCACTCTGGAAAACAGTATGGAGGTTCCTCAAAAAGTTGAAAATAGAGCTACCATACAATCCAGCAATTGCACTACTGGGTATTTACCCCAAAGATACAAAAGTAGGGATCCGAAGGGGTACATGCACCCCGATGTTTATAGCAGCAATGTCCACAATAGCCAAACTGTGGAAAGAGCCAAGATGTCCGTCAACAGATGAATGGATAAAGAAGATGTGGTATATATATACAATGGAATATTATGCAGCCATCAAAAGGAATGAGATCTTGCCATTTGCAACGACATGGATGGAACTGGAGGGTGTTATGCTGAGCGAAATAAGTCAAACAGAGAAAGACATGTATCATATGACCTCACTGATATGAGGAATTCTTAATCTCAGGAAACAAACTGAGGGTTGCTGGAGTGGGGGGTGGGGTGGGAGGGATGGGGTGGCTGGGTGATAGACACTGGGGAGGGTATGTGCTATGGTGAGTGCTGTGAATTGTGTAAGACTGTTGAATCTCAAATCTGTACCTCTGAAACAAATAATTCAATATATGTTAAGAAAAAAAAAAAAGAAGATAGCAGGAGGGGAAGAATGAAGGGGGGGGAATCAGAGGGGGAGACGATCCATGAGAGACGATGGACTCTGAAAAACAAACTGAGGGTTCTAGAGGGGAGGGGGGTGGGAGGATGGGTTAGCCTGGTGATGGGTATTAAAGAGGGCACGTTCTGCATGGAGCACTGGGTGTTATGCACAAACAATGAATCATGGAACACTACCTCAAAAACTAATGATGTAATGTATGGTGATTAACATAACAATAAAAAAGGATGGCTCCTATAAAAAGAAAGAAACAGAAAATAATGAGTATTGACCAGGATGCAAAAAAAAATTGGAACCCTTATGTACTGTTGGTGGGATTGTAAAATGCTGCAACTACTATGGGAAAGAGCTCAGAAGTTCCTCAAAATATTAAAAATAAAACTACCATACAAAAACAGACCCATAAAGACAAAGAACAAACTGATGATTGCCAGAAAGGAGATGGTTGGGAGATGGATGAAATGAGTGAAGGGTAGTGGAAGGTAAGGCTTCCGGTTATGGAATAAATAAGTCACAGGGATAAAAAGCACAGCACAGAGAATATACTCAATGGTATTGTAATAGTGTTGTATGGTGACAGGTGGTAGCTACACTTGTGATGAACATAGCATAGTGTATAGACTTGTCAAATTCCTATGTTGTACACTTGAAATTAGGGTAACATTATGTGTCAACCATACTTCAATTAAAAAAAAAAGACTACTGTATGATACAGCAATCCCACTTCTGGGTATATATCCAAAAGAATTAAAGCAAATTCTCAAAGACGTATTTGCCCACCCATGCTCATAGCAGCACGTTTACAATAGTCAAGAGGTGGAAACAACCAAAAGGTCTGATGGATGAATGGATAAGCAAAAGATGGTATATACACACAATGGAATATTATTCAACCTTTTAAAGGAAATCCTGTCACATGCGACAACATAAATAAACCTTGAGGACATTGTTCTAGGTGAAATAAGGCAATCACAAAAAGACAAATGCTGTATATTTTCATGTATATAAAGTATTCAAAGTAGTCAGATTCATAAAAACAGAAAATAGAATACCAATCATCAGGGGAGAGAGAGGGGAAGGGAGTTGCTTAATGGATATAGAGTTTCAATTCTGCAAGATGAAAAAGTCCTAGAGATCTGTCTGTTTCACAATAACAAAATGAATATACTTAACACTATAAACTGTACACTTAAAAAGTTAAGATGGTGCATTTTGTATTTTTTGCCACATAAGGCAAAAGAGTCAGAATGAGAGAAATGCTATATGACAAAGACCCTACTGGCCACTGCAGTCTTTGAAGATGAAAGGAGGCCACAAACCAAGAAATGCAGACAGTGTCTAAAAGCTGGGAAATTTTGGGAAATATAACTTCCCCTAGAGCCTCCAGAAAGAATTAGTTCTGCTGATACCTTGACGTTAGTCCAATGAGACTGATTTTAGATTTCTAACCTACAGAGCTAAATGATAATAAATTTGTGTTCTAAGCCACTGGGGGAGGGAAAAAAAAAAGGAAATTAGAAAGTATTTTGAACTGAATGAAAATAAAGACACAATTTATAAAAATATATGAGATGTAACTACAGCAATACTTAGAGACAAATTTATAGATCTAAATACCTATCTTAGAAAAGAGGTAAGTTTGGGCGCCTGGGTGGCTCAGATGGTTAAGCATCTGCCTTCGGCTCAGGTCATGATCCCAGGGTCCTGGGATGGAGTCCCACATCGGGCTCCCTGCTCCTTGGGAGCCTGCTTCTCTCTCTCTCTCTCTGTCTCTCATGAATAAATAAATAAAAATCTAAAAAAAAAAAAAAAGAAAAGAAAAGAGGTAAGTTTTCAAACTAGTGATTTTAATCTGCATTTTAAAAGATAAAAAGAAAAGAGCAAATTAAACCCAAAGTAGAAAGAAAACAGAAATTAAAAAGAGCAGAAATCAATGAAATGAAAAACTGAAAACCATCACTGATGATCACAAGATGATTTTTAAGAACAAAAAAATTGATAAACCTTTAACCAGAATGATCAGGAACAAAAGGGGGAAGACACAATCACCAGTATCAAGACTGAGGGATATAACATCACTATAGATCAAACAGATACTAAAATGATAATAAGAGAATGTTACAAACATTATGCCCATAGATTCAACAACTTAAATTATATGGAGAAATTCCTTGAAAGACACAATCTACCGAAGTTCACAAGAAGAAATAGGTAACCTGAATAGCCCAATATCTATCTTTAACTCTTATACCTATTTTTTTAATTAAAATTTTAATTATAGGGGAACCTGGGTTGCTCAGTCAGTTAAGTGTCTGCCTTTGGCTCAGGTCATGACCTCCAGGTCCTGGGATAGAGCCCCACGTCAGGCTCCCAGCTCAGCATGGAGTCTGCTCCTCCCTCTTTCTCTCTCTTTCTCAATCTCTCTAAAATAAATAAATAAAAATCTTTAAAGTGTTTTTAAATTATAATTTTTAAAAAACAATAACTAAGATTCAAATCCCAAGAAAAAAAATACCAGTATTCTTGAGATGTGAGGGGGTGATTTCAGCTATAAACAATGGATATTCCAATTCAGAAGAATTTATGGAGTGACATAAATGGATATAAATTATGGAGTGACATATGGACAACATTATGGCAAACATTGTAAGAGACATAAAAAAAAAAAAAAAAAACAAAAAAACCCAGATGCTGTCCCCAAGGAACTCAAAGATGAGCTAAGAAAGACCTAATTAACATACAAGATTCCATCAGAGACAACAGAGGTTAAACTTTTGGTATAGGAATTCTGAAAAGAGAATGAGGTGGGCTAAAGTATTCAGAGAGGGCTTTCTTGAGAAAGTAATATTTGACCTGGGCCTTAATAGGTAAATACTCTAGAAGATCCTTAGGAACAAGGGGAACAAAGGAGAAGTAAGCTTTAAGATACGAAGCTTCAGAGGGTATGGAGGCCACCCAAACAAGCCTCTCAGATCCCTATGGACAGCAAAATTGACCAAGAGCCCTAACTACAGAATCCATCACTGTGTTCACACCGAAGTCACACTTCCCATGGGCTGCTCCTACCCAATGACTGAGTTAGCAGGAATGCTAACGCAGGCTTGTTCCTGCGAGATGTGGGATTCTTCTAACAAGCCAGTTTAGCTAAAGGAATCCCAGACAGGCTCATCAATCTCCCACAGAACTGCATAGCAGGCTAAGAATCTTCCACTCAATCTACCTTCTTTCCCTCTCTCCTTTACCCGTGGGTCAGACCCCATTTCTGTCTAAGACCCCTCCCTGCCTTCCCCCCAGTCCCCACCCATTTTCCCTCACAAGTATTGCTCCTACTAAATCCTTGCATAACGAATCTCATCTTAGCCTCTGCTTCTCTGAGTCCCCAGACTAACACAGAAGGAAAACACCAAATGAAAAAGACGCAGTCCCTACATTCAAGAGACTTACAGTAAAGTGAAGAATATAAAAATGTATATTAAAAAATGTGATATGGGCACAAGATAAATGCTAGAAGTGATAGGAAAAAATGTTTTAGGACACACAAGGAAGGGAATGACTAATTTTATCCAGAAAGATCCGTGAGGATTTACCAAGGAGGTAATATTTGAAATAAGTCTTGAAAGATAGGTATGGTTTCAGAATATGGAAACAAAGGAAGGGATATTCTAAGCCAACAGAACGGCATGAGTTTAAAGTACAGAGTGTGTGTTGGCAAAACTAAGTGATCTCATAACAATCTCATAAGGAAGTCTTTTGCACTGGAATATATGTTTCAATCTGCTTTCAGAAAATAACTATGATCGAGGCGTCTGGTGGCTCAGTCGGTTAAGCATCTGCCTTCGGCTCAGGTTGTGATCTTGGGGTCCTGGGATTGAGCCCCACAACAGGCTCCCTTCTCAGGGGGAGTCCTCTTCTCCTTCTCCCTCTACCCCTCCCACCTACTCTTTCTCTCTCTCTCTCTGATAAATAAAATCTTTAAAGAAAAGAACTATGATCAAATGTGAAGAATAGATCAGAGAAGAGAGAAAGGAAAGGTCAAAAAATAAATTAAGAAGTTAATACAGCAATCATGAGGAATGGTCACAGAAGCTGGAAGTCAAGAATAGATGGGTAGGACTGTATATGAGAACATCTTGGAAGTAGAATCCAAAACTTCTTAATGGAATATAAGACATGAGAATCAGGGAATAACCAGGTTAATTCTAAAGACACTAGTCTGGGTGGTTGAAGAAGTGCTAGCACCAAAAGAAAAGAATAGATTTGGGGCAGAGGAGAACACCAATTTGATTTTAGAAATATTGAGTCTAAAAAATAAAAATAAAAAAAATTAATATATGGAATCTAAGATAATATCCAGCTAGAGAGAATTCAAAAGTTGTTGAAGTTGGACTAATTCTGTGGGTAAGTGCCAGTTAAAGATTCATATTTGGAATTACTTACACAGAGCTGGTGACTGAATCTCTGAAAAATGGGTACAATGGCCCCAAAGGGGAGTATATGGCAACCCCATAAAAAGGACCTTAGGAATACCTGAATTCAAAATGAGAAAATGGACCCAGAAATGAGGGAGAAGTCACCAGAGGTAGGAGGTTGAGCTGGGTCTCAGGACTCAGGAGAGGCAGTAGAATCAAGACTCTGAGCCTTTTTACCATTCCTCCTTCCATGGAAGCCCTCCCTGACACCTCCAGGTGGAATGAGACCCTGGTTCCTTTAGGCTTCTGTTACAGAATCATACATACCTTCTCTGTGGTGCATACAACATTATTAAAATTGCATAGGTATGTATCTTCCCACTAGACTGTGAGCTCCTAGACAATACAGATCCAAGACTTAAATAACACACACAAGGATTTCAATAAATATTTGTTGAATGAGTGAATGCATGCAGTCAGCAGAATATGTAGCATGCACTACTCTATGCGCGAGACACTTTACAGGTCCTAAGGATGCATTGGTGATGAAGACAGACAAGGACCTCACTCTTATAAAGCTTATATTCTAGCAATGAGGGTAGGGATGCGTGGCAGATAAACAGCATTAAAACAAACTAATGACAAAGAAAATTTCGTATTATTCTGTTATAAGTCCTAGGAAAGAAAGAGAACCAGATGGCTATAGAGAGTGCTGGGGTGAAGGCTGGGTGCTAATTTAGATTGCATGGTTCACTGAGGAAGTGGTGTTTGAGCCAAGGTCTAAACGAGAAGACAGCCATGCAGTGTCTGGGAGCAGTTCCCAGGCAAATGAACAGAAAGTGTACATTTCCTAAAGAGAAGATGTTCAAGGAACAGAAAGAAGGCCAATGTGAGTGGAGCATATGAGCAAAGGTATGCACGGAAGAGATGAGGTCAGGGAAGTAAGCAAGAGCCAGATTGCATGATACCAACATCATCTTGCAGGCCTGGATGGATGGATGGATGGATGGATGGATGGATGGATGGATGTTGAGGAAATGTGAGAAGAAAGCACTGTTTGAAATAAGTTTTAGGAGGGATCAGACAGAAGCTTGTTTACAGTTGAGAGAAAGGAGCCTGTGGAAAGGAAAAGGTCAAAGTTTAAAGATATCATGGCTAAAGCAAAGTGACAGAGGGGACAACAGGGGACACAATCAAAGGAATGGGAGAGGAGTTGGACTTGGAGGAGAGAGACAGCAAGGAGGGAAGAGAGCTGATGGAGGGCCCTGGGGAGAGCTGATGGAGGTTCTCTGTGGGAGTGATGGGAATGGAATGGGACTGTAGAACATGGGCATTGCTGAGTTAGGAATGGCACCAATGCCCACAAGGACGAATTTGAGAAGCACAGAGGTTAGAATGCAGGGGGTGGTGGTGAATGTAGTCATCACGATTGTGTGACTTTCTCCACATTGCTAAGAAGCCGAAGCACAGGAGCAGTAAAGCAGGAGAAATTGGCCTGGGGGGCTAGAAGTGAAGATTAAGTGGTAGAGCTGAGAATATTTGTTTCACTGCCATTAACTTAAAAAAACATCTATTGAGCACCTCTTGTGTGTCAGGCAGTGTCTCAGGTATTGGGGTAAACATTTTCCCTATCCTTACAGAACCCATGGTGTCTTAGCTCAGGCTGCTAAAACAAATACCACAGGCTGCCTGGCTTAAACAACAGACATTGTTTCTCACTGTTCTGGAGGATTGAAAGTCCAAGGTCAGAGTACCAGCATGGTCAGGTTCTGGTAAGAGCTCTCTTCCAGGCTTGCAGAAAGTCACATGGCAGGGAGAGGAAGATCTGGTCTCTCTCTTCTTATAAGGACACTAATCCCATCATGAGGGCCCCATCCTCATGACCTCATCTAAACCTAAGTACCTTTTAAAGAAGCTCCATCTCCTAATACCATCACATCCAGGGTTAGGGTTTGCCTCAATCTGTTCGGGCCGCTACAACAAAATACCACAGACTGGGCAGTTTTAAACCACAGAAATGCATTGCTCACAGCTCTGGAAGCTGGAAGTCTGAGCCCAAGATGATGGCATGGTCAGGTAAGGGCTCTCTTCCAGGCCACAGACTTCTGGCTGTGTCCTCACAGGGCAGAAGGAGCAAAGGAGCCCCATGGGAACCCCTCTTATAAGGGCACTAATCCCATTCATGGAGGCTCCACCTCATGACCTATGTACTTCCAAGAGGCCCCACCTCCCAAGCCATTGGACATTAGGATTGCAACATATTAATTTGGAGGGGACACAATTCAGTCCATAACACACAGGTTGGAGGACGGTGACAGAAGCAAGCCTGCAAGTCCATCCAGTGTGACACATGCGTGCTACCAGTGGGGTGAACTGGGATTCTACAGAAGCACAGAGGAGGGGCCCCTTACGCAGCCTTGGAGGTCTAGGAAGCTTTCCCTTTGGAAGTGACTTCTAAACTGGGAACCCATGAAGAGTAAACCAGGAAATGGCCAGGGGCAGAGGAAGAATAGAAAAGAGTGTGTAAGCTATAGGGGGGAAGATCACAAGGAGAAGCTGGGGAAATAGGCTGGAGGCGTGAATAGGGCACCAGTGGCAAAGAGCCCCGTGTCATGATAAAGGATTTGAACTTGATCCTGAAGATGACAGTGCCATGAAAGGAGCTGGTTAAGCAGGGTCCAACAATGTCATTCTTATTAAGAGAGAGTGTTCTGGCTACAGAGTGGCCTGGGGGAGTAGAAGCCCAGAAGGCAAGCTTGAACTTATGTAAGATATTTCTGTATCTTCAGGCTCAAAACACAGCCCCCCAGCGGGTCAACATTAGAATGTTAAAGATAAAGAAGGTAATAAAGATAAGACGGGGTGTGAACCTGAGTGCTGGCCTCAGAGCCCAGACAGGTGTGCAGATAGCAAGGCCTTATCTGTAACACTGTCTCAAGACACTTTCCTTTTACACCCTCTTATAAAACCAGTAGCATGCATTTTTTTGTCCTTTTCTTTATCATTTACAGTGACAAGCATCCTTTTGTTCTACGAAATAAATTTGCACAACACTCTCTAGTTTTGACGCTGAAGGTGATGGCTGTGACCCGGTCTAGTCCAGCTCCCAGGGAAGGGTTTACTCACAGTGAGCCTCCAAATAGCATCACATGCATTTTTATTTAAAAAAAAACCCTTTCATGAGCCCTATCCATGAATCAGAATCTACATGCGTGAGGCCAGGAATCTGTATTTTTTTAAAGATTTTATTTATTTGAGAGAGAGAGCATGGGAGGGGGGAGCGGCAGAGGGAGAAGCAGACTCCTCACTGAGCAGGGAGTCTGTCGCGGGATTCAATCCCGGCACTCCAGGATCATGACCTGAGCCGAAGGCAGTCGCTTAACTGACTGAGCCACCCAGTCACCCAGGAATCTGTATTTTAAACTAGATTCCTGTATTAGTTTTCTCAGGCTGCCTTGACAAAATACCACAAACTGGGTGACTTAACACAACAAAAAGTTCTTGTCTCATAGTTCTGGAGTCTAGAAGCCCGAAATCAATGTGTCGGCAAGGCCACATTCTCTCTGAAGGTGCTAGAGAAGGATGTTTCCTTGCTTCTCTCCTAGTTTCCGGGAAGAAGCTATTCCTTGGCTTATCATTCGAATCTCTGCCTCCATCTTCCCATGGCCTCTTCCCTCTGTGTCTCTGTGTCTTCACATGGCTTTCTCCCTGTATGTCTGGGTCCAAACTGCTTATAAGGACGCCAGTCACACCCACCCTAATCCAGTATGATCTCATCTTAACTTGATTAACATCAGCAAAGACCCTACCTCCTATAAAGTCACATTCATAGGTACTAGAGGTTAGGAGTTAGGACAGTATCTTTTGGGGGAACACAGTTCAACCCAGTTGTTCCCAAGTAAGTTTTATGACACATGAAACTTGGAGCATCTAGGAACTTGGATGACAGATAGCATTAAGGCACAGTCCGCCACAGCTCCATAGATAGCATCCTGAAATGCTGCAGTTTGATCTTGGGGGATGGGGAGCGTAGGGAGAAGGAGGTGTGGGCAGGAGATGAAACACATGGAACTCTCTCTGTGGAACATACACAAGGGCCATGGGCTCCACATTTCAGATCAAGCTACCATTCTCTAGCAGCACACCCAATGTACTTTCCTGAAGACTGGGTCAAAAAAAATCCACAGAACAAAGAAAAGACATCTTATTTATACCTTAGAATTGAAACCAGAAGCAGAGGTCTTTTTCAGCATAATGCAAGTCACCCCTAAAATGGATCTTGGTTTATAATTCTGCCTATTTTATAGTCTAAAATGGACCTGCACTCATGTGTGCTCATGGTGACATTTTCAGGGAGGGAACATTTTTGCAGGTTCTGGAGTCAAATCACCTAGTTCAAGTCCGGGACCTGCCACTTACTGAGGGATCTTAGGCAACGTACAGAAGCCTTCTGTACAGAAGCCTCAGTTCCCTCCTCTGTAAAATGGACACAGTAATAATAACTACCTGAGAGGAGTAAATGAGATAATATGTGGAAAGCTCTTGTCATATAATCAACATTTAATACATGTGAGTTATTCTTTCTATAGCATCTCTAACATGGTTGCTTTGACAAACTTGTACCTGATGGCAGTTGGCGTTGGAGCTCTAGCTATTAGCGCTGTTCCTCCATGAGCCTCCGTAACTTGAAACCTAAAAATGTATGAACCAAAACTTCCCTCTGATATCAACAAATCAAGTCAAGACAGTCTTGAGGCTACGAAGTGTGTTTTGGAAGAAACTTCTTGATAAACCAAAGAACTAATATGTCTCCTTGGGGGCTACAGAGGAATGGCTGAGTCTTGGAATATGTGTTCATTTTACTCTCAGTAGCCTACTTAAAATTGCTATTTACTGAAAAGTTTTATTAAATGTCCCATGAAATGTAATATGATTTACTCACACATATTAAGACAAAACAGCAATGTTGCTTTTGAAAAAGGGAGACTCTTCTGGGATTCTGCCTTCTCCCCAAACTCACAAGAATCCAGTAAGCATATTGCCAGGTTAAAAAGAAGCTGGAGGGCTGCCTGAGTGACGTAGTCAGTTAAGCATGCAACTCTTGGTTTCAGCTCAGGTCATGGTCTCAGGGTCGTGGGATCAAGCCCTACAACAGGCTCCCTGCCCAGCACATAGTCTGCTTGAGTTTCTCTCTCCCTTTCCCTCTGCCTCTCCCCGCCACACGCTCTCTCTTTCCCTCTCTCTCTCTTTCTAAAAAAAATAAATAAATCTTAAAAAAAAGAAGAAGAAGAAAAAGCTGGGGAAAAAAAACAGAAAATTGCCACTTGTGATCAAGAGTTGCAAAGGCTCTGGGTTGGTTTGTTTATTATCTAAAATCTCATAGGCCAGACGTTTGAGACATGTGTATAGAAGGGAAGTCGAATAGCCTCTCAGCACAGCGTCCATACAGGCTGCTGTAAGTGTTGCTATGGTGTGGACTCACTGTGTCATCAGTCATAAAAATCAAAACTGACACATCAGACAAAGGACCAAGGTCTTCCAGAAGGCTTGCGTCTCGTCCTTTTAACATTGCCATCCACGTCATGGTGCCATGGCCTCTGGTATCAGAACAACAGAAAGGACTTAAATCACGTCTTTTTCCAAGCATAGGCATCACCTAGGCTGTTTTCTACCCACGTTTCAATGACCCACTTTCTGTTGGGGGCAAGATGAAAGCCGGTTACATAATACCACAGATGTTTATTTCCCTGGTTGATGTTGGCTCAAAATAATGCCCACTTATTGCAATAAGACTGCCCATGGATGCTGATGCATTACAACCAGAGAGGTAGGCTCAATGCCAGGGTTAAACCAGATATGCGTTAGCTTCCTGAGTTGTCGGATATTCTTCAAGCTCTCTTTGTCGGTGGCACTGTGAGGGGCGGTGTGCAAAGCAAATTAGGTATAAGCATTCTCTGCCCTTTAGGGCTTATGATCAAATGCTGTATATGCTCATATGCGCAGTCAGTTGTCAATTATCTGGACCTAGGGATAGAAAAAGCAAGCCAGAGCCACTGTGAGTGTTGTGACTTCATCACCCCACACAGCCACTCCTCGCTTTGCATGTCTCTTGTCCCCTAAAACTTCTCAGCCCAGTGATCCCTCAGGAGAGCTTTTGAGACTGAATTCTGATTTGCCGTGATTAAGATAAACATGCAAAAATGAATAATCCGTTTGAGTAAATCCACTTTAAAAGCATATTTTTTGTGCCTGTGGCGTGTTGGGCATTTTGTTAAGTCATTGGCATCAGAGTGAATGAGGCGCATAAGCCACAGGAGCTGTCACCATGACTCCTCAGGGTGCTGACGCCGGTGTGTGTGAGCGAGCCTGGAGCAACTCAGGGGAGGAGGTGGCCCTGGGGGACAAGTTTAGGAAAGGAGATAGAGGGGAACTGAGACCAGGGGAACAGGCAGGAGCCAGCCGAGTGACCAAGGAGGCTGGGGCAGCCGGAGCAAGGGAAGCAAAGCCCATGCATGGAACCCCAGGGCAGGAGGTGGAACTGGAGCTCAGGAAGTGTGGGCATGGCCGTGGAGACGAAACTAGAAACACAGCCCTCCACCCCAGGCCAGATTGAAACGGGGCCCGGATGCCTCGCCAAGAAGTGTTGACTCCACCCTGAAGACAGCAGACATTTTATTCAAGGCAATGGTCAGATTCTCGTCACAGAAAATTCCCCAGAGGGTAATGGGCAACTCAGAGGAGCATAAGAACAGGGGCAGGAAGACCCAGTAGAGAGATGGTGGCCTAATCTGAGGAGGCCTCACGGAGCCCGGGCTGAGAGGCTACCAGGGTGGAGCGACAAGGCTGAGCTCTGTCTGGGAGACCAGTCGGACGTGGAGTGAACATTATGGTAAGCACTGGAGGTTTAAATATTACCAGATAACAGTAAGCAAGAGATAACCACATTCACGTCACTCTTTTCCTGTTCTAAGAAGCTTCTGGGCACGGTGTGTGAGAGGGAGAGAGAAGGGCCGTAAAAATTCCAGTGTACGACTCTCAATGCTTTCCACAAGGTGCGCATAGAAATACTGTCCTCTGGTGTGGAGCTGCAGCTGCTCCCTCCAGCACCTGGCTCTGTTTGTCACCCTGCCCCAGACTCGCTCCACGGACAGCCTCGGCTCCAAGAGCCACCCCCAGCTCTGCTTGCTCCTGGCCGACCCACAGCCCAGCAGCTTCCCTTGGGGCCACATCACAGGACCTGGGTTTCAGGAGGCCTGCGGGCTTGTCTTCTGCCTGTCTCGCCTTTAGCCCCTCACTCCTGTGCCCACGCTGTCCTGCATCGGAAGAACTTCTGCCATCAGTCCCCATACACAGGACCCACAAAAACTGTGGCTTCAGCTGCTGAGAGGCTCACGGGGTCCTTGTGCCTTGCCGAAGTGTGTAGCTTTACTGTTGGTGCGGTGGCAGTTGGGCCTAAAGGTCAGGTCTGTTCCCTTGGGCCCCATCTAGTGAACACCTACTGTGTGCAAGTCACCCCACTGGTACAGTGTGGGCAGGACACCCCGAGGTGCATCAGGACATCTGCAGGAGTCGGGGCTGAGGCCACCACAAAGGAGTGCATGAAATGAGGCAGAGAGAGGAACCGACAGGGCAGGGACACACCAGCAAGGCACAGACATTGGCCCACAGACACCAGGAGCACTTTGAATTGTTGATATGCAATTTTCAGTGGTCAAATGTTCGGGAACTTTTAAAGCCAGTTGCTAAGCCATGAGTAGTTGGAAATCAGCCATCATGAGAGTATTTACACCACAGAAATCAGCCAATCCTACAAATCGGGCTTCTCCCATCCCATCACCTCACCCATCTCCTTGAAGCTGTACAATCCCTGCCCCCTTCTCCTCTCCCCTAGGTCTGGGATCCACCAGAGAGTGTATAGGACACCAGCCCACATCATCGGGGAGTCTGGCAAACTTTGTGTGACACCTTGGGTTAGGTTTGGGGCTTGATGCTGTGAACAGTAGAGGACTGGGATGTGGGGGGTCCTGGCTTCCTTCTCCCCTCCTCTCAGCCTTAGAAGTGTTGCGGGTGAGGGCATTCAGCTCTGTGGTACAGGGGGTGAGGAAGACATGGCTGCAAGTGGTTAGGCTAATCTGTCACAGCCCAAGAGGAAACTGAGGCAGGGTGGGCAGCAGGGGCCAAACCAATGTCTCCATCACCTTCGAGTGCACAGATTTGTTGGCTCTATGCCTCCGTTTCCCTATCTGTAAAATGGGGATACTACCATCTGCTCAAGAACTGTTAGGACTGAGGGATATAATGTGTGGAGCACTGTAACAGCCAGGCACAGCGTAAGCCCCTGCCAATCTTGTTGCTGGACGATCCCAATATCCTCATGAGAGGAGCACGCGAAAGTAATGGTGGACTTATCTGAGCCTTCTCTTTCCTTCCGCTTATTTTTATTTTCATCCCATGACTAGATTGGACTCCCAAAAGCTCCCCAAGCCAAGAGCTCCCAAACCATCTCAATCATCAAAATCTTCTGGGAAACCACTTGAAACCCAGATTCAGTCTCACTGAAGAAGAGTACATTGGCAAGCCCAGGAATGTGCTCACTCTAAAAGCTCCCCAGGGAACCCACTGCTGACTTAGGCTGGGGACACCCTGCCCCGTAGGTCTGGGCTCCAGGGGCCAGTCGCCATGACCACTCAAGGTGGCCAATGTCTGAAGATAGGGATGGATGCTTTATTTAGAGGCTGTTTTAAATCTGGGAATCAGGAGATCTTTGCAGTAAACAAGTGTGTGCCTCCTGACAAAGTAATGTAAACCAATAACAGGCTTCAATAATGCTATTTTTAAAAGGCTTTAAATAACTTTTTCAATGCAAAACAACCCACTCGGGCAGACTTAATTCATTTTATGGGCCAGCTGAACCACTAGCGCTCAGAGAGCCTCGCCGTGTCACAACACAGAGCCATTTCGTCTGTCCCCACATGGGTGACCAGTGCTGCGAGGTTAAGCCAATTAGCTTTCACATGGTGCCGACCAAAAGGACATGATTTGTGTAGCCCCTTTTCCCTGGCTTTAGGACAGTGACTGGCATTGTCTAGCAGAATTCCCTGTGTTCTTAACCGCACTGTTTCATGCACCAAAAAGTTGTTCTTCTGAGCCTCTCCCTCCTGGCGAAGCTGGAGATAAATTCAGCTGATGTGTTTTCCCTGATAAGTTAATGTTACAGGCTTCACAATGGTGACCTCAAATCCACACTGTGATGAACAGCAGTTCAGCCAACGCTGTGAGCTTGATAGCCCACTCACTGCCTTTTAATTAAAATTCCAAGTTGGTGTTTTTGTTTTCAAAGGAAGGATGGAGCCCATCAAGGTCACTCAGTCCAGGCGCTGCTGGGAAGAACGCCTCGCTGCACATTTACACTTCAGCGGCTCCTGGGAGGGCAGCGCACTGCAGCAGGAAGGATTTCTAACAACTTCCAGAATGTTTTCCAGATATAAATAGCCTCTACGGCATGATATATTCTAGCTAAGAAAGACTGGAACAAAAGTAGGTTATTGACTGGCAGATGCCTGCCTTCCAGTGGGCATTGGAGCATCAGGGATTGGGCTCTTTCCAGCTATATTTAGCATCCGCATTAATGTACTGCCGAACAATGCCCTTTAGAAAAGCCACATAAATCAGAGGAGGAAAGATTACTAAAATTTATGAAGCAATCACTGTGAGAAACCCCTGGGCACAATCACTGTGATAAATACCTTGTTAAGCCCCCTGCCCATCCCCACCTTATGTTTCTTGTTAACACGAGGGGTCCATTACTGAGCGTTGCTACTTCCCAAAGGGGAAGCCATCTGCATTTAGGAGCTGTACAGCAATCTGCGCCCAATCCAACCTGACAAAACCATTCTTAGAATCACAGAGATGGAAGAGCCCTCTAAGCAAGCAGGCTCCCCAGATTTTCCAGGGGAATCTCGATTTTGTTTGGTCATTTTGTTCTTCTTAATAGCAATATCATTCAATATAGAAGCAAATAGGTTGCTTGGTTTTCACAGTTACTCCCTGGCAGAATTTTCCATGTAAGTAATGGCACAATTCAGAGAACAATCCTTTGTTGGACTGTGCATCCTGGTTCTGGAGCGAGAAATTGGTTTGAATTCAGTTGGATCCATCAGTTGGTTTGAATTCCCCTATTTTGAAAATGAAAGTGAAGAGGCATCTCCCCAAAAGAGAGCAAACCAGTCCACACAAGAAGCAATTCTTAGATCTGACATCAAGCACTCTCACCAGGTTACCACTTTGCCTCAGAAGGAGAACTGAGGGATAATTACACTAGTTGATTCTGACTCCTGATAGGACAGCTGATTCTGCAGCAGGCACACAGGGACCTGGATAAGAGTAAATCTAATACGGCTCCGTGGCTTACTGAGTGGTCTTGGGCAAAATCCGCCAGGCTCGCTCAGCCTGTCTGTTCCTCATCTGTAAAATGGAGGTAATAAGAATCTACCAGGGGGCGCCTGGGTGGCTCAGTCATTAAGCATCTGCCTTCGGCTCAGGTCATGATCCCGGGGTCCTGGGATCAAGCCCCGCATCGGGCTCCCTGCTCCGCGGGAGGCCTGCTTCTCCCTCTCCCTCTCCCCCTGCTTGTGTTCCCTCTCTCGCTATGTCTCTCTCTGTCAAATAAATAAATAAAATTAAAAAAAAAAAAGACTCTACCAGGAGTTGTTAGGAAAATACAAAGAGGGAATGTGGGTCAAGGCACTTATCATGGTGACTGGCACATAGTAAGTGCTCAAGAAATTGTGGGGATTATTATGCTAGTCACTGATGATTCCCTAAAGAGAAAAAAGAGTGATAGAAATAGGGAGATTTTGGGCGCCTGGGTGGCTCAGTCGGTTAAGCGACTGCCTTCAGCTCAGGTCACGATCCTGGAGTCCCGGGATCGAGTCCCGCATCGGGCTCCCTGCTCAGCGGGGAGTCTGCTTCTCCCTCTGACCCTCCTCCCTCTCGTGCTTTCTGTCTCTCATTCTCTCTCTCGCAAATAAATAAATAAAATCTTTAAAAAAAAAAAAAGAAATAGGGAGATTTTGCAAGTGTTGACTTCTGAACTCTGTTTTCATCACCTCAAAGCCAGAGGATGCAGGGTAGGTGGGAGAGTACAGAGTTATCTACCAATTTGCCATTGAGAGTACTACTCATCCATTCAATGAGGAAATGAGTACCTACTGTGTGTTACATATTTTGCAAGTATCATGCCTTTGTCTTTGTCTTTCCTCTCACAAAATGGGATTAGGTATTCTGACCATGCTGAAAGATTATAATGAAATAAATCCAGTCCACTAATTGATCGACCACATTCACGTAGATCATTTTTCTTTTTCATGATGGTTATGTGGATATTATTCATGGCACACAATTCTCAGAAATAACCGAGATGTTTGTGTAACTGGAACAAAGCAAAGGTCTTTTGTGTATTAAATAAGAGACTCAAAAAAGAGTGATTTTTGCCTTAAAACTTTATTTTTAACCATTTCAGAACACACTTAGAGCAAGATGTAGCTCTTGAACCGAACAATGCTAAAAAGTTACGAGGAAGGTCTTTTGCTGACTGTGTAAGCATGGGTGCAGCTGGATCATATGGTAAGATCTAAGTAAAAGAGAATAAAAGGGTACCTCAGCTCTCCCTCCACCCCAAGACAATGTAACTGGCTGGTGTGCAAAAAGAACAATGATGAAAGATCCCCACTTTCAAATCCTAAAGCTCCAGCTTTGTCACTGTGTAAATCACTTTGAGCAGCTCACCCGACCTCTGTACACTTTAGTGTCTTCATCTGTACAAATGCAAATAATGAGACCTAACTCCCAGGTTTTTGTGAGGACTAAACAAATAAGGGAACATATTTAAGGAACTTGGCATTTAATAGATGTGGAATAAAAGAAGCACCTTCCTCCCTGGAGAACAGCCCACTCCCCTCCTGTCTAGTCCCTACCTGGGGCTCTCCCCAGGTAAATGAGAAGTTTAGAGTAAAACCAACCACAGGTGTGCCCTGCCCTCCTCCATACCCCAGTATCTTTATACAGATGAACCCAGATTATTAGGAACATCAAAGCAATATCTCAGTTTGACTTCTATCTGCCCTCACCACTCTCCTGAAACTCCGCAAGATCTTCTAATCTCCAAAGCAAATAGCCTTTGGCTGAGATTCATTTTCCTCCCTTTTTTGGTAGCATTTGACACTGGCTGATTTCCATCTCGAAATCCTTTTCTCTTTGGTTTCTGTGATATGATACTACTCTGGGTTTTCTCCTACCTAAATGATACCTTCCCTCCTGTCTACATTACAGGCTCCACTTGTCTTCTGATTCACAAATGTGGGATGCCCCTAGTGTTTCCAGAGCTCCTCTCTTTCCAGTCTCTCCACCCTCCCCTAAGTCAGTTTCATTCATTTCAATGGTTTCAACTCTCTCTTTCTAAAATCGAGGCCCAAATCTGTATCTGTGGCTCTGACATGTTTTCCAAACCCTACAATAGGTGTTAAATACCCAAGTACCTACAGAGACCAGGCAGGAAATATAAATAACTACACCAGGCTGGACTCAAGGGAGCAGCGGAGACGGCAGGGAAGTGGAGAGCTCATACTTCACTCTCAACTCAAGCCAGTTGTTATCTTGCAACAATGAGGGCCCGGTGATTCCAAATCTTAAGGTTTTTCCAAAAGAAGTCGGAAAGGTGGATTTTTTAAATAAGCAGTTAATAACGACTAATTCAACTGTTTTTAAGTCATGCAGGTTAACCCAATACGGAACAAACAAACTACACCTGAAAGCCAAATGTGGTTTAAAATTAATAGTTGAACTTGTAGGTCTAGAATAATATGGTAAATTAGTTGCTCATGGGCCACATTTGGAAGCCTTACTGGAAGCTCAAATAAAATATTCAAAAGCCGCCATAATCTTCCCTGAACCAGCTTCTCTTATTGGTCTGCAGATCAAATATTGCCAAGTCCATTCTCCCAAGTGCCCAGGTTTTGAAACCTCTGCATCATCTTCAACTTTTTCTTCACTTTCCTCTCAACTGACCAGCTCTGCTATATCATCTTTGCAATGAGTCTTGAATCTATATCCCCATTTGTATTCTCACTGTCACCATTCATTCTTTACTGCAATGTTGTTATCGACTTCCTGGTGTCCCCACCTTCTGTTTCTCCCCATTTTAATCCATCTACACACTACTGACAGAGTAATTTTCCTAAAATACTCCTTTTCATGTAACTCCCCTACTCAAAAGCTTCGCAGCCTCCTGTAACCTCTGCAGATTAGTACATCCTTTTCAACCTGATATGCGTGAACCGTCATCATCTAGGACAGATACTGCCAGTTGTCCTTGAATATCCATTCTCTCCTCCTTCTATGGCGATAGAACCCCCGGTGTTTTGCTGGGAATGTAGACACCTAAAATAAAGAGTGTATTTCACGGGACCCCTTGCAGCTAGGAGAGGCCATGTGACTAAGTTCTAGGCAATGGAATGAACATAAAGTCCTATGCGGTAGTTTCTGGGAACCCTCTCTAAAAGATAGGCCACATATGCCCTCTACCACCTGCTTCCTTGTCCCTGCATTCATCCTGATGTCTACAATATAATGCTGCAATCTTGGACCGTCAGCTAAAGGCCCACTCTGTGGAGTAACAAAGAAACATGGGCACCATACCAGCCCTGGGGACTGCTGGACTTTGCATATTTATATCTTGCTAAGCCATTGTTACTTTTGGTTCCCTGCCACTCTCCACTAAGTCTAATTCTCACTAATAGAGATCTCACCTAACATGCCCCTTCTCGCTCCCCTAACCATAACCTATCCGTTATTCAAACCCAGCTATATGTTGTCCCCACATACGTACCTACTTCCCTTTCCTCATGCTATACCAGATTGCTTTTCTCTTATTGAAGTTCTATCCCTCTCAAGACCCACCTCGCATCTCATCTTTCACTTCCATAAAATCATTTTTCATCCCCCAATGGCACATGACTTCTCTCTCTGAATCCTGTCAGCATCGTACTTATTCCTTTCATATTATATTTGTTGCAACACGTGCACACACACGGCTTACCCTGTGCAGGTGGAACAGTGAGTCCATGTTGCAATATGTTTAGTTGAATTGAAAGATCACCCACAAGAGAACAAGTGGCTAAGGAGTGCATGCAGAAGTGTCTCCTCACGGGCCTTAAGATGATGCGACAGAGGGGTTCTGTGGGTAGGCTCTGTGTACATGTGAGTTGGAGTTGGTGTTTGATGCACCAGCTGGAAAAAACATTTCCACAACTCTTCTTAGAGCCATGTTACCCCAAATCTAAGGACCAAGCAATGGCATCAAATCACACTTTCCATGGCTTCCCCCTCTGCCTTGCTCCTTCCCTACCAACCCCTGGTCAGGGATAGCCCTGGATGAAACACTTGATTAGTGGGCTATTTGACTTTATATCTGATCAGAAGCACATTTGAAAACTTCCGGCTCGGTCGTAGTCTCTACTGCACCTAAATTCCACAAACCCTTCTAGATTTTTCTTTTGGAACCTGCCTCTGAATGACAATAAGAATAGCTTGGCTTGGCAGAGGGTCCTGGTTAGGATTACATGACATATGGCCCTGTTGGATGCAAGCCACACTGTCAGATTATCCAGAGGGCTAGTCTTTGTGCCTGTTAGCTGCTTACCTGAAAACCCCCATTCCCCCTTCTCACTAGATACCTCTGACAAGAGATGGCATTTGAATATAAACAACAAAGAGAAGAGTTGGGAAAGAAGACAGAAATATCCTCTTTCTCCAGGCCCCAGGCTACTCTGAGACTGAGCCTGCCAGGGAGTCAGATGCTCACTTCCGAGTGAACCTGCCCTCACTTCTCTCCCGGTGACATATGTTCTCTCAGGAGCCGCTCAGCTCTTCAGCAGGCTGGGCAGGAAGTTTGCACCACCTCCGAAAGGAGAGGCGCCTGTGCCCCGGCCTCTGTCCTCCCAACTGCACATTTTAGATTTCCTAAGCACAGTGTAGTGCTGAGGGGTGACCACAGACAGGAAGAAAGGAGACCGTGTCCACCTCCCAGGCTGGACGTGAGACATCCCAGCACACTGAGGGTGTGCTGAGCAGGGAAGAAGGAACAGGGCACAGGAAGGGGAGAATGGTGAAGAGCTGGTCTCCAAAGTTAAAAACAAGCTTCCCCCTAAGGTGCTGAAGGTCGACCAGGCCACGGTTCTCTCACTCCTCAAAACAAACCTCTGATCCTGGCCGTGGATTCCGCTGTCACTGCAAACACAGAGCATTTTTCCAGGCACTTTCAAAGGGATTAATGCAGACCTTGGGTTTGTTGTTTCTTAACCAGTCCTTTGCTTTTATTATTTTTTTCTGTTTTTCTTTTTATGTGCTACTTTAAACTTCTCCCTTATGTTTATTAACTGATCTCATCTTTTACTTCTTTCTTTCTTTTTTTAGTGGGAACAAGAAGTGACTGCTTAAAGTGTCAGATGCCATAGGATGGTGCCTCTAAAATGTCATAGACCTGGGGTCAGCCAACTTTTTCTGCAAAGGGCCATAGAGTGAGTGTGCTGAGATTTTGCAGGCCAGGTGGTCTGTGTCAAAACTACTTGCTGTCACTCTTGTCGTGTAAAGGCAGCCTCAGACAGTACAGACACAAATGGGCATGTTTGTTTGCCAGTAAAACTTTATTTACAAAAACAGCAAGCAGATTTGATCTGTGGGCTGTAGTTTGCCGGCTCCGGCCTTAAATCAGAGCTGATCCAGATATGGAGAACCCAAGAAAAGAGCCAAGTGGGGCAACTAATCTCATCAGCCTTCCAATAAGTGCACATTCCTACTCCCAACCCGCTAAGACTTAGAGAACCTCTTTGCTCACATCTGATGCTCTTAGGAACCACATTTTCTGGTCCTCAAAGATCCCCCAGAACCTGATGAGTCACACCACAGCCTGAACCCTTTCTTTGTCATCTGTGATCAGCACCGACCCCGCATGTGGCCTGGCTGTCCCCTCCACCCAGGGCCCAGCCACAGCTTTCATTTCTGAACCAAGTACTAATGGGAGCATAAAAGGACACAGCCACAAAAAATTTACCTGTGGTGTCACTAAAGAATTCACAAAGGTGACATATGAGCTGGGGCTTTGCCAGACAAGGAGGGAAAAAAAGTACATTCCAGGTAGAGGGAAGAAATTACTGAAGAGAAAACCGGTACCATAAGATTTTAATTTTAGAAAGATAAATGGCTTCAATATGGCAGGAGAGAAGAGGGTAGGGTCAGAGCAAGGAGACAAAACAATGAGCTGTTACAGGAGCCCAGGCAAATTAGGACAAAGATCCCAATGGGCAGGGCAGAAGAGTCAGTGCTATGGACTGAATGAAAGTTTGTGTCTTCCCAAAATCCATACGTTGAATTTAACCCCCAGTGTGATGGTGTTTGGAGACAGGGTCTCTGGGGGGTGTCGGTCATGAGGTGGAGCCCTCGTGATGGGATTAGTGCCCATACAGGAAGAGACGCTACAGAGCTTGCTTCCTCTCTGCCCCTCCCTGTGAGCATCGGGCTGGAAGTCGATAGGTCGGCAGTCTGCAAACCAGGGAGAGGACTCTTAGCAGACACCGATCTGCCAGCACCTTGACCTTGGACTTTCCAGACTTCAAAAATATGAGAAATAAATGTCTGTTGTTTAAGCCACCCAGTCTACGGTGTTTTGTTGTAGCGCCCAAACTAAGACAGTTGGGAAGTCATCAGATATGAACAGTGTCTACTATAATATTAAAAGAATGGAGTGATCAGTGGGAGAGAGGATAAGAGTTGGTTGGGGTTAAAGACAGATTAGCCAGAGGGTTAGGTAGCACTTAGGTTAAGATTAAAATTAAGGTTTGGCCTAGAATTAAGGCTATCACTGGTTTACCTCCCATTTGAAAACATGATTCAAAAGATTCTTGTAATCTTTATCATAATTCACCAATTCTAAGACATTATTTTTCACATTTTACACGTGTATTTTTACACATTTATTTTTCACATCTCTACATTTAGGAGATGTACAAATATTCGTGTGTGTCTTCATTTAATTGGCAATGGATTTATTTCATAGCAATAGCAGTACATTAAATGGTGGATCTTCCAATCAACAGCATGTGTTCAAAACACAATAGAAAATTAAATTATTCATGGTAGTTCAGAGGCAGCAAAACCATCCCTGGGATATATTGTTTGCTGATCATATTTTTAAATCTAACATCTTAAGCTTTTAGAGACTGTGAAGTACTTTCTGGAAGAAAAGCTAATCAAGCTCAATTATGTATTCAGTGCACTGTGCTTTCCAAAGGAACCGCAGAGGGTTAGGTAGCTAACTTGGTGGTGTTCAGGCAGCAGCGTGTAAGAACACATACAAAGAATAAAAAGTGAGACGGCTTCTGCAAACACTGAGAATGGCATTCTTCAAAATAAAGGTAAGAAATAAAACAGAAAATTCTACAGCAAGAGGTGTGGAAGTTTAATTCAGGAATTTAGCAAACAGGTGAATTCAGCAAACAAAATAGCTATTTTTAAAACAACTTGTGACTCATTACCAACCTACTCTACGATTTGAGTTCATTCAAATAGGTCTTTCGTTGTGGTTCAAACCGGACTGTGTGAGTTATGTAATAAACAGAGTGTCATGTGAACATGTTAATGGCCTGAATCTGCAAACGGGCTAGAAATTTTAAAAGGTGCCTAAGCACAAGACAGTAAAATCTCTCCAAGCAGGAATTCTGTGTTCCTGTTCCCTAGCCACACATCTAGATGAATGCAACCACCTCCTGATGGGATTCCCTGACTCTGATCCTGTCTGCTCCAAACTGCTTCTTATCTCTGCCATGCAGGTTCTTCTGAAGTACCATTTTCACATCTCTGTTGTACTCCAGAACCCCTAATGGCTCCCCAGTGCCTCTCAAACGTTGTCCAAACATTTGCGCCTGACTTTTTAAGGCCCCTGATCGAGTGTAAATAACTGCCCCTGGTTCCCACTGTTCCTCTCCTTGTGTCCCCTGCTAACAGAAGCTGAATTCAGTCCATCCTCTGAGCCTTTTCAAAGATAATATTCTCCCAAACTGGAATGCCCCTTCAAACTCCCCTCCTTCATAGAGGCTTCCTCAGCTGCAGTCAACAGCCCAGTCAAGGTGCCTGCCATACCCGGAGCTCCCCTGGGACAGAAGACTCTGATCCCAATCCTGGTGACACAGCCATCCCCAGGACTCTGCAGAGGTAGCCATTTTCTGTGTGACTAAGATCCTTGGCCCTAGTCGATGGGATTCGTCTGGGCTCCTAATGTAGTGTGGACAGCCAATGGGCCGGCCAGTGGCAGGTGAGTTTGCCAGGTGCAAAAGCTCTGCTGAAATAAGGATGCCGAGGTACAGGCAGACCAAGGAGATCCCTCCTCCTGGAAATCCGAACAGCAGATAAAGATAGAGAGAGAGCTTGGAAGCACAGGAGTGAACACATCAAGTGGTCCAGTTACAGTAACAGTAGAGCCTTAGAGAAGGAGCCCAAATATTCACCGCCGCCAGGCCACAAGCTTGCCCTGTTGCAAGAGCAGCTGTGGGTCCCAGACAACTCTCCGAGGCCCATTTCAAGGGGCAGATCTAACTCAATTTCTGTCTGCCCTAAGAACACTGTCCACAGACCTCATCCAGGATTCTTGTGAAGTCCAAACGGCTGCCAGAGATTGCCGGTGCCCACACGTAGCCATACATACTTAAAGAAACCTGAATAAGTGTGAAATCCAAAAACAAAAGAACCTAACACACACAGTGACCTCTACCAGGCCCTGTTCTCCAAACACCTGCAGCTTTTCTAGCCTGAACCATGCAATTTGGCACTCACTACGGAATGTCTCTCAAGGTTACTAATTTTGCATATGCATTAATTTTGCTTCCCGACAGATCATATACTTCCTCAGGACAGGGCTCCTGGCTCATGTTTCTTGTTTCTTTTTTATCTCTCATGTTCTGTATGACCTTGAAGAAGTAATTTAATCTCTCCAAGAATCAGTATTCTCATTTTCAAGATTGGAATGACAATAGTACCTACTTTAAAGGTTAATTGTGAGGAATAAATGAGAACATGTCTATAAAGTGCTTGGCATAGTGACTGGCACACAATGAGTATCCCATTAAGTGTTGGTGGAGGAAGTGATGGCAGTGGTGGTAATGCTAGCGATGGTAGGCTAGTGGTCATGGTGGTGGTTGTAGTGGTAGTGATCGTGGTGGTAGTAGTGATGGTGGCGGTAGTCCTGATGGTGGTTGTGGTGGTAGTGGTGGTGATGGTGGTGATGGTGATGATGGTGATGGTGATGGTGGTGATGGCAATGGTAATGACGGTAGTGATGTTGTTGGTAGAGGTGATGGGATGGTGGTGGTGGCTGTG